>NC_059173.1:10253848-10556878 GCF_019923935.1 Bubalus bubalis | reverse complement strand
TGCCTTGCAGTTGAGGTTGAGACTTCTACATTATGCATTGATCTTAGAGATCCTTTGAATTTGTATTTTGATTGTTCTTTGTGGTGAATCAAGGGTATTTTCTCCATGTCCCATAGAGCTGTTTTAGGAAGACAGCATTGTATAAAACTGAATTAACTTTGCTGTTTTTAAAAAAATTTGATTCTGTGAATTACATCATTTCTTTGGCAGAATTTTTTAAACTTTTCTTATGCCTAGCTATTTGAATAATTTGAAGTGTAGTATTTGATACTAGAGGTGGGTAGTAATTTGAAGTGTAGTATTTGATACTAGAGGTGGATGGGTATAACATTTTTTTTTTCCTTCCGACCTAGTTATCTTCTGACCCGATATGCCGCATCCCTAGGCCAGTATGCTGCTGCATCCCAATCGTGTAACTTCGCACTCAGGTTTTTCCACTCCAACCAGAAAGATGTAAGTGAAAAAAAAAATTTCTTTCTTTTTTTTAATGTGGTCTTGGTCCACTGAACGTACATGATCCAGAGGGCGTCTTCCTTCAAGTCACAGACGCACACATGAAGGCGCGCCGTGCTGTACCTGCAAGCGCCATGGGCCATACCTTCCTGGCCGAAGGCCGTTAGGCAGAGGTGGAGAGTTAGCTGTGGTTGGTAGAACTAGTGTGTTTAGTAGAATCCTTGCAAGTGCATTTAAAAACTGGTTATTAACAGAATAGGAAGTGCCTATTAGGTCTGTCTTTTAATCTCTAAGAGACTTTCTAAGGGTATAAGAAATAGCCCATACGAGTTTATAGCCTGGGATGCCAAATATGATTTTATAATAGCATTTGTTCTCTGTTACTTTTATGGATTTCTGAAGTTTATGACAACTGTGCTCTTTATCGCAGAGAGGATACTTACCTTTTCTTACAATTATAAAATTGACCATTTGAAGGACATTTTAAGAACCTTAAGTCAATAATTTGTACTTTAAAGTGACAGTAAATAAGATAGAGTTTTTATGTGCCATAATGAAAGGATGGGATTTGCACCATATTTTTCACTGCAAGCAGATGTTGTCATCTGCTTAACTTGTCAGTTAAGCAGAAGTTTTTGTGGGGAAGCCATATGGTCTCTACTAAATCAAAGTATGCAGAACCACTCAGGAACATACGTGGAGAAAAGACATGCCTCAACAGTGGTCACTACCTGCTTGCTTCTCATGTGCTTCTAAGACTGATCACCTGGAATTTGGCCATGCCTGGTGTCTGCCCATAGTGTTCCATTTTCATGGTCTAACAGCAACTAAGAAACAGCAACAAGGAAGCTGGTTTCTGAGGTTCTTCTTGGCCAACACTCATGAAGATTTTTTTAAAAAGCCCTTTTGTAACTATGACTGCTATACCTAGTTATCTTTCATCTATAATTCTTCATGTGTGTATTAAATAGAAAGCGGGCACAGGACAGAAGCATTTCTAACCACTGGAATACAGGTTTGTTGCTCTCAGCTTGTGATAATTAAATTCTGCCACACTTCAAGGCATGGCATAGAGGGCTGGGGTAGCACAGAGTGGCAATCTTTGCATCATCAGTTGGCTTTTAAGCTCTATCCCTCTTCCCCATGACTCCACTTCCCAACAGTGATTGTGTCTGTTCAGATCTCATTCTGTGCCCTAACTTCTGACTGGGGAGAGACAGAAGTAGGCACCTGCATTTAAACATATTGTTCAGAAGCTGCTGACCTAGCTTTAGGGTCAGAATGGAATCTCTAGGACCTTGGTTCTAAAATCTCCCAGAATGAGTGGGCAGTCAAGTTATAAATCTGTGAGTTTTCACTGTGTATTCAAGTGTCTATGCTTGCCATTCTCTGTTTCACTACCTGAGGAAAGACTCCAAAGAAGAGTATATTTCAAATCTCATTATTCTGACTCTCATTACTGTGTTTTTAAGGGAAAGGTTAAATAAACATTTGATATCCTGAAGAATCCTTTTCAAAGTTTTGTTTCTCAAATAGCTTTGATGTGGGAGTGGGGGGTAAATTAAGGGATTAATCTAAGTCTGGAGTTTGGTTTTTGTCCAGTTTTCAAACATCCAGCATTCTAGAGGAACTATATTGTTTGTGAATTGGTCAATAAAGGCACATTATTTTATGCTAATAAAAATTAAGCTTTAATATTTTCCCCCACAAAATATATTTTACCTGAAGAAATGTTTTGAAAACAGTATACTCACACATAAAACAAAACAACCCAACCAAAAGTACTGTAACAGGGAAAGGAGATCTCCAGGAGTGATTTGAGAGAGCACGTTGTCCTCAGTGGCTTTGGTATCTTTGTTTGATATTTTGCTGATGGTCATGTGTGGCAGGAGTGACTAATTCACCTGAATGTATGAGATGCTGAAGATGATAAAAGTAAAGCATTTATGAATCTGGGACTAGAACTCTACTTGAAATTTATTTGTATTATTACTAACTAGGGGAAACAGCTGTTTAATCACATTAAAGTATATAACTGTGAGGGGGAGGAGAAGATGAGGACTAGGTCCTGGGGCTGAAAGCAAGGCACAGTACAGCAAGGCAAACGCACCTTAAACTATAGTGCCTAAGCCGAGTCCCAGAATAGGAAAATGGAGACTGTGGTGTGGACTGTTCACTTTAGGAGTTTGAAGCTAAGAAAGGTCATGGTTGTAGTGTTGTACTGTCTGTGTTAAACCTCCTGACAGTATTAGAAATACCTTTCTGGAAAGCTAAAGCTCTGTTATACATCTTTTATGCTCAGTAGTTTTTGGCATCCCCAGATGATTTTTTTGCTTGAGTGACTGATATATTTCAGTTCCAATTTGTTCTTTGAAAGAACACCTACTCCTTAAAATCCTGGAAGATCTGCTTTGTAAGGCTTTGTGCTGTGGGATTGAAAGTTCTATTTGGAAATCTACATAGGGATTTTCTTTTTGGAAAGGTCATTGTCTGCCGTCATCTTATTTGGAGTAGATTTTTATAATACAGGAATTAAGAGCTTATATTCACATATCTCCAGAAGTAACATACATGTTCATACTTTTAAAAAATTGCCTTTTAAGTATTCACAGAGATCATCATTCAGGGATTTGATGTCCATGTATTAATATTCTGCTAATTTTCACAGTGACCAGGGTTCATTTCAGGCATCCATATGGGATCCAAATAGCCTCATTGGTGCATAAATGAATAGAAATGGGTACGGACAACATTCTGTGATACTCAGAAGTCTTTAAAGTACCGTGGCTTCCAGTTTTGCCTGCAGTTCCAATAAGGCCTTGTTGCTTCAAAGCGTAGTGCTTCCTCAGTCTTTGTCCTGTTGGGAGCTGCCTGGGCCCTTTCCTAGCTCTGCAGTGATACTACACTGCGGTATTAAAGGAGGACTATCTCAAAAACAGAAGCCAGGGAACTCTGATTACGTTTAGTTAGTTAAAGGACTGCATTCCTTTTTTGTGGCCCCTTATTCTCTTGCCTTTTGTTTTTTTTTAAGTGGTATTCCATGTTCCACTCAGGAATTAAAAATTTCTTCTGCACTCGGTAAGGCTGAGTTCTTTCCTTCAATCACAGTGTATTTTGCAACTGTAATTAATAAATTTGATTGGAATCACCAAAATAAAATTTCTGTCCTGATTAGTCTCTGGATCATATGTTCCTAACCAGCTGCCTTTCCCCTCCCAGCACCCCCCCAAACTATAAGGTCCTATTGCAAGGGCTGATGTTAAACCTTGCTATGTTTTCCAAGCCAGGAGGCCATTGGATAGGCATATGTGTTTAGGGTATCCTGGCCTCTCCTTGATTGGGCGTATCACTGTCCCTTAATCAGGCTAGAAGGTACATGAGCTTTTTCAGATAGTCCTTCTTTAAACCTGCAGGATCACAAGTAATCTTTTTAATTTTCTTGTGTCCGTCCGTCTTTAATTTCTCCAGATACTGCAGGCAAACAGCTCGCCGAGGTGTCCCATGGGGGTTTAAAAGCCGCATCGAAAGCAGTTGAATTAGCGCCCGTGGCGCAATCCCGCGGCCTGAAATGAACCCTGCGAGGCTGTGTATCAGAGGGTATGTTGTTGACTATTGGCCTATTTTCCTATTGGGCAAATTACTCAGTCATAATGGAGATGGGGACAGAGCTGACTGAGGCTGTGCAAAAAGACTAGCTTTTCTGTAAAGGATCTTTGGGGCAGACATCAGCTTTGAGCTTAATACTTCCCTTAGCTTGAAAGGGTGCCCTTCTGACTTCTGATCCTGATGGCATAGGCCCATACCCATGAAGTTCTTCCCTGAGATTTCCTTCTGTTGTGCCAGAATTTCTGTTTAGTATTCTTTATCTTGCCTCTGTTCATGTTTCCTCTGTATATACGTATTAATCTAATTAAAGTACATGTGTTGAGTGTTCCCTTTATTTACCTGTTTACGGAATTTCTAGCATAGTAGTTTGGATGGACTGGTAATCTGGTTTTTGAATTTTCTGTCTTCAGAATGGATTATGACATGATTTTTTTAGGTCTTTTGTTTGGTGAATTCTATCTTGATGCAATGCATGTATGTCCTGTGTTTATTCAGAAGTAAACAAAACCAAGAGGCATCCTGTCATTTTTTTTGAAGGAGAGTACTTTTTACTTCTGATGGTAGTGGGATGGTTATATTGTACTGGTGTTTTGGTATAAAAGAAAGTATATCTTAGATGCAGAAAAATATGGAGTAACATTCCTTCCACTATGGCACTAATCAAAATTTTGACTGATGTGTATAACAAAACTTTCAGTCCTGTTGAAATGAAAGGCATAACTCCTAGGAGGAAGTCTGTGTGGTGGCAGCAGTGGCTAAGTATTATTAGTAATAATACTAGTGAAGAAGACATTTGACTCCAGTATATGATAGAAGAAAAATAACATTTTTAAAAGCTGGTATTCTGCTTGGTGACCAAAAACTTTCAAGATTAGTTTCAACATCTTAATTTTAGTTTGAGTGTTTTGTTTTGTCTTGCAAGGTTTGTCTTCATTGCCTGACATGTGAAATATTTATACCAAGGTGATGTCTTTCCTCCCCCAGACCTCAGAATATATTATTCAAGCTTACAAATATGGTGCATTTGAGAAGATCCCAGAGTTTATCGCTTTTAGGAACAGGCTGAATAATTCTCTTCATTTTGCACAAGTCCGTACTGAGCGGATGTTGTTAGACCTTCTACTTGAAGCAAATATGTAAGTATTGCATGAGAGCTAATAAGGAACTAAGGGATTAGATCAGATGCTGAGAGCCATTAATGGGCTCATGGGTGTCATTAGTGGGCTTAAGCTAAAGAAAAATGAGGTGGTGGGAGTAGGAGGGAAAAGGGAAGTAAGGAGAAAGTGCCTGTCATGGGGAGTGATAAAGTATTGTCAGCACCATCCCAGGTTCCCCACAGAAGCCAACTGGGCCATGGTCATTGTCCCTGGTCCATGTTGTGTTTACAAAGTTCCCCATATCCCACAGACATGAGATGTTGGGAATTAATGCTGATGAATTTTATTTTGGTTGGGCTTTCAGATGCCTTTCTCTAGCTGTGTAGCAGGCCAATATGATCAGTGCTTGGTTCTATTTCGTGTTATATGAGCTTTTACTTCTTAATAGTAAAGCCTTCCTTTCTTTACTCTTTCCTTTTCTTTCTTTCTAGTAAAACAAAGTCCTGGCTAGTATGTTTTCATGGCTATTTTACTATTGAATAATACTTAAATAAAATTTCTATATCCCAGATCAACCAGCTTAGCAGAAAGTATAAAGTCAATGAATCTTCGGCCAGAAGAAGATGACATTCCATGGGAAGCCTTGCGAGACAACAGAGACTTAAATGTTTTCTTTAGCTGGGATCCAAAAGACAGGTAACTGGAATTTAACCCCAAGAAATTTATTTTTAAAGAATTAGGATGATATTAATGTATGGCAAAAACCACTACAATATTGTAAAGTAATTAGCCTCCAATTTAAATAAATTAATTAAACAAAAACAGAAACAAAACCAAAAAACTAGGTACCAATATCCCCTATGAATACAGATGTAAAAACACTCAATAAAATATTAGCAAGCTGAATCCCAAACAAATAGAATTAGGATGAATTTAAGAGTTTTATATATTATATATATATATATATAATATATATACACATAATTATGTCATACAATAACATGTATATTGTAGGGATCAGAAAATACAGGTAAGCCAAAGGAAGAAAATAAACCTCACCCCTATGTTGAAATTACTGGCTAATCTTAAAGTTCCTCTTTCACACCATACATGAAAACAAGTTATAGATGGATTAAAGATTTTATGTTAAAACTTAGAAATTCTAGAAGAAAATATAAAAAATATTTTTAAAAAGTTGGGAAAGCCTTCCTCAGCATTGTATCAGATCTGGAAACAAAGGATTTGACCCCTGTAAATATTAACCTGCTATATAGAAGTAAATTTGTTAACAAGTTCTAGAGGTATCTGGTATTAGTAACTTTCTTCATATATATATTAATATCCTTCACATATACAGAGAACTCAATAAATCAATAAGAAGCAGATAACAGAAAACAAGTGGGGCAAAGGGTTTAACAGGAATTTCAAAGAAATGCACTTTATATCTATATTCGTATTTTAACCTATCAGACAAAGATTTAACCTATTGGATAAAAAAAGATTAATCTTTGTTCTCAGCAAGGTTATGGGAGAATGACTATTGTGCATTTACGTGGCAGTAAAACTTTATATAACTTTCCTATAGGGAATTTTAGTGATACATATCAAGATTGAAAAGACTGTGTACCAACTTGTGGCTCAGCTGGTAAAGAATTCACCTGCAATGTGGGAGACCTGGGTTCAATCCCTGGGTTTGATCCCTGGGTTGGGAAGATCCCCTGGAGAAGGAATAGGCTACCCACTCCAGTATTCTGGCCTGGAGAATTCCATGGACTGTATTGCAAGACACGACTGAGTGACTTTCACTTCTAGGAAAGTGGAAACTAAGAAGTTGCAGAGACATGTACATAAGGTAGTTCTGAATATGCTGTGATTCAGTGACTTGCCAGGACTCAAGGAACTCTGCATGTAGTTGTACTCACAGCTAAGGTCTTTTGTAACAAAAGGAAGAGTATGTGACAGAACCAGCAAGGGAAAGAGATTCAGGTGGTTTGTGGAGAACCCTCTGCACAGACTTCCAGTGTTCTCTCCCTCCTGTGAAGGAACACGCTGGGCATGCTCCTTTCTCGAGCAGCGAAAAATGAAGTAACATGTGTGCAGTATTTCTGTCCAGAGAAGCCCATTAACGACTTGATGCCCTAGGTTTTTATCAACTGGTTATGTAGGCACCCACTTTGTAGCATGTACCAACATTTCAGACTCCCAGAAGGAAAGTGCTGTTTACCCTAAACCACATGATTATGTAAACAGTCTAGGCACAGTGAGCCACTCTGATCATTTAGGAAATGGTTGGCACACCAGGTTCTCAGACCTCAGCCAGGGACCAACCACTGCAAGCAGGCTTTTCTAAATAAAGATAATAGTCCCAGGCTTACTATGTTAACTCTTTTTTGTACACACTGTCATAAAAAGATACAGTTTACAAAACAGTATAAACATTACTGTGAACCCATTTTATTTGTTTAAAATATATAAATATTTGTAGTTCATTTTTTGTACATCTGTATTGTAAAAGTATGAAAAGATCTATTCCAAGCATGTTAATATTATGGATTCTTAGGTTATTGGGGCCCATTTTCCTGCCATTTTAAAATATTTTTTATATTGGTGGTGTTTGAGTTTTTTATATTATGTATTTTATCATCAGAAAAACCAGTCTCACATAAGGGGAAAATACCTTGTTAGATAGGTTATCTTTCCATATTATGGGTACCAAGATGGTGACTTGGACTGTTTTGGTTTGTCCAAGATCATTCAGCTATTAAATGAAAGCTGGAATCATTCAAAGTCATCTTGACTAATGAAAGTGAACTTTAAAAGATTTAAAGTTGACATGAATAAAATGGATGGTTTGGGAATGTTTCTTTTTAAGGGATGTTTCTGAAGAACATAAGAAACTTTCCCTGGAGGAGGAGACAATGTGGTTAAGAATCCGTTCCTTAACGTTGAGGCTAATCAGTGGACTTCCAAGTCTTAACCACTCTGTTGGGCCAAAGAACTCAGAGAAGACCACTGAGAATGGAGTATCCTCCCGGATTGATATTCTCCGTTTGCTCCTTCAACAGCTGGAGGTGGCGCTGGAGACGGGAAAGCGATTTATTGAGAAGGACATTCAGGTATCATCAGTGTTTATTTACAATCAAAGCTGCAAAAATCTGTGACTGTCTTTTTGAAAATAGGAATTGGGGTTGGGCGAGTAGTAAAGTGGGGCTTCCCAGGTGGCGCTAGTGGTAAAGAACCCGCCTGCCAATGCAGGAGACACAAGAGACACAGGTTCGATCCCTGGTTCGGGAAGACCCCCTGGAAGAGGGCATGGCAACCCACTCCAGTATTCTTGCCTGGAGAATCCCATGGACAGAGGAGCCTGGTGGGCTACAGTCCATGGGGTTGCAAAGAATTGGACACAACTAAAGTGACTTAGCACTTATGCATGAGTAGTAAAGAACAGTATTTTGTCCCCGTTTATGGCATCTGCAGGAAAAAGATAAAACTTTTTCTAAACTTGGTGAATTGCAAAGGCTTCTTCAGTATCCAACTTGGATAGTGAGGAAAAGCAGAATAGTTTTTTTTTGTAATGATTAACTTTTAATACCTACCAAGAAATTAATACAGTGTTTTTGTTTTCATCATAATGATTTGGTTATTATTAGCTTGCAGATCAATGCTTTGTGACTTAATCATGGAGATAGATTTTTATCCAGTAGTTACTGTTCCTTGTTTTCTCATTTTGTATTTTATGAATTGAAATTTCAGTGGATTTAAAGAACATCACTTTTTCTTCTTTCCAGTACCCTTTCCTTGGTCCTGTACCTACCAGAATGGCTGGATTCTTTAATTCTGGCTGTTCTCAGTGTCAGACCAGCTCTTTTTATCTTGTTAGCGATATTTATGAGCTGGACATCAATGGTTTAGGTAAGTGTATACTTGCATGAGTATATTTACAGCATCTTTGTCACTGAAAACTTAGTGAATGCAACAAAATATCACCTCACATATTTGGAAAAGTTTGGCAGAGATGGAAGCAGGAAGCTGTTCTGGAATGTCTGGTTTGATATACAAGAAAATCCATTAACAGTTTACAAGAAAATCGATTAACAGTTTACAAGTAATGTTCTAGAAATTTAAGTCTGTTTCATATTTTATTTTCTCTACCCCTCCTTTCTCCCCTCCCCCACTCTCCCTGGTTAGGCACCTCTAAATACCAGTCAGTCCCTTTTCTTCCTTTTTAAGTCCGTTCCATATTTAAAATCATATGTCCAAAAGTTGAAGAAATCCTTGGTTTGTTGAAATATCGTTGGATTTCAAATTGAATTCTTTTAATTCACTCATTTATTTAGAATTTTTTTAAAAATTCAAAGTATCATTGATTTATAATGTTATGTTAATTTCTGGTGTACAGCAAAGTGATTCAGTTATATCTGTATATATTTTCATATTCTTTTCTATTAGGGTTTATGATAAGATATTGAATATAGTTGCCTGTGCTATACAGTCAGACCTTGTCATTTATCCATTTTATAAACAGTACTTTGTATATCTGCTAATCCCAAACTCCTAATTTATCCCTCCTCCACTCCCTTTCCTCTTTGATAATCATTAGTTTTCAATGTCTGTGAGTCTATTTCTGTTTTATAAATAGGTTCATTTGTATCAGATTGAATTTTTTACTTAAAAATGAAGGCCTAAACTTTGTAGAGAAGACATTTTTTTTCCCTAATCTGTCAACCCAGTGAGAATCACAAATGCCTTATAGATCATGTATTTTTCTTTCTGTTTTATTTTTCCCACATCATAAGGTTTGTTGATTCCGTCATTGAGTGTATACATAAATTTTTAGTCCTCCTAGAGAATTTTAGTAGTGCTTTTGGCGGAAAGGTGATTAATACCTTTCTTTTCCTTTTCTCCTTCCTTTTCCTGTCCTTCATCTTTCTCTCAGTAATGGAATTTAGGTGCCTCTGGGTCTTAAAAGAAAATGTCCTTGCCTATGCTTTCAGGTGTTGGTTTTGTTTCTTTATCTTATTTTAAAAAATCAATTGAAAGTTTTTCATTGTTTGTCAATTGTAGAGGATACAGTGGAGATCCAGGAGCGAGTAGAGAATAGCCTTAAGTCTTTACTAGAACAATTAAAAGGTAAGTGTTCTAACTGTGGATTCCCATATCGTATCTGATTGTCTGATAGCAGCTCATTTTTTAATAGTAACTTGCAAGAGATTTTGAAAAATAATAATGTACACTTTTGGTATTTTTAAAGACTTGTTTCTTTTTCTTTCGTGTTCTAGTGGTTAAGACTACATGCTTTCAATGCAGGGGATGTGGGTTCAGTCTCTGGTTGGGGAACCAAGATCCCACATATGCATGGTATGGTCCCAAACAAAAAAAAAACTAAAAAGTTTTGTTTACAAAAATAGTAGACACTTTTTGTAAAACAGTACAGTACACAAATGGGTGTGGTCTTTTCCCCTTTACCAGTCACATTCCCACCAAGGTAAGTAGGTGCTGTTGACATTCTGCAGTCTGTATTTCTAGAAATGTGCACAGTCATACATATGCATATGGAAATACATAGTAGTGATTTAAAAAAATATATATATAGGGAAAGATATAATGCATGCTTTTCTGGCTTTATTTTTTGTTATCCTGGACTTCTTACTATGTAAGTTATATCCACACCCCATTTGTTTTAAGAGCTGCATAATATTCCATAATATTGTATCCATGTACTGGTTTTATATATATACCCTGAGTACATAATATATTATGTGTAACAATGCTGAAATAAATATCTTGGGACATAATTGTTTGGGTACTTATTTGAGTATTTTCTTGGGGTTAAATTCCTAGCAATGAAATTGGTAAAGAACATAGGGCTTCCCAGGTGGCTCAGTGGTAAAGAATCCACCTGCAGTGCAGGCAGGAGACGTGGATTCAATCCTTGGGTCCGGAAGACCTGGTGGAGAAGGAAATGGCAACCCACTCCAGTAGCCTGGAAAATCGCATGAACAGAGGAGGCTGGGGGGCTACACCCCATGGGGTTGCAAAGAGTCGGACACAGCTGAGCAACTGAGCACATACATATGTGTTTCTTTTAACTCTCTTAAATACTTTAAAAAAGTATTATTTCATTATAGCTGATTTACAGCACTGTGTTAGTTTCATGTGTACAGCTTGAGATTGTTTTCCATTATAGGTTATTGTGCATTTTAAATCTATACGGGCCTTTCTTTTTCAGAGTCTAAATGGTTTTTTATTTTGTTGCTCAAATGAAGCTGAAAATTAAAAGATGATCAAGATTATGAGAGTAAAACCTGAAATTTGTTATGAAGGTGCATTTCTACTGTACTCATTAGTCTTTCAGTCTATAATGACACAAATTCTTTAAATCCCCCACTTGAATTCTTATTTTTATGTGAGTGCCCTATCTATGGAAAGACGTGGGTGGTATTTAGACCCTAGAGTATAATTTATAAGTCTGCCTTTTATCTTTTGAAGACAGTAGAGCTGTAGTCATGTGACTTTTTAAAGAGCTTAAAATAGATATTCTTTAGTGTTTGGTTCATTGGGGAGGGGGCGCTTTCTGTATTAAGTTTTTATATCTGCTTATTCTTGACTAGATTGTACAAAATAACACTGAAACAAAAGCTGAATAAAACCATAAAATATTTTTCCTTTTTCAGATGTCTTCAGTAAATGTAAAGGTGACCTCTTAGAAGTTAAAGATGGTAACTTGAAAACACATCCTACTCTTTTAGAAAATCTAGTCTTCTTGGTTGAGGTATGTTTTTGTTTTCATCCTAAAAAAACTCAGTGTCCCTTGATTGTGTGGAGGATTAATTTTCAAAAATGAACAGGTAATAGGCACCTTATACCTATAATTTAACCCATCATCCCCACTTTTTGTTAATTGAAAAGCAATTTCAATTTTCTGAACTAAATCTTTCCAAGAATATCAGGAGAATTTTAATTCATACTGCTAGGGTAAAGCTCTGAAATTTGCTCTACAAATCTCTAGAGAGTCCTCAGATTCACTCTAAATCTAGCTCTGTTCTGTTCATCCTCTTTTTTGACTCAACTATTATGTAGTTTAAGTTAATTCTTGTTAAATTTTTAATTTGCTTTTTACATTTGTTGCTGCTCTTCACTAGTTGCTGAGATTCTGCATTATGAAGGAGAATCCAGGAGCTGATGTAGCAAAACTCTTTTAGCCAGAGAGAAAAGAGGAGGACCACAAACACTCATAGTCCATTATCTTTTTTCCTTTTGTCACATGTTTAATTACTTTCTTTTCCTATTAGTCTGTAAGCTTCCTAAGGACTGTGTTCTCTATTTTGGTGACTGTCACATTTCAAGTGTATAAGAGATAATGAGTGAATGAGAAATAATTGTATACACATATATATATATGTACATGAATATACTATAAACTCCTAACTTAATACAAAGGAGAATAGGTATTGACCAACTGGGGGAGAATTCTTCGTACATAAGTTAAGGTTTGCACATGAGGCAGTGTCTTACCTGGATAGAGAAGTGGGCACGGAGAGGCATATTGTATGGAACCTTTGGATTCCATGCCTAAATTTGGACTTTTCAGTGAAAAGGATGTTAATAGATCCCTATTTCCTGCAAGGAGGTGAAAGAATATTGGACTGAGTAGAGGATTAGTTTAGAGCTGGGAGAGTGAGGAGAAAGAGTAAAGGCAGTATTCTGAGGAGGAGATGAAGAAGACGTGGATCAATGTGACCGTAGAATTAGAGTGGAGAGTTATAAGAGAAATTGAAGGGATTTACAAAGAAGAGTTGTTTGCATAGAATTGGTTTAGTCCATAGTCTTTGTTCCTGAGGTATCCTGAGTGTAATCCTTATTGATGAATTTGCAATTTTTCTTCTTTCAGACTATTTCTATTATCCTTTGGGTGTCCAGTTACTGTGAGAGTGTCCTGCGACCATACAAATTAAATTTACAGAAAAAGAAGAAGAAGAAAAAAGAAACTAGTATCATCATGGTAATAACAGAGAAAATACAAGTAACAATCTGGCTGCATGCTGCTTTTTTTTTTTCACTCTTTTCCTGCATTTTGTAAAGGATCTTAGGATCTTATATGTGTTCATTTTCTCTCCCCAGCTTAAAAAAAAAATTATACAGAAAAACTGAAAGACGACTATAATGACACCCAAACATCCATACCTAGATTCACCACTTATTAATGGTTGTCACATTTCTCTCTCGCCCTTTCTCATTCTCTAACATCCCCCACCCCCATTTGTTGAACCATTTGAAAGTATAGACTTTGTAATATTTAACACACCAGGGTAAAAGAAAGGCAGTCTCCTACAAAACCACGGTACTCAAGACATTTTCACACCCAAGATATTTAGTATTGATATAATATGTTCACATTAACCTTTCCCCTGTTATCTCAGTTATGACCTTTATAGTCTTTTTCAAAATCCTAGAATTTTACTAAGGATCTGACACAGCTTTTAGTTGTCATTTCTTTGTACTCTTCTTTCATTGAAAGTACTTCCTTAGCTTTTAATTTTTGTCTTTGTCTTTGAAGAGTCTAGCTAGATTTTTGGTAGAATATACCACAATCTGGATTTGGTTGTTTCATTAGATTTAGATGCTGTGTCCTTTTTAGCAGTTAAATCAGGAGGCACTAATGTTATGTCCCATTATTGATAATTTCAGATTTATAAGTGTGTCTTTCCTCTCTGTGTAATTAATCTGTGAATTGAGACTGTGAGTATCCTGTTCCCTAGAGCTTTTCACCCACTACTTTTAACATTCATTATTAGTCTGACTTGCATGAATCATTTATTACTTTGATGGTTCCACAATGGTAATTTTTATAAATGCTACTAATCATTAATCATTTATTATCTGGCATTCTGTAAAACAGAGTTGTATATTTTTAATACCAACTATTTTAGTATCACTGTGTACTCATTCTTTTTTAAATTTACCTTATAATCCATTGTCATCATTTTCTTTGGGATGCCCAAATTTGGCTACTGGGAGCCACTTTAGGCTGGTTCCTGTCCTTGAACATGTCCTCATTGGTTTTTGAGCCCTTACTTTCCGAAACCACAAAATGTTCTAAGTACTTGGTACTCACCCATTGAACTGAAAGCATACATTTTTTCCATTGAGCCCTAGTTCCTTTATGGGGAATGGCTATTCAGAATACTAGGATCTAGTTGTTAGATGCACTAATTGCTATTGGGCTTTTATTGCTTCTAGTTAATGTCAGTGAAGAGAGACAGGAAATTTATTTAGATACATACACACATAGTTTTAAATAATTCTTACAGATAACCTCCAGCTATAGTCCAATATCATAGTCCTCTTCCTTCCATTCCTTATTTCATTCAATATTTGTAGCTTTCTTTTCAGAGTGAGAACAATGGTTCCCAACAGGATCAATATTTTATTCATTTGCTGTTTTACAGTAAACACTGTAAATAGTTTTAGAAATAGTACATTGGTTCCATTACCAGTTCCAAACCCACTGAAGTTCAAATTTTTGCAGTTCTTTTTTGTCCTTAGAATATGTTCAATGAATGTAGTAGTTGAGGTACTCTATAAAAGCACTGGAGTTTAAAACTCGGATTATATTATTAATGTGATGTAGATAAGATTCATCTATTTCTGTTTGTATTCAACTTTGGAGTTTCCTCCCATCTTAATTGGTTAACTTTTGAATCTGTGAAACATTAACATAATTTGTATTCTTTTCAGGATTTATTCTGCAATGACATGCTATTTCATTAATGGGAGATTTTTGTTCATTGTAGCAATATAGTAGCCATTGTCATTTGAAAATTTTGATGGTTTTATTAGTAATATTAATTTCCTGCACAATTCAGTAACAGTTCAGGAATTCTGTAGATTTGACACTTGTCCTGGGTATTACCATTTATTCACTTCTCTCCTTCATTGTTCAAGATAATTTTAACAGATCATGAGTGCAGTGTTTGAAAGTATAGACCAGAGTTGCTCTGTTACTTTCTTTTCTGCAGAAAACCCCTACAGTCCTAGTACTTGTCAAAATAGCTTTTGGTATTTGGATTTTGTGTGTTTTTGTAGATATTGCTTTTCTAATTTCCA
Organism: Bubalus bubalis; assembly: GCF_019923935.1. NCBI lineage: Eukaryota > Metazoa > Chordata > Mammalia > Artiodactyla > Bovidae > Bubalus > Bubalus bubalis. The sequence continues at coordinate 10,541,615 of NC_059173.1, read as the reverse complement.
AAAATGAGAATAGCCTTCTTTTTTCTGATTGTCAAAGTAACCTAAAGATGAATAAAGAGAAGATCACCCATTTTCCCACTAAACAGTGATAGCCACTACATACAAGCCAGAAATATAGAAACTTTCTATAGAACTTTCTATCAAAAGCCCTGAACTTGGCTGTTTGTTTTGTTTTCACTTACTAAGGTATCTTGGACATCTTTTTATTTCAGCAAATACAGATGTATCTTATTACTGTAAATGATTATGTGCCATCCTGTTTGAATCATATACCATAACTTATTCCCAATGTTGGCTGTTTAGCTGGTTCTAATTTTCTTCTATTGTTTTATTTTTTTTTTAATTATTTTTGGTTGCACTGGCTCTTCCTTGCTGTGCTCCAGCTTTTAGTTGCAGCAAGCAGGGGCTGCTCTTCACTGCGGTGCACAGCCTTCTCATTGCAATAGCTTCTCTTGTTGTGGAGCACAGGCTCTAGGCATAAGGACTTCAGTCATTGGGGCTTGCCGGCTTAGTTGCTCCGTGGCATGTGGAATCTTCCCGGATCAGGGATTGAACCCTTGTCCCCTGCATTGGTAGGTGGCTTCCTATCCACTGTACCACCAGGGAAGTCCTAATTTTCTCTTAATATTACAAATAGTACTGCTATTAAAATATGGACAAATATACAAGATGAATTTATAATATGATTTCCTTAGGCTATCTCTTAGATCTGAAATTACTACGTATACAGGTTTCCCCTGCTACCAAGAAGTTTAGCATTCCTTTGAAACCTTTCATAAGCCCAAGTGGCATAAAGGGAAGAAGCAATTACCTTAAGACACGTCTTGCTAATGGGCTACAAGGAATAAATTGAGATAAAGCACAGATGCTTCCAGACACAGTTCAGAGCTGTGGTGGCTTGATGCTGAGTGTAGTTCCAGTGCCACTCTTGTTGCTCAGGGTGTGTGGTGCTTCTGTAACAGCTTGCTGCAAATGCTTTTCACCTTTTTCCTATAAAAGTGAAAATCCTCTTTGGATTTCTTTTGGTTAGCAAAAACAGGTACTAATGTAGGTCTTTCATAAAAGCTAAGTGGCATGAAGTGAACTTTCAACAAGCCAGAGATACCTGTTCTTCTGTTTTTACATTCTCCAATGGTGTGGTGTATCTTTACCCATTCGATAGGCAAACATTGGTACTCCTGCCCCCCTCCAGTTGGTGTTGAAAGAATTCTGTTGATGCTGCTCCTTCAAAGAAAACTTCTTGAGTGAAAAGCTAGCTTTACTAGTTGATTGGCTGGGTTTCTTGTGTTTATCTGTTTTTTTTTAATTGTACCATTGCCGGGATTTTTTGTTTTCTTTTTTCCTTTTTTAAAGATTTATTTATTTACGGCCGCACTGGGTCTTCACTGCTATGCATGGGCTTTCTCTAGTAGCAGTGAGCAGGGACCACTCTAGCAGCAGTACCTGGGCTTCTCATTGCCAGCAGCTTCTCTCGTTGCAGAGTGTGAGCCCTGGGGCGTGTGGGCTGGCAGTTGTGCCCTGCGGGCCCTAGAGCACAGGCTCAGTGGCTGTGGTCCATGGGCCCAGTTGCTCTTTGGCATGTGGAATCTTCCTGGACCAGGGATTGAACCCTTGTCCCCTGCATTGGCATGTGGATTCTTACTGTACCACCAGGGAAGCCCTGCTGGGATATCTTTGATATATTTTCTCTTTCTGTCTTTGGCCAAGTTTTTCCTATTGTGATGGTACTATTTTTTCCATTGATATGTTTTGAGCTATTGACTCTTAACATAATTATGTGATATAAGGACTGAAGAAATATGTCTGATAATCTTTCAACTTCTTAAAAATCTTTTTTTTTTTTTTTTTTTTTAGCCACCTGTTTTTACCAGTTTTCAAGACTATGTTACTGGGCTTCAGACTTTAATTTCCAATGTTGTGGATCATATTAAAGGACTTGAAACACATCTAATTGCACTTAAACTTGAAGAACTTATTTTAGAAGACACTTCCCTCTCACTGGTAAGAGACTGTAGTTGATCAGCAGTAAGTTACATAGAGACAGTCGAGCGTTCTCACTTCTCTCACAGGGACGAGTTAGTTTTCAGTTCACCATTCTCTCCTTGTAGGACTTGAGATTAGAGGGTCCCTGGCACTAGTTTTTTTTTGTGGTGGTGGTGGGGTCTTCTTCCCCGTCATTCCCTCATCACCCACTCCTCCCTTTTATACATTTTTGGGGGTGCTGTTTTACTGTGAAAACTATTCATGGATTGTTGAGGAGTGGAATTATTATTGTCCCTATTTTGAGCACCAGAGGAAACCAAACATACTTTTGAGAAATCCAGGGACAATCTCCTTGACTGAGAACTTGCCTGCTGCTGGATTGGTTGGTTTCTTTGCCAGCCCAGCAGTCATCACATAAAAAAGGAAAGATGCTGAACATCAGAAATAATTATGTCAGTATTAGTTAGGCCAGAGCAAGTCAGCCAATAAGGAAGTACGGAATCAAAGGTACCAGTCATTAGTTTTCTCCTGATCATTGTTTTTAGGCTGGTTTCTTAAAATTCTGCAAGGAAAATCCCAGTAAGTCACTTTTTAAAATGTAGGTTCTTTTTAAAAAACAAATTTAATAGAACAAACAAATGGTGTCAGGCGAGTTAACATGCACCACCCTGGAGTAGGTTTAGGATTTTGGAAGGTGCCAGAAGGGCAGTTGTGGAGCCACCTGTTTCTAGCTCGTTGTTGCAGTGATGGAACTCTGATCTTAAGGAAATGATTTTCTTGAGTAGTTTGTCTAACGTGAGCCTCTGCTGATGACTGAGCTCCCCCAGTAATACGAGGCAGCCACCATCCCAGCCCAAGACCTCCACCTAGACCCTCGGAGGGAAGGGAATGAATGGAATCTTGCTTGGCACACCAGCTTTAAAAGATTGTAAGCCCCTCTTTTGTAAAAATGTCAACGTATTAGAGCTTTGAACAAACTGCTTACTGTGGGAAAGGGCTCAGAGCATTTAACATTTCCAAAGATTGATTAAAGGAATCAGACAACTGATGCCTAGAAGTTTGGGTTTAGCCAGTTAAGCTGTATATTCAACTGTTTTCCTATATACTTTAGAATGAATATAGACTATATAGAATGAATATAAGTCATTAGAGGTACTAATTGAGGGATTATTAATTTTTAGTATTTTTGTTTTCCTCTTTTTAAGCCTTACATTATTTCAAAAAGTAAAATCTGTACATGGTAAAAAAAAAAAAAAATTCGACGAGGAAAGAAAGAATATGTAGTACTGAATAAAATAGATTTGTGTACATACCTTTTAATGCACGTTTGGGTAATAAAGTGTGCTTATCTGGTTTCTTTTGGGCTTTAAAATACTGCCAAATTCACATAAAGCTAAACAGTTTTCAGCCAACCTTCTTTCCATATTTAAACACTCCACCCATCCCCTTTATTTTTTGTGCTCTCTACCACAGGTCAAATGAGCAGCAAATATTTAACTCACATATTTGAGCAGCCTTAGGAAAACTTTGGTCTTTTTAGTTGTTTGGCCTCTGGAATCTGTGGACTTTATTAAAATGGAGGGAGGTGTGTCAGTATTATAACTAGAAAAGATGATACTGGTAAATATGATGCCTTTAAAAAGTGGCTGTGATAATGTCTAAATTAATAATAAATTTCTGCTTTTTTCCTGTTTCCTGATGACTCTAATAGTAAGAAATCTCAGTTTTTCTACTTTGTATAGCTCATCAGAAAATAGTAGTGACTTTATGGCCCAAGTACTTAGTAATAATTTTTCTAACTTTTTTCCTTGATCAGAAATCTCAATTTTCTGACTTGATATAATTTATAACTAAGATTACTTGAAAGAATAGTAATGCTAAAGCAACAGGGTCTTAGTAAAAAGTCACATGGAGAAATAGACATCTGTGATGAGTTTAGCCATCTTTGCATTTAATGAAATTGAAAATGACCCACTCCATTGTGATGGAGCTTCTGATGGAGTTAAGTGGTAATTTTAACTTAAATGTGAAAAACTATAATCTGGGGGAATGCTTTCTGAGCAAGTCCACTCATTCTTATTTCCTTTGTAGGAAGAGAGAAAATTTTCAAAGACTGTACAAGGGAAAGTGCAGAGCAGTTATCTGCACTCACTTCTGGAAATTGGGGAGCTGCTGAAAAAAAGACTTGAGACCACAAAGAAACTAAAAATTTAAAAGTTAGTGTGAACCACAGGCACTGATGATTCTACAAGAGAAAATGACATCATATTTCCAGGCAAAAACTACATCTGGTTGACCATCATTTTAAATCCAGAACTTCCTCATAAAATGCATGAAGGACTTTGATTGTGAATTAATTTTTTAGGTATTAAATGTATACAACTGATTAAATTATTGTATATAATTCAGAAGCAGGACCCTTGTCTGGGTTTGACCACTTTTTATACATGTTCATATGCATATGGCAGCCACAAGAGAACCCCACTTTTCTTCTTCCCTTCTATCACCAGAAACATCTGGTGGTTGGTGGTGGTGGTTGGGGGTGTCCTATAAAAGCAGCAATAGAAACTAAGCATAAAGCATTGAACTCAGAGCAGCTGAATGGCCCTACCATTATAGCAGTGGGTGTTTTGGTCTGGTCCTTGAGCCTTAGGAAGCAGGAAGCCAGTAGAGGGGGACCATGATTGGGAGCAGGCCCTCTTTCCAGCTGCTTAGCTCTCGCAAAACCCAAGGTAGGTACTCAAAGGGCTTCCAATTAAATTTGGCCTAAGCACCTGCCACTGAAGGGCATCACTCAGATGATCACAGGCCCTCATTTTTTGGCTTAATAACGCCAGTGGCCAAGATATCCCCATCCTGGCTCCTGCGAGAGTTAAATCAGAGACAGGCTTCTGTTAACTTACAGCTGTTTGGAGGGGAAAGTAGTACAGACCACTTATAAGCCTGCTGAGGACTAGCTTGCTATCTTTTGTCTGTTTGGGAAAGACAGGAATCACTGTTTTAAAGAAGAGAGGTGTACATAATTTATGCAGGCAAGTCTAATACCAGTGTCATTGATTTTGTGAGATATATATATATGTATATGCTTTTACATATATACGTATATTTTCAGGCATATATACATATATGTGTATATATGCTTGAAAGTAAAGATTTAATATTTAGTGTTTTTTAAGTGGGGGGTTTGGGAAGGAAGAAAGGAAAGAATGTATATTAATATGGATTTAATCTAGGTTTTAAGTTTTAGGCTGGCAAAAGAAACATTACCAGTTGGGTTTGAGATTGCATTTACTTTTTTCAAACTTGAGAGCTATACCAGGATGGTGTTTAACCTTGTTCACCTGGAGCTCCCCAAGACTGTAGCTTCAGTGGTTGGTCTGACAGAAAAGGTAAACATTGCTCTTGAAAATGTTACACATTTTATACAATTGCTTTGGTAATTTTTTTGTGTTGGAATCTGTGCTTTAGTCTTTGGTCTTTGTTATCCAAATAACATTAAAGTTAGTAATTCTGAAAAAGCAAAGAAATGAATTTGATGAGGAAATTCAAGTATCTAATGGAGGATTGGTCTTGAAGGCCTTCCAAGTCCTCTCCAACTCACTTCTCCAGTGAAATGTGGTACTTTTTTCTTTTAAAAGCAACCAGAAAAAGAGCTTGGAAAATCTGTTTATGCAAAGCAATTGCATTTTGTTTCCATCATTTCGACTTTAGATTCACAATTTGATAGGGTGATAAGTGTCTCAACTTGCAAGGAAACTGTTTTGAAAATTACCAAATTACCTTTTCAAAATAAGACTTGTTGGAAATCTTAGTCCATCCAGTAATTTCAAAAAACTAGTTTTGTTGTTAATTGGTAGCCACAACTGTCATACCCCATCCCAAAAGGAAAGAACTGCTTTGAACAAGATGAATTAAAAATTGATTGATTCCAAATCTAATTTAATAACATAACATTTCATGAAACTATGGCCTATTTAGATGGAACTTTGTGGATGGGGGGTGGGGCTCTGTGTGTACGGCATGTGTTCTTGAAATGATGTTTCTCTGAATATCCAAAAATACTGTACATAGAAGTAGAAATGCTCTTCGAAACAAGTCTATCAGCTGACCATGATCATTCTAGAATGTGTGTGCTCAGTGAGCTGGCCTTGGTCCTCAGGGACAGTGTGTGACTCAGTGGTCTGCCTAGCTGTTCTCTTTCCTAGGGGCGTCTGGGTCCTCTACTGGTTTCAGTGACAAATAATGTTACATTGGGGTTATGCTTGTTACTTACTGATTTCCCCACTAAATGTAGCATTTCAATTAGATCCAACCTCTTACATTTTGAGAGAATTGTAAAAAGAATGAAATTATGCAGAAATGGCCAATATCTTTTATTGATCTGTTCTTTTGGAAACTGTCATGCACTATAAATTGTGTACAGTTAAAAAAAAAAAAATATATATATATATATATTCTTACATGAGTAAAAAGCACCCTCTCCAGCAATTGTATGTCATTGGTATTTGAAGAGAATTCCCAAATAACTCATTGCTGCTGCTGCTGTTTTTACTTTGTTTGGGTTTTTTGTTTTTATTTTGTGTGGAAAATTGATATTTAAAAAAAAAAGGAAAGGAGAAAAAAAAAAGACTACTGTTTACAGACTGAAAAATTACTGCTTTTTATACTACTGAGATCCTAAGTTAAGACTCTCCAAAGCAAACATTTGGTTTAAATCATATATCTGATGTGGATAAAAGGTAGAGAAATTTTTAGTGTTCTCCACATAATGGAAAATGTACAAATGCCTAGTTGTGTTGCCCATCAATTTTGTATATTTTCATAATTTTAATTGTTCAAAATTGCATTATATTTTGCAGTCACTATGTTCAATCTGGATTTGTCTTTCATTTTAACTTTTAATATAAAAAGGGGTTTCAATGTATCTACAGCCTTGTTATTGAAACTCTACTTTTTTGCTCTGATTTATTAACATGGGAAGCATATATTCTTCCTTCTTCAGAATTAAGTGAAGCATAGCAGATCTACTTTAAACTGGATGGGTTGATTTATATAAAACACTTTCAATTTGGCACTTTTGCCTGGTTCATTTTTGTTCGTGTTCTTAGAAGCCACAACTTTTTAAATGGTGTAATTCATTTCAATTTTGTATTGTTATATTCCTCAGAAAAAATGATAATACTTGTGAATTTAAAATTACTCCAAGGCCACACTGGTCCTTTTAATAGCACCTTGCGCTTTAGTATTCATTCATTCGATTTATACATGTATTGGGCATTTATTTACTGTGTGCCAGATTCCATGTTAGGCTCTGCTGATACAATCGTAAATGAGACTGTGTATCCTAGTTAGTGGCTGAAGTGGGGGAAGAGACAATAAAGGTAAATATTAGTTTGTAATTAATTCCTGACTAATAAAATATAAGTCAGGGTATATGACAGGCGGGGTCACCAGAGGACCTCTCAGGTGGTGCCATCTGACCTGAATGATGAAGAGTCAGCCTTGGAAAAGGCATGTTCCAGGATTGGGAAAAATGGCTCAAGTGCCTGGGACTTAAAGGAGTGGAAGAGGGGTACAGATCGAGATAGAAGGTGGAGTGGGGATTAGAGCAATCAGGAAATTGTAGCCTGGGGAAGGAATGAGATTTCTAAATTTAGTGGGAAGTTACTGGAGGATTTCAGGCAGGCTGATGACATGGTTTTTTTTATCCAAGAGTGTATGAACCTACAGGCTGAGATCAAACGTTTATTCATACATGCAACACAGTGGGAAGAGCTGTTTTTCTTCCTAGTTTCCTTTCTGTCCTGTGATATTAAATGCCCTTAATTGAGCCCTGGAAAAGTCAGTTTTTGCTTCTTCAGTTATGAATTAATGCCACCTCAACATTTCTTTTTTTCCCCTTTAACAAAAAAATGGGCACTTGGCTGTTTCTCACTGCCATTTTTGAGTTCCTCAAAAGGTAGACTCAGGTTTATATTTTTTTCATGTTCCCTGTTTTTGAGATGCTGTCACTGCCTCGATGCAGACATGTTATTTCATAGTAACAAGCGGAGGGTAAGCAACCATGAGCCAAATGCTTATAAAAATTATTTGTGGAGTACCTGTGTTTATGCTTGAGCGTACAGGTTTTTTGCAACCTCAGCTTCCACATACCTAGTAAAAGTGGGTCCCAGATAATGTACTGTTTACGGGTGAGAAAAGCAGTTATTGCAGATAAGGCTACTAAGGCCAGGCAGTAAGGTAAGGGATGGGTAAGATTCAAACTCTTAAGCATTGATGAAATGAGCTAAAAATCAGTGTCCCCCCACCTCACATTCTTCATCTTGATTCTATCTTAGAAGTTCTCTATTGAAGAACCATTCTTTCTTAAAGCAATTCTAATGCCTCGTGTGTGTGTGTATACCACCAATTACCAAGGACTATTAGTAAAATTACCCTTGGCACTATTTGAGATAACTTGCAGGTTCTTTAGAACAGGACTCATGAAAAAAAAAAAAAAAAAGAACAGGACTCATGTTGGCTCCAGGGGCTCATTGTGCTTCAGTTTATCTGGAAATTCCCTTAAAAATTATGTAGCATTTGATTGTAGGAAGCCATAGCCTTTATTACAGTCTAGTTAGTAGCATCTGAGCTACAGAATATTAGTAATTATATGCTAAGAAGTAGAGGGAAGGAATCCATTGGACGTGTTAGGGAAGATTTTTGTGTGGCATATACAAATCACTGCAGATTCTAAATGAGAAACACGGCCTACCTTTAATGAAAAATATTTATGCAAAGAGTCTTTGATGTATGACAATCCAGTCCTATCCAACAGCCCACATTTCTTCAACTCAAGACCCTAGGCTTATAATGATAGAAGGCATGGACCCATCCAATGAAATGCCCTTGGGTGGGTTGCCACTTTTCTATCTTTCCCCTTACAATTGAGAAATGGGACCACGTTCGAGGACTGAATTTAGTTTTAGAGTCCTTTCTCTACCTGTCATTTGTCTTACTCTAATTTCTATAATACAACGAATACTTCATTCTTTGGAAATGACTGTTTTAAGGTAGATGAGAAAAAACTAGAACAGCTCAACAAGTTTACCAGTGAGAAGCATGGAAAAAGATCTTCCAGATTTTTCAGTTAGAACTGAAATAATGAGTAGGGGATATACTGAAATTACTGGGCCTAATATATAAATAGTTATTCTTTTGCCAAATATTGAGAGTATCCGTGCTGGCTATGGGCAGGTGTTTAGGCTTAAACATTTTTTATCTAGTTGGTTTGAATTGTTAGCCTAAGCTGTGGGATTTTTTTTGTTGTTGTTCCATCCAATTAAACACATGAGTTTTGCTATATTTTTTGTTTCCAGTGATTTTAAATACCCAATCTGGCTGAAATGGAGGAACAAAGAATTGAAAGTTTTACTTGCCAACACTGCTCAACTTAAATTTCTTTGTGTGGGTACAGTTAGACATTTTATAAGCTGCAATTTTATATTTTCAAATAGTTAAGTATGGAAGTGTGAATGTTACCATGAAGCTTACTTATTGCGATAATTGCTCATCACTCCTGAGAAGAGATTTGAAAGTCAGTACAGTGCTCTCCCACTCTGCTTATTAGAAAGCTGGTGGTTACTGAGTAATCAACAGCGACAAGGTGACTTAGATGGAAAACAATCCCTTTCTAAAGAAACTTTAAAATTGAACTGAGTTATATCATTTAGCTGTCTAAATGCAACTCTTAAAGAAACCTGCCAGGTTATATTGGTAAAACTAAGAATCTGCTATATGTATCTCAAGGAGTATGGGAAAGAATTTACTGCTATTCAACTTCAAGGACCAGAAAACGGACAATGCATTCGACCAGCTGCAATCAGTCCACCTGAATCTGAACAGCTGTGGAAAGGAAATTAAAGGTAGGTCTTGAGCTCAGCCTAGTTTCCACAGAGTTACCAGGATAGTCTGTTACCCTGGTAGAGCAGATTCCACACCACCTTAGCTTTAAAAAAATAAGTTCCAAAGAAAAAATAGGCCACAGGCCAAAGTATAATTTGTAAAAGAAAACTGAATGGCTACAGGTCTACTTAATGAAAACACAGAAACTTTAATTGGGATCAGAATCATACCTTTCAAGAACCTGGGCAGTATACTCCTCTTTATAGCACCAATTCCTTCTGAGGGGGAATTTCACAAGCCATCTAAGTGTTCACCAGCTGTTCGCGACCGGCTACAGAGATGTTCCAAGCATAGTCACGTCAGCGTCAGTATCCACGCATGCTCAGATTTCTGGTTTCATGCCACTTTTCCTACAATTCCGTTATATCCCAGGAGAGTTTCACAGCCAGAAGGTAACTTACCCCTCCTCACCCCACCAAACCCTGGAGTGCCTTCTCACAGCTCCTCCTTCTCACCCCCCTTCTTTTGGAAGGCAGTCAAAATGTTTAAGCTCTTCTGGAGTTCTTCCTTCTTCCCATCACTCATCTTGTTCTTCTCAATCAGCTTGGTGATCCTGGTCATCTCCGATGCTGGGAAATCCTCACCTTGGTCCAGGATCTTTCCCATGATCTTAAGGTATTGCTCGGCCCACTTCTTGTCAGTCTCCTTCACACTTGCAAGGTTGTCCTGTCCCTGCTTCAAGAGGGACTGGCGGGCCTCCACACCAGAGGCCCTGATGAACTCCCCAGCAAGGGTGTCATACGCAGGCAGGCAACCAGGCATACCTAGGTAGATCCCATGTCCCTTTAGCCAGCGCTGGATGGCTCCAACCTTAACTGCCCCAGTATACAGGATTGGGTTCTCAAAGTCCCCATCCTGGAAGAGATAGAAGACTGGGTAGTTCTCTTTGTCCAGCTTGTATTTCTCACTCAGCTCCATATTCAGCTTGTCTCCATAATCTGTGAATGGAAACCAGAAATGAGGAACAAGACCCTGAAAAGGCATGGCAGGAGGTTGCTGTGAGGCCTATCTGAGCTGAGGAGAATTCCGGCTGTCAGAACTCCTCTTCTGCTACTCCCTAACCGTGTGGCATTAGTCAAGTCCTTTAACCTCTGTGACCTGCACTTTCCTCATTTGAAAAGGGGGAATTCTGCACATTTATTATACGTGCCACTACGTGCTAGGGACTGTCCTCTAAGTGCTCGGGATTTAGTTGTGATTAAGAGTACCACACTCCCTGACCGCAAGAGCTTACACTCTTCAAAGGGTGAGAAGAGATAATAAACAAAAGAATGTTAACTGATTAGTGCCATGACAAAAATAAAACGGTGATACAGTGACTGGGTGAGAAGGCCTCCTTGTGAAGATGACATGAACTCATGGACCTGAAAACGAAGCAGCCAGACATAGCAAGATGTGGGAAGAGTGTTTCGGGCAGAAAGGACTGCAAGAGCAAAAGCTCTGAGGCAGGAATGACCTGCGTGTGTTTCAGGGTTACAAAGTATAGTCTGGCCAGAGCTAAGGGAATGTGTGGTAGGTAATGAACATGGACCCTAACACTTGAGGGCTCTTGGGAGAACCCAATAAGGGGATATGTGCCACTTAACCTGGCAGAGTTAAGCGTTTAATATGTGGTGGTGGTGGTTTTGGTTGCTCTGACTCCTTTGCAACCCCATGGACTGTAGCCCGTTAGGCTCCTCTGTCCAGGGATTGGCCAGGGATCGAACCTGCGTCTCCTCCATTGGCAGGTGGATTATTTACCACTGAGCCACCAGGGAAGTCCACCATGTGGTAGCTGTTACTATTTGCTGTCTTTCCCAACAGGCAGTAGCAGCCCCAAGGGCTGACACGATGACAACTAGTCACTTACACCTCACCAAGACCACCTGTTACTGGGTAGTGGTATGGGAGGTGTTTATTACTGGGTAGTGGTATGGGAGGTGTGGGGCTCCAGTCCTAGGCCTGTCACTTTAGAACCTTGAGCAAGTCTCTCTAAGCATCTGTTTCTTCATTTGGGGATCGTAAGACTTTTCACAGAGTCGCCACAAGGATGACATACATGTAAAACACTCGGCACAGTGGCCTGGCACACAGTAAACGTTTGAGCTGAGTTTCTGTGGTCATAGAATCTGCTCAAGCTAAGCCTGCCATGGGTACCAGACTCCTTGAAAGGCAATGACCCCATTTACACTAGACGTGTGTGGCTCAGACAATAAGATGCTGGGGTGTTCTGACAAACAGGGAAGTAACCCCTAGTTTCTTCTCCCTCTGCCCTCCTCAGTCATTCCAGACTTATCCATACCTGAGATCCCCACCTCTGCCACCAGGAGATCATCACTGGAAGCTGAGTTTTCAGCCAGACGCTTGAACTCATCCTGCTTCTCACCATAGGGGTACTGGGTGTCAAACTTCACCAGGACGAACTTGCTTTTGGGAATGACCTGAGGGCACATAGAGCTGAGCAAGTAAGGGTTCCCAAGGACCTTTGGGGCTAATTCCCTTTCCCAAGGGACCTCTTTCAGAGTGAAAACCAAGCCCACAAGGGAGACAAGCTTTCACAAACATTCATTCATTCGTTCTTCATCCCTCGATACATTTAACAATTTGATGATGTTTGCTGTGTCCCGGGGACCCCATTAAGTAGCTGCTCACACTAATCAAACTGTGCAATAAACAATGCTGTAGACGTTCTAAGGCCTTCTCTTCCAGCTGCCCTTTTGGTAAGACTAAGGCAGCCTACCCTTAGCACACACTAGGTTAGCCCCTGTCGCGCCCATCATCCCAGGGGTCCTTTCTGGAACCAACCAGCCATCTATAAAGGAGCTGGCACCATGAAAGACACTCTGGTGCGGAGGTCCAGAGTTTGAACTCTGCAATTTCAGAGTTCACAGGAAGTTGCTGAGAGGCTAGGCTTGGGACAGTGTCCCCTCTCTAAACCAGTTAGATCAGTTTAGACTGGTTAACGTAAGCAGTTACATTAGACTTCTAGGATCTAAACTGTCAGGATCAAGATTTTTATTTTAATTGTAAAATTTACATCACATAAAATTTGCCATTTTAAAGTGTACGATTCAGTGGAATTTATCGCATTAACTATGCTGCACAACCATCACTAATACCTACTTCCAGAATATTTTCCATTTTCATCATTGAAAAGGAGCCACATATCCATTAAGCCGTCATTCCTCAGTCCTCCTCCTAAGTGACCTTTTGTGTGTGGCTTCTTTTACTTAGCATAATGTTTTCAAGATTCATTCATGCTATAGCATGCATCAGTATTTCATTCCTTTTTATGGTCAAATAAATATTCCATTGTATGGATATATCATATTTTGTTTATCCATTCATCAGTTGAGGGATATTTGGGTTGTTTCCACCTTACGGTTATTTGTGAATAGTGTTGTTATAAACACTTGTGTACAGGCTTTTGTCTGAACACCTCTTTTCAGCTCTTCTGGGAACATACCTAGGAGTGGAACTGCAGGGTCATATAGCAATTCTATGTTTAACTTAACGAGGAAATGCAAAACTTCACTTTGATGGTTTTACCCAATGCACAGATTTTTATCTAATAAGCTCCCTCAGGTCAGTAGCACTGCCTTCCCTCCTACAACCTTTTATTTTTCTAATCAAAGTCATCATGGCTGGTTAATTTTTCAACACAGGCAATCACTGCTGTAATTAAATCAAGCTGACACTATTCCACTTTTTGTTAGTCCGTGTTCCTTATTTTGTTTGCTGTCCATTTGCTTTTAAAAAATATATAACAGTGCCCAGGGACACAAAGGAAGAGGGAGTAGAGTCCAGAACAGGTAATCTTTAAATGGTCACTGATCCCCAGAAGTCTGAGCTCTGGAGCCTAACAAGCAGGGAAGACTTAAAAATATAAATCAGATCACATCCCTCTGGCCCATTTGGCCTTATTTTAGTTTCAACAAACATTCCTACTCAGGTCCTTTTCATTTGCTGTCTCTACTGGCTGGAGTGCCCTTTCCCTGGGCCTTTCCATGGTTATCAAAGCTGAGTACAAATGTCCTCTCTAACAGAGAGGCCTCCTGCGCTCATACCATCTAATTCTGCTTCCTTTCCATCGAACTCTATCATGCCACCCTGCACCAGCTTCTCCACTGCATTAATCATTCTCTGAAATCCTTATTTGCTTGTTGTCAGTCCTCTCCACTAGAATATACATTTATGAGAATAGGGACCCTCTCTTACCTGTTTTCTGCTGTATCCCTAGTGCCCAACATCACCTAGCACATGACAGATGTTCCAAAAATATCTAATAAATGAACAAACCCAGGGTAGGCTTTGGTAGCAGATGCAACATGTCCAAGGAGAAAATTTTTTACAAAAATACATGGGAGCTTCAAAGGGAGCTCCATTTATATTATAGAATAATATTAATAATCATGTCTCTCTGTGTGTATGTGTGTGTGTTAGGTCACTCAGTAGTGTCTGACTCTATGACCCCATGGACTGTAGTTCACCAGGCTCCTCTGTCCGTGGCATTTTCCAGACAAGAATACTAGAGTGGGTTGCCATTCCCTTCTCCAGGATTAATAATCATACAGTGGTTTAATACTGAAATAGAATAGAGAGGACTTCATCTTTTATTTTCACCATTTTTAGCCATCACAGAATGGTTTTGAATGGCAAAGTTAAAGTCGCTAAGTCATGTCCCACTGTTTGCAACCCCATGGACTATATATGGTCCGTGGAATTCTCCAGGCCAGAATACTGCAGTGGGTAGCCTTTCCCTTCTCCAGGGGATCTTCCCAACCCAGGGATCAAACCCAGGTCTCCCTCATTGCAGGTGGATTCTTTACCAGCTGAGCCACAAGTGAAGCCCTCGTTTGAATGGCAAACATTTGCATGATTAATTTTTTCTTGTTCTCTTACTCAATCTGTACCTTTGAACTGCTTTAGAAATCTCTCTCCTTTCCTCATCCTTGGGGAATCTGCTTCACATTAACCTACATTTAGGCACCTTGTTTCTTCAATGTATTGATGAGTTCATCATTCATTCATTGAATTAAAAGGTACTGGCAGCCTATCATTGCCAGGCACTGTTCTAAGTGAACACAGAAATAAAGGAAACAGACAGGGTCTCTTATTTTTAGTGATCGTAAAGGGCAAGAAACAAACCAAAAAACAACACTGGAGATCACAGAAAGACCCCTGGATACAGTAACCCTAGGAAGCTCCCCTTTTGTTCTACACTGATGGAAGAGAGTGAGATTTAGAAACAGACTGGAGAAAACGTTTGTTCAGTCAACAGATTATTACTGAGCATCTTCTAGATAACAGGTCTAGGTCGTGCAGATGATCAGTGAACAAGACAGACAAGGTAGTCCTTCATAAGTATATAATATTCTAGTGTGGGAGACAATACACTGCTGCTACTGCTACTGCTAAGTCACTTCAGTGGTGTCCGACTCTGTGCAACCCCATAGACGGCAGCCCACCAGGCTCCCCCATCCCTGGGATTCTCTGGGCAAGAACACTGGAGTGGGTGACAAAACACTAGGCAATAAAAAAAAAAAAACACCAGTAATGAGAGTTCAGAGAAATCAAACAGAGCAATGTGACTGGCACTTCAGATTGCACGAGGGAGAAATTGAGAAAGCTAAAGTGTTTATCACTCCGTCGTGTGCAACTCTGAAACCCTGTGGACTGTAGCCTGCCAGGATCCTCTGTCCATGGGGATTCTCCAGGAAATACTGGAGTGGGTAGCCATTCCCTTCTCCAGGGGATCTCCCTGACCCAGGATGGAACCCAGGTTTCCTGCACAACAGGCAGATTTTTTCCTGTGTGAGCCACCAGAAAAACCCCTGGAGTGCAGGGGGTGGAGGTAATTTGAAAAGATAACATTTAACACAAGCCTGAATGAAGAGGAGCAACCAACCTTTCAAAGATTGAGCAAAGAATGTTCTAGTCACAAAGACCTGCAAGTACAAGGGCCTAAGGCAATAAGGAGCTAGGAATAGCCAGAGGACAGAGCACTGCAAGGGTGGTTGAAGCAGAGGGGACAAAGAGGCGAATCGTTAAGGTTCGATGAAAGGAGAGGGAAGCAGGGATCAGATCATGCAGGAAGTCAGCTACCGTGTGAGCCAACTGAGAGGCTCCAGAGTGAAAATCTGGAGACTAGTGAGGAAACTACTTAAGATATAACCTAGACTAGGGTGGTAGCTATAAAGATGGAGACACACCAATCGATGAGGAAATACCGCTACCATTAACAGTGCGAAGTTTCCCTCTAAGTCACATTTGGTCTGTGATGTTATACCATATCTATGCTTGGGTGGTAGCAGGTTCCCTTTGCCAAGAAAGGCCCCCAAAGCAAAGGGTGCTGTGGGGGTGTCCCTGACAACCAACTGGTCATACCTACACTTTTGAATTCTTGAAACTTTGTATTCAGTGAGCCACAGGTGCCAACTCCACAATGGGGAACCCTTTCAAAAATACTGAGTTCAACCAAATGAGACAGATTTAGCGCTCCACTTCTTGGTTTCACTTCCCAGCAATGGGTACAAATTAAGAAAATAAAACGACTGGCTCTCTCTCAACACTCAGCTTGCTCATCACAACGGGCGAGGTTAAAAAGGTGCCAGTGGGTGCAAAATTAGAGGACTGGGACTGCATTCAGCCTTCAACATTCCCAAAGTCCATTTACCCAGGCCAAGACCCTAATTCTGTAAATATGGAGGCAGGGGTAGAGGCGAATTCTTCCATGTCTCGACCCAATTTTATCTGTCACCAGGCCCAAGACATTCACTACACGGTGGACGAACCGAAACTTATTCTTAAAACCTGCACTTTTTAAGGAGACGCAGAATATACAGTGGTTGCAATCGAAGCCAACGCGAGAGGGGCGCTGAAACGCAGGCTAACAAGTCGCCTTTCGACCTTCGCCCCAGCTCTGCTTGGAGCTTGATGGCATCCGCCTCGCACCGCCCTCCGGTTCTCCAACTTGGGACTCAAGGATTGGATCTCGCCCGGCACCGCCCTCTTCCCTTAGGCGACGGGAAGGCTGCATCTCCGCAATTCTTTAGCAAAAGAAGAAGCAAATGCAAATACTGCAAAGGTGTTTGGGGACCCTCGATCATATGCTCTATGGTCAGGATACGGTCTGGGCCCAGAGTCCACCAGTCCTACAGGACGGTGGGAAGTCCCCGGACCGTCGCTACAGACCACCTCCTGCCAGCTGTCAGTCCCCTGCGTCCCCCACGGGTGCGCGCTCCCCTGGGCGGACTGGCTGCACCTGCGCGCTAAATCCCCGGCCCCTTTACCTTGTAGAAAGTGATTGTATCCAGGGGAAGGGCGCCCTTGGTGTGCAGGCCACTGCTGTCTTGCGGCGCGGAGAGGAGGAACAGGAGAAGGGGAAATAATGGGGAGAGAGAAACGGCGCGGGGAATGGCGGCAGCCATAACGCCGGATTCTGGCAGTAGGTGCTGGGAAGGCTGTAGTGGAGGAAAAGCCGAGCCAGGGACCACGAAGTTCAGGCGGCCAGGCTCGGGTGCGCGCACGTGTACAGCCCACCAGGCACACGCCGGCCTAGGCTGAGAGGGAGGAGCCACGTGAGGGGGCGGGGAAAAGGAGCTGCCGCGCGTGCGCACTCGGCGAAGCCCGCAAGGGTCGAGGGTGAGAGGGCGGGGCCGCGTAAGGGGTGGGGGACGGACGGCAGTGCCGGGTAGGCTGGGGGAGGGGATGAGGAAGCGGACGAGGCGAAGGAGAGTCTGCTGCGCACACGCACTCTGCGAGGTTGGCCCTCCTCCTGGCCGTTTCCGGCCATCCTCCGTCTGAGGCGCGGCGTGAAGCTCGCGTTTGGCGTGTTAGCAACTTTTCGTTTGCTGTCTCTCCTCTTTTTCGAAGGCGACGAGGCAGGCCTTCATTTGCTTCTGCCTCTAGCCCGTCAGGCAGTCGGCTGGGACCTGTTGCTACTTTGTTAGCCAGTCTGACTGCAACTACCCCTCCGCCAGGTGGCCCAGTATTTTCCTCAGTCAGTCACACTCCGCTCCCTCAGCCGCGACCGGAGTTGGACAGTGAGACTCAACTCTTCGTCAGTGTGGCGGTCAGGCCTTTTCTGCCGCTGCCCAAGTCCGATATTAGGTCTGCTCTGGTGAGTGCCTCACCAGGGAGGCTCCGGGCTCCTCTAAAAATACGCTTCCTTGAAAGTTGACATAGGACATAGGTCTACCTATGTTCTAGGCTCTCTGAAAAATTTTTTTGAAAGTTCTAGTAATTGTCTTCAACCAGTGTTTGTTCAGGGTAGTTTGCCCCGTATCCTGGTTTTGCCCGCGGGAATACAGAATGCAGATCTGTGTACTGAACAGACTCCGTGGTGGGAGGTGGAGGCGTGGAAATGGCCTTATAACCATTATAATGTAATTGGTAGAAAATAAGACTATTAATTTTGTGCAAACACAAATGGAGATTCAGTCAGCCAGGAGTGTCAAGGAAAGTTCTGGATGGGAAAACCTCTGGTGGCTGGGTCTTGAAAAAAGAGGTGTTTATAAGGCAAACACCAAAGAGTATTTCTAGCAAGGGGGAAAGTATAATGAATCTGTGGCTGTAAACGGGGGTTTCGTTGTTAAGGGTCTCATCAAGATAACAGATTTGGAGCCACCAGAGGCTTTATCCAGGAGAGTGACTTAGATTTGCTGTCACTCAGCAATAAGGGGGGTGCACTGGAAGGCAGAAAGCTGAGGGCAGGGAAATTCATTGCAGTAGTCTTGGTGGGAGAAACTAAGGTCCTGTAATAGATCCTAACAGTAAAGATGAAGAGATGAGGATGGGATTGAGAAACTTTTATAGGGTAGAATTCACAAGACTTGATGAACAAATGGATGTGCTGATAAAAGAATAAGTTACATAACACATTATAAGGGGCTTCAGTTCAGTTCAGTTCAGTTGCTCAGTCATATCCAACTCTTTGTGACCCCATGAAGCGCAGCAGGCCAGGCCTCCCTGTCCATCACCAACTCCCGGAGTTCACTCAGACTCACGTCCATTGAGTCAGTGATGCCATCCAGCCATCTCATCCTCTGTCGTCCCCTTCTCCTCCTGCCCCCAATCCCTCCCAGCATCAGAGTCTTTTCCAATGAGTCAACTCTTCGCATGAGGTGGCCAAAGTACTGGAGTTTCAGCTTTAGCACCAGTCCTTCCAAAGAACACCCAGGGCTGATCTCCTTTAGAATGGACTGGTTGGATGTCCTTGCAGTCCAAGGGACTCTCAAGAGTCTTCTCCAACACCACAGTTCAAAAGCATCAATTCTTTGGTGCTCAGCTTTCTTCACAGTCCAACTCTCACATCCATACATGACCACTGGAAAAACCATAGCCTTGACTAGACGGATCTTTGTTGGCAAAGTAATGTCTCTGCTTTTGAATATGCTATCTAGGTTGGTCATAACTTTCCTTCCAAGGAGTAAGCGTCTTTTAATTTCATGGCTGCAATCAACCATCTGCAGTGATTTAGCACCAAATTAACCATTGTTGTGTTGTTGTATAGTCACTGAGTCGTGTCCAACTCTTTTGCAACCCCAGGGACAGTAGCCCACCAAGCTGCTCTGTCCATGGGATTCTCCAGGCAAGAGTATAGGGGTGGGTAGCCATATACTTCTCCAGGGGATCTTCTTAACCTAGGGATCGAACCCCTGTGTGCTCCATCTCCTGCTTTGGCAGGTGGAGTCTTCACATTGAGCCACCTGGGAAGCCTGGAGTAACCATTGCAGGTGTCCAATAAATGTGTGTGTGTGTACTTGTGTATATATGTGTGTATAAGAGAGTCATCAAAAATAATAGCCAATCTTGGATGGCCAGTTTAGATAGAAATTTTAAGAGAATCCTATGTCTGTGTGTGTGTGTTGGGAAGGTTCAGAAACATTTGAGTTTTCCCTGGTAAATTATTAAATAAAATGTGCCACATAGACAAATGAATAGAAGTTGGAGGAAGGGATAATTACTGTGAGGTAAAGTGGTTTAAAAAGTCTTCATGTAGGAGGTGGAATTGGAGTAAAGCCTTAGAAGAAAGAATGTTCTAGATGAAGAACAAATTAAAAAGAAGTTGTAATGAGCATGATGCTTTCGGGAATGACTGGCTTGGCTTGAAGGAGTTCTTGAAACAGAAAGTTAAGACAGTTTTAAGCCCAGTTAGGGGAGAATCTTGAAAATCAAATGCTGTTTTGTCCTGTAGTCAATGTGTGCTTGTGTGCTTAGTCACTTAGTCGAGTCTGACTCTTTGTGACCCCATGGATGGTAGCCGCCAGTCTCCTCTGTCCATGGAGATTCTCTAGGCAAAAAGACTGGAGTGGGTGGCATGCCCTCCTCCAGGGGATCTTCCCAACCCAGGGATCAAACCCAGGTCTCCCATGTTGCAGGCGGATTCTTTACGTTTGGGCCACCAGGGAAGTCCCCTGTAGTCAATAAGGAGCTATTCTCCACTTCTGAGTGTATGAATGCCTAGAGTACATCGGTGGTGGTTGGTATGGTTGATTAGGAGTGACTTTCTAGTCATGATTCGCTTAGAAGTGTGTTTTGAAAAAAGTGAAAGAAGTGGTTTGGTTGGAGAGGAAAGGGAAACACTGGTACTTTTGCTATGAATTGCAAACATATAGTAATTGTATTAAGCTCCCTTTCAATAGTGCACTGGTCCCAGTTAGTTACCTCATGATATAATTAGATTTCTTGACTTCAGGACCTTGACAACCATCATCTACACAAATAAGCCAAGTATAAGTCTCCATATTTAGGAAGTCATAAAATCCCAGTTGACACATGTGGAAAATTAAAAGGCTCACTCTGGGTATTGTATGGAGGTAACCTGGTAGGCTGCAGTCCATGGGGTCGCTAAGAGTCAGACACGAGTGAGCGACTTCACTTTCACTTTTCACTTTCATGCATTGGAGAAGGAAATGGCAACCCACTCCAGTGTTCTTGCCTGGAGAATCCCAGGGATGGGGGAGCCTGGTGGGCTGCCGTCTATGGGGTCGCACAGAGTCGGACACGACTGAAGCGACTTAGCAGCAGCAGCAGGAAGGAGGAGACGGCAAGGCATGTTGGCTTAGTGAAATAAGAAGGAAGGAAAAGGACATGGTCTGCTGAGACAACTAATATATAAATTCTCCCATCTTTTTTGCCTAACATCATCAAGCTGATGACCCCCCAATCTCATTGATCTCTTTGCTCTTTCTCTTATACACAAGGCATGTTTCTGCCTCAGAGCTTTTATACTGGCTTTCTTTCTCTAGAACACTTTTTCTTCAAGATACTCCTATGGCTGGCTCCTGCATTTCCCTCAAGCCTTTGCTTAAATGTCAGCTTCCTAAGATCTACCCTGACCATCCTTGAAAAAATCGGTTCTCTCTGAGCATTCATATACTCAGAAGTGGATAATAGCTCCTTATTGACTTCAGGGGACTTTCCTGGTGGCTCAAACATAAAGAATCCGCCTGCAATGTGGGAGACCTGGGTTTGATCCCTGGGTTGGGAAGATCCCCTGGAGGAGGGCATGGCAACTCACTCCAGTCTTTTTGCCTGGAGAATCTCCATGGACAGAGGAGACTGGCGGCTACCATCCATGGGGTCACAAAGAGTCAGACACGACTAAGGGACTAAGCACACAAGCACACATTGACTACAGGACAAAACAGCATTTGATTTTCAAGATTCTCCCCTAACTGGGCTTAAAACTGTCTGCTTTCCATCTCTCTTCTCCCTTATTTTTTTCTCCATAACACTCGTCAACTTAACATACTGTACAATTTCTTAATTTTACTTAGTATCTGTTTCCCATGAAGGATGAGTTTGGTTTTGTTTTTCTTGTTGTTTTGTCTGTTGGGTTCACTGTTCCCAGCACCTAGAACAGTGTCTGGCACATGGTAGATGCTCAATACATTCTTGTTCTGTGAATAAGTGAATCAAGTCAATGAGAGAGAAACTATTCCATGCCTGTCTTTCAAAATTTGATTCTTTCTTCATTCCCTTCTGAGATCACATGTTGTTCTTTGGCACTATCCTCTCCCTGAGGGCTTTTGGTGATATCAACAGTAGTTCTTTTGACAGAGATGTCTTAATGAACACTTCAGGCAGACTTCTCATTAAAAAATTGTTACAGAGGGAAGATTTGCTCCACAGTATGATTTTCTCCAAGCCCCGTACTCCTTTAAGAAGCTTTCAATGTTTAATAACTATTTACTGAACATCTTTTACTCAAACACTTCTGGGGACAAGGGTTACACCTGGTGAAAAGAACAGATGTGCCCCCTGCAGTCCTAGAGGAGAGACTAACATTAAGTACGTATACAAATAACTACAATTACAAGTCTACCGTCCTTTCTCCTTATAAAAATGTTTTAGTTATCAATGGCTTTTTACAATTTCTATGACTTCTAGCAATTTCTACAGTTTTCTACAACTTTAGCAGTTTTTCCAGTTTCACATGAACTCTCACATTTCATTCAGTGGTTTATTGGGTTAACTTCCAAGCTTTACCAAAGCCCTGGAGTGTAATTTGTTCAGGTGAGGAGTGGTGTATTCATTTAGAGCAGTCAGGTGCTCTCTTACAATGTTTATCTTCGGTTCCCTCTTACAGTGTTTGTTTTACACTTTTTATTCTAAATATTCTTTTCAGTAGTAAAGACAGAAACATGTTATCCATTAATCGTTATATCATGAATTTCAGCAATGGGAAATATCCTTCCTTGCTTTTGTCCCAAACTTCGTTTTTTTAGACATTAGAGTTTTGAGATACAATTTAGATACCATACAATTCATCCTTTTAAAGTATACAATTCAGTGGTTTCCAGTAGAATTGTACAACTATCACCACTAGTTAATTTTAAAATATTTTTTATTACCCTAAAAAGAAAGCCTGTACCCATTAGCAGTCAGTCCCCAGTTCCCTCCCAAACTTTCTTACCCTAAACAACACTAATCTACTTTCTGTTGCTGTAAATTTGCCTGTTTTGGACTTTTTGTATGAATGAAATTGTGTAATATGTTGCCCTTTGTCATTAGCTTTTTCGCCTAGCCTAATGACTTCAAGACGGTTACTCCTTGGAAGGAAAGTTATGACCAACCTAGATAGCATATTCAAAAGCAGAGACATTACTTTGCCAACAAAGGTCTGTCCAGTCAAGGCTATAGTTTTTCCAGTGGTCATGTATGGATGTGAGAGTTGGACTGTGAAGAAAGCTGAGCACCAAAGAATTGATGCTTTTGAACTGTGGTGTTGGAGAAGACTCTTGAGAGTCCCTTGGACTGCAAGGACATCCAACCAGTCCATTCTAAAGGAGATCAGCCCTGGGTGTTCTTTGGAAGGACTGGTGCTAAAGCTGAAACTCCAGTACTTTGGCCACCTCATGCGAAGAGTTGACTCATTGGAAA
Organism: Bubalus bubalis; assembly: GCF_019923935.1. Classification (NCBI taxonomy): domain Eukaryota; kingdom Metazoa; phylum Chordata; class Mammalia; order Artiodactyla; family Bovidae; genus Bubalus; species Bubalus bubalis. The sequence goes on along the minus strand of NC_059173.1, from coordinate 10,518,320 downwards.
AGACTCTGATGCTGGGAGGGATTGGGGGCAGGAGGAGAAGGGGACGACAGAGGATGAGATGGCTGGATGGCATCACTGACTCGATGGACGTGAGTCTGAGTGAACTCCGGGAGTTGGTGATGGAGAGGGAGGCCTGGCGTGCTGCGATTCATGGGGTCGCAAAGAGTCGGACACGACTGAGCGACTGAACTGAACTGAACTGAACTGAACTGAATGACCTCAAGGTTCATCCATGATGTAGCATGTATCAGTGCTTCTTTTAACTTCTGAATAATATTCCACTGAACTGGTATAGCACATCTTATTAACACATTTATGTGTTCACCAAATTGATGGACATTGGCGTTTCTACTTTTTGTCTATTATGCATAACACTATTATGAATATTTGTGTCAAAATTTTTGTGTGAGCATAATGTTTTAATCTCTTAGGTGTATACCTAGAAGTAGAACTGGGTTTATACCTAGGAGCTGAGCCATACAGGATATATTTAACCTTTTGTGAAACTGACAGAATGGCTGCAATGTTTTACATGTCCATCAGGAATAGATGAGGTTTCCTGTTTCTCAACATCATCCACTTGCTACTGTCTTTTATTATAGCCATCCTAGTAGGTGTGAAATGTCATCTCATTGTGATTTTAATTTGTATTTCCCTGGTGGCTTATGATGTTGATCATCTTTTCATGTGTTTATTGGTTATTTGTATAATTTCTGGGATAAGCCTTTAATTTTAAGCCTTTGCCTATGAATTCCCTGGTGGTCCGGTGGTTAAGGCTTTGTGCGTTCACTGCCAGAGCTCAGGTTGGATCCCTGGTTGGGGAACTAAGATCCTACAAGCTGTGAAGTGCAGGAAAAACAAAACAAAACCTGTTGCCCATTTTTAAATTGGATTGTATTATTGAGTTATAGGAATTCTCTCTATATATACAAATCCCCTTATTAGATATATGGTTTATAAATACTTCGGTGGGTTGTCTTTTTTACTGTCTTGACGGTATCCTTTGAAGAACTAAAGTTTATAATTTTGAAGAAGCCAATTTATATATATATTTTTCTTTTGTTGCTTGTGCTTTTGTTATCATATCTAAGATGAAATTGTCTAATAAAATAATTCTCTTGATGGCCCATTAATTTTTTAAATTACCTTTCCCTGTTTTTCCATTAACCAGTTTCCTATTAGTAACACTGTACTGTTAAGAGTAAGAACTGTGATCAGACTGACTGAGTTTGATTGTAGGTGTTATCACTTGATAATTCTGTAATCAGAAGAGAAATGACTCAACTTCTTTAAGCCTCAATTTCTTCATCTGTAAAATAGGAATAATACTTGTTACCTCAAAGATTGTGTTGAGGATTAAAATGCTTACATAGAAAGCACTTGATAACTGGTAATGATTATTATTAGAAATTTTCTTTAAGTACTAATTTTGCTTAATTAAAATACTTTATTACATAGGTGTTTTTCTTGACTTTGTACCCACTGCAGTAACTTGATTCTGGTAGAAATGTAGTGAGTATCTGTTAAATTGATATGTCATATATACTAGTAGGGCTTCTCAGTTGGTGCTAGTGATCAAGAACCCACCTGCCAGTCCAGGAGACTTAAGAGACTCAGGCTCAATCCCTGGTTTGGGAAGATCCCCTGGAGGAGAGCACAGCAACCCGCTCTAGTATTCTTGCCTGGAGAATCCCACAGACAGAGGAGCCTGGCAGGCTACAGTCCATAGGGTCACACGGAATCAGACATGACTGAAGTGACTTAGCACACATGGACATATACTAGTGCAGAAGAATTGATGCTTTTGAACTGTGGTGCTGGAGAAGACTCTTGAGAGTCCCTTGGACTGCAAGGAGATCCAACCAGTCCATCCTAAAGGAGATCAGTCCTGGGTGTTCGTTGGAAGGACTAATGTTGAAGCTGAAACTCCAATACTTTGGCCACCTGATGTGAAGAGCTGACTCATCTGAAAAGACCCTGATGCTGGGAAAGATTGAGGGCAGGAGGAGAAGGGGACGACAGAGGATGAGATGGTTGGATGCCATCACTGACTCAATGGGCATGAGTTTGGCTGAACTCCAGGAGTTGGTGATGGACAGGGAGGCCTGGTGTGCTGTGGTTCATGGGGTCACAAAGAGTCGGACACGACTGAGCGACTGAACTGAACTGAACTGAACATATACTAGTAGCCCATTACATTGCAAACTGGGATGTGTTTTAACTTGCTAAGGAGCTAAGTAAAACGAAAAGAGAAAACTGAAAATATATATCACCCACTTCATCATTTGGGCTTCGATTAGCCCTTATAGAAAAGGATTTGGGAAGATTATGTTTCCAAAGACATGTCAGAGGGAAACAGTGCTAAATATACAGGCAAGGGATTAATTTATAGAGAAAAATAGAAAAGTAAATCCCCAAATGCTGGTTGGTGGCATAAGCTGTTTTAGAAGAGAGGCCAAAAGAGAAAAGTTCTCTTGCCAAGAGTAGCAGACTGATTTGCCGTGGCTGTTCTCTGAACAGTTTGACATTTGTTCTTGACTGAGACAAGAGTCCTTTGTTCAAAAACATTCTCTTATCACTGGTGAGACTGTAATTAGTCCCTCACCCTTATTAGATAGATGTGTGATTAGAGGCCTCAAAACACTAAGACTTTATGGTAGGAGTTTCTGATCCAGAAATATACTGGTATTTTAATTTGTTTATCTAATAATTTAAGCAAAGTGATTAGAGCCTACCTCCACTTAACAATGTCCTATCTTCCACTGCACATGATATTCTTAATTTCATGGGAAAAAATGAATAATATATTTAAGTTACTCATGATTGAATTTACATTATCATTAAATATTTGTGAAATGTATGAGGGAATGGTTAGATGAAATATAAATAGTTATGTAAATGAAATATTCTTCCTTCTGCTTTCTCCTTCCCCCAATTTTTGTCCAAATTTTTCCAGTTCTTCCAGATAATGTTCAAATGACAATCAGTGTACATTATTTTTTGTGACAATTATTCAAGATTTTGGAATTCAAATTATTTTTTTTACTATGGTATAAGGTCCTGGAAGTCTAGGTCTGTATCTTTTTTGTCTTTATATATTTCATAACAGTGTTTTATACAAAGTTGATATATAAACATAAGCATATTAAACTATGTAATTTAGTAATGTAATTATATGGCGGGAATTTTGGTACAGAATATTTAAGAAAATGTTAATATTAAATAAATATGAGACGTTAATAACCCCTTCTTCTTTCACACCTTTTCCAGATATTCCTAAAAACTGACTAATTGAGTGAATATACAGTCTCTCTTCCCCAATACAGGCTATTGTCCCTAAACAGGAACAGATTTCAAACAGAATTCCCTTCTTCCCTATTTTTCTATCCATTTTTTTATTCCATTTCTCCCTTGCAGCTCCATTTATCTTTTCTTAGTGACTCATTCTCTATTTTTTATTATTCCTACCTCTTGCCACTTCTTACAATTCCTAATGCTTTTTAGAACTTTGTTTCCTTGTCACCTGCTCTTTCTATTTTTGTTCTTTCTGCTTGGCTTTCTCCTCCACTTCTCACTAGTTTCTCTCCTTGCCCTCAAGATACAGGGCAGGATTGGGTAGGGAGGAGCCCAGCTGGGTTAAGGGTGGAGCTACCTGTTTACTGCTTGGAATTCAGAACCTGACCAGGAAGGATCAGGCTGCTTAAATTTAGCTGAGGCTGAAGTCCGTATGGCCTTCCTACTGGAGACTAGCATTTTGGAGGACAGTTGGGATTTGGTGAGACTAGAAGCAGCCCCTCTCTTCTTTTTTGTTCCCCCTTCCTTCCTCCCTGGTCTGTATTTTTCACTAACAGTATCTCTCTCCATGCAATTAACTTTTCTTCTTCCTCTTCCCCTGTTGCTTACTATTCTGTTTTTCTCTGTCTAGCTCTCTGGCAGTCAACTTCATCTAGTGTCTGTTTGCCTTTTCTGTTACCCATTCTTTCCACTTACCTGGCTGTTCTCTCTCAAAATTTAATTTTTTCTACCTCTTCTCCATTTTATTCTTGACTCTATTAATTTTCTCATCCAACTCTTTTTTTATTCAGTCATTTTCTGTCCACCTCTCTATTCTTTTTATCTTAGTGTTTCTCAGCGATGTAGCAATAAGGGAGGAAAAAGGGCCACCCTGGCTTTCCAGGGGCCTATTCACCCCTTCTACTCATTTTCAGACCTAACATGTTTTGATTAGGCAATGAAGGGTTTGTGCTCTGCACAGATAGTTAATAAATGGTGAAATTAGAGTAGGGTTGAATATTAAAATTTAAAGACTTAATTTTATTCTCGTTTTCTCTTTTTATTTAGTTTTTTTCTGCAATACAGTGGATACAGTTTGTGATGGCTACTCTGAGGTAAGTTTATTTGATCTCATGTAATGTGACTGTTTAAACTACTACAAGCAGAACTGGAGAATTCTTGTAGTTTCTATTTCTCTGCCCCCCACCCCCTGGGGATTTACTTTTATTCTTTAGAGAGAGATGCTCTTCTATACCGTGCTGATTTTTTCTGAATAATAAACTGTAATAATATCAACAACTACAATAATAAAAAACAGATTGAAGTAATTAAAGGATATTTTGGTCAACAGGATTGATTTTCAAAACTAGTTGCAAAGTGCTCACTTTGGTAGCCCATATACTAAAAATTGTAATGATACAGAGATTGGCATAGCCCCTGCTTAATTCACACACAAATTCATTAAGCATTCCATATTTTTAAAACTGTGCAGTTTATTTTATATCAGTTATATGTCAGTAAGTATATAAAATCAATAGCAAAAACAAAGGAGCCGCAATTGTCCTGTTTAATGATAGTCTTTTACCTCTGTCAGTGTTATAGGTTCAAGCTCACTTGTTGCCTATGCTATATTCCAGAACATACAGAAATCTCCAGAGGTGAGCCATCTGTTTTTGTGTTGGATTTGAATTTTCAGTGATTTAGCCTTTGAAATAATTAAGTGAGGTGGGTGTCCCCTGTAAGTGATGGAATAATTCTGTAAGTTGCTTGTAAATTTGTCATTTTGATACATTGGGATGCTTTAGACATTGCCAATAGATCTCCCTTTTCTTTTAGGTAGTTATTTTAACTATAATTTTTAATACTGAGGAATTGACTAGATGTGGATTAGTGGATAAATGTAGATTTTTTTTGGAGTATGCCTTAATTATTAAAGTCAAGGAAATGGAGTGTTGTTGGAAGCCTATAATTTGCTCTAAGCGTGGTAGGGTCCTGCCAAGAGGTGAGTTTTCTGATGTTGATATCTTGGTAAAATTGCTAGTGGGGCTGGAAATAGTTCAAAGACTGCTATACAAAAGATATTTATTTTGCTGTTCTGGCCTTCTGGCAATTACATTTAACAGTGAAAATAGAACAAAAATACGTCCTATGTAAAACTAATCATACCAAAAAAACCCTTCCTTTTACTGAGATATAATTGACAAATAAAAATTGAATATTCTTAAGGTATTAAAAAAACCAACCAGGGAGTTCCTTGGTGGCCTAGTGGGTAGGTTTCTGGGCTTTCACTGCCTTTAAAAAAATATTTTAAGAAAAACAGAAGAAAACTTTTTAAATCAGGCCAGGTGGCACAAAATTAAGCAAAATGTAATTTAGAACCTATATTAGAGAACTTTTGTAATGTAGAAAATGTCACTAGGTTTTATTTGGCCCACTTTAACTCTGTATATTAAATACTGTATCTTGTTGGTCCTCATCACTGTCCTGTGAGAAGAATGCTATGAGCTAAATTTTGCAGATCAGGAAATTGAGACTCAGAGTCATGAAATAAGTTGTTCAAGTTACACAGTAAGTAGCAGAGCAGGGATTTTTCAAAAGTCTTAACTCTTAACTACAATCCCCCTTCAAATTAAACACAATTTTTCATAATTATTACATTACTGGTATATATGCCCAGTATTTTAAATACACTTTGCAGGACTTCCCTGGTAGTCCAGTGGTTAATACTGTGCTTCCACTGCAGTGGGTGTAGGTTTGATCCCTGGTTGGGAAAGTTCCACATGCTGCTTAGGGCAGCCAAAAAAAAAAAAAATTTTTTTTTCATTTAATCCTTAAAATAATCCTGTGAGGTAGATATTATTAGTCTGATATTATAGATGGAGAAATGGAATCCTTATTAAATTGATGGATTTTCCTAAGGTCTCATAGCTAGTAAGTATTAAAACTAGATTTTGGGTTCAGAGTTATCTTGTTCCAAAGCCTCTCCTCACCTGTATTTTTTTTTGTTTAAGATTTTTTTTTTTTTTAATGTGGACCATTTTAAAAGTCTTAATTGAATTTGTAACAATATTGCTTCTGTTTTATGTTTTGGTTTTTTGGCCCTTAGGCATGTAGGATATTAGCTCCCTGATGGAATCTGTACCCCCTGCACTGGAAGGCAAAATCCTAACCACTGGACCACCAGGGAAGTCCCTCTCCTATACACTTTTAAACCACTGAAATATAATGCCTAATGAAAAGAGAATTTTGAATTTCAGAGACAGAATGTGGCTATGTAAGTAAAACTAGAAAGTAGAAGTCTTGATGCTGTATTGTTAGTTGCCTGCCAAAGTAGTCTTAGGCCACACATCTTCCTGTGATGTGAATTTCCTTAATGTTTGTTTCCTGGATGTTTATTAAAATTTTAATTCAGGTGTGATTAAGTTAATAAAATATAAAGTTACATAGAGAGGGCTAAGTAGAGATTCTCAGTCTCAGCCACTATTGACCTTTGGGATTATATGGTTATTTGTTGTAGGTAGCTGTCCTGCATCTTAGGATGTTTAGCAGACTTTACCTATTGGATGTTGCAGAAACCTTCCTCACCAGTTGTGACAACCAAAAATATGTTCAAATGTTGTCAGATGTCTCCTGGAAGAGACAGTCACTCCTGGTTGAAAATCGCTGCTCTAGGGTGACCTCTGCCATGACCGTGTGTTAGAGCTTTATAAAGATGTGGGGTCTAGTTTGGCCTGGAGTGCAACCTTCAATTTCTCTGGCTTCAATGCTCATACCTTTCACATAACCAGAGCCTGAAGGACCTTAGTAATTATTAATTCAGTGGTTCCTACACATTCTGTTTTCTTGATTTAGGGAAGATTCTAATTTTTCCAGCATAAAAATGTCAGTCATCTGCTGCTGCTGCGTCGCTTCAGTCGTGTCCGACTCTGTGCGACCCCATAGACGGCAGCCCACCAGGTTCCCCCTGTCCCTGGGATTCTCCAGGCAAGAACACGAGTGGGTTGCCATTTCCTTCTCCAGTGCATGAAAGTGAAAAGTGAAAGTGAAGTCGCTCAGTTGTGTCTGACTCTTCGTGACCCCATGGACTGCAGCCTACCCATCCATGGGATTTTCCAGGCAAGAGTACTGGAATGGGGTGCCATGGCCTTCTCTGGTCAGTCATACTACACTGTTTTATTTATTTGTTAAGTAACATTTTTAACAACAAAGACACATGAGGGTATAATCTGAAGAAAAAGATAATTATTAAATTAATAATTATGGTAAATTGGAGAAATCCATGGGAAATCTTTGAGTGGACTAGCTGATTAAACAGTGACTCAGAGAAGCAACCTGAAAAGAGAAGAAAGTGGCTTAGGCCAGCCAATGTTAAAAAAAAAAAAAAAAGGCAAATAGATGTACTTCACTACACTTGTGTGACTTCATTTCCGTATGAAGGTCACTTTTGATATTCTTTGTAACTTGATTTCACTGGAAATATTGGGAAGTGGGGCTTTGGGAGAGTGTTAATATGGGTTGCTTTAGGTGTTTTGCCTTACCGGATAGACCTGGACCCAGAACCTCCTCAGGGAAAGACCTTCACATAATGCATTCTGTCTCTGCATTTTATTTTGCTCTTGATTTTAGTTAGACAAGTACAAATATATGTGTTTTTTTTTAAGATTTTTCTTTAATGTTTAGGATCATTATTAAGCTTTTTCATGTCTTTCTTAACTACTATGCTGATTGTATTTTTATTATAACATTTTTTATTTAAAAAAAACATTTGGCCATGCCACATGGCATGTGGGATCTTAGTTCCCTGACCAGGGATCATACCAGTGTCCCTTGTAGTGGAAGCATAGATTCTTTACCAGTGGACCACCTTTTTAAAAAAGTTTTAAATTTTTTATGTTTTGTATTTTTCTTAAAGTATGGTTTCTATCATACATGTCTTTGTATTGCCTTTTATATAGTATCTTGTTAAACAGAAGGGGTGACATATCTTTTGATTTCAACAATAGATGCATCAGTTTTGTTTTTAAGAGACATTACTTTGCCAACAAAGGTTCGTCTAGTCAAGGCTATGGTTTTCCCTGTGGTCATGTATGAATGTGAGAGTTGGACTGTGAAGAAGGCTGAGTGCCAAAGAATTGATGCTTTTGAACTGTGGTGTTGGAGAAGACTCTTGAGAGTCCCTTGGACTGCAAGGACATCCAACCAGCCATTCTGAAGGAGATCAGCCCTGGGATTTCTTTGGAAGGAATGATGCTAAAGCTGAAACTCCAGTACTTTGGCCACCTCATGCGAAGAGTTGACTCATTGGAAAAGACTCTGATGCTGGGAGGGATGGGGGACAGGAGGAGAAGGGGACGCCAGAGGATGAGATGGCTGGATGGCATCACTGACTCGATGGACGTGAGTCTGAGTGAACTCTGGGAGTTGGTGATGGAGAGGGAGGCCTGGCGTGCTGCGATTCATGGGGTCGCAAAGAGTCTGACACGACTGAGCGACTGATCTGATCTGATCTGATACTTTACATATATATTTTTAGAAATATTATTCATTTATTTGGCTGTACCTGGTGTTAGTTGCAGCACACGAGATCTTTTAGTTGTGGCATGCAAACTCTTAGTTTCGTTATGTGGGATCTAGTTCCCTGAGCAGGGATTGAACCTGGATCACCTGCACTGGGAATTGGGAGTCTCAGCCACTGGACCACCAGGGAAGCCCCAGGTTTTGTTGTTTATTTAATTTTGTCTCCTGTTACTAGAACTCATGATTTTCCAACCATGAGTGAAAGTATATAAACCTCTTTTTATCCTTTATTTCTCCAGGAACGACCTTAGGTATGTTTTAATGACCAGCGGTTCCCTATGTTTAAGGTTATTTGTTGAATCATTGACTATAATTATGTTCTTGCTCACAAGAGCTACTTGGCTGCCTTTCTGCTCCAGAGTTTATTTTGTATTCTGTTTTAATTTTTTACCCATTAACAGTTATAAACTTGTGATAGGTCATAGACCAGTAAAATCTGTGAAAGAATTTAGTTTTTGCATTTTTGAACTTAATATAGATGGGATAACATTGCATTTTTGAGGATGTATTGCTTTGTGATTTGCTTTTTTCCCTCATTATTACTTCTGAGATTTGTCCATGGTGTTGTGTATAGCTCTGCTTCATTTCTTTTTCAATGATGTTTAGCATTCTGTATTATGAACATACCACAGTTTATCTGTCTGTGCTACTATAAACAATCTGGTAGGTGTCTTCTGATGCCCACATGCAAAAATTTTCTCTAATGTATTTACCTAATAATACAGTTGCTATAGGATATGGATATCCCGTAGATAATGCCAAGCTTTCTTCAAATGGTTGTGCCAGCAGCGTATGAACTGTCTCATTGTTTCATGCTCCCCTCAGTATTTGATATTGTCAGACTTTAAAATTTTTTTGCCATGGGTGTGTAATTTTTGTCTCACTGTAGATTTTTTTAAAAACTAAAGTTTATTTATTTTTGACTGCGCTGGATCTTCGTTGCTAAATGTGGGCTTTCTCTAGCTGCAGTTAGCAGGCTATTCTCTAGTTGTGGTGCACAGGCTTAGTTGCCCTGAGGCATGTGGGATCTTAGATCCCAGACCAGGAATTGAACCTGTGTCCCCTACATTGGCAGGCAGATTCTTAACCACTTAATTTGGCCACCAGGGAAGTCCCAGTCTCATTGTCGATTGACTGATTTGACTTTTGGTCCCCTTGTAGTTTATGATTGATTGACTTTGGTCTCCTTGTAAATTTAATTTTTTAATTTCCTTGATTACTGATTGGGTCAGATGTATTTTCACATGATTATGGTTATTTGAATTTCTTTCTTAACTACCTGTTCGAATCTTATGTCCATTTTTAAAATTAGTTTTTCTTATTGCATTTTAAGAGTTTTTGTTTGTCTTTAATATTGTTTGGATACTGTTCCTTTGTTAGTCATATGTGTTGCAAAGATCTCCCACCTTGTAGCTTGTCTTTTCACCTTCTTTATGGTATCTTTTGACAAACATTTTTCATTTCAATGTGGGCAAATTTTTAACTATTTCCTTTAGAATTTTGTTTAGGAAAAACTTTCCCTAAAATTGAAGACATTCTTCTATATTGCCTTAAAAATTTTTTTTAAAAAACCTTTATAGATGTTTGTCTTTCACATTTAGGTCTTTGAACCAGTTGAGACTAATTTTTGAGTGTGTGAAATAGAAAGTTGGGGCCCAATTTCATTTTTATCCATATGGATACCCAGTTGTTCTAGTATCACATTTTGAAAAGCCTGTTCTTTCTCCACCCAGAAAGCTACTACCTCTGTCATGTATCAAAAGTTTATGAATCTTATATATATATTTGCATGCTTAGGCTTGTTTGAGACTCCATTCTGTTCCATTGATCTATTTGTCCATCTCTGGGCTAGTACCACTGTATCTGCTTTATATTGTTCCAGCTTTACATTGTTTTGCTATGTGTAGGATAAGTCCTCTTTCTCCTTTTTCTTGAAGAATGTCATGGTTTTCTTGATATTTTGTGTTTCAGTATCAAATTTAGAGCCAACTTCATCAAACTATACAAGAAAATATGTTGAGATATAATGATTTACATTTAATCTGTGTATCAGTTAAAGGAGAACTGACATTTTCATAATACTGGATCTTACAGTTCATGAGCAGTCACCTTAGATCTTTGGGGTCTTTTAATAAACATTTTATAATTTTCTCCATGGGGGTCCAAAACTGTTTTCAAGAAAGTGGGAGTGTGTAGACCAAAAGGAGAAGGATACTAGAAAGTGAGACAGACAAACTTCAGAATGTAGTTAGAAATTGAAAGACATAATTCTTGCTGGTATTTTTCTCCATCTTGACGTTCATTAATATGAAAGCCTATAAGATGAATAAAATCTTAGGATCTTGTATATAACATGATAACCATAGTTGATAACACTATATTGTATAGTTGAAATTTGCTCAGAGAATAGGACGTAAATGTTAAATGTTCTCACACACATTTATGTTATATAGTTAAATATGTGAGGTGATGGATGTGTTTATTAACTTGAAGGAAATCCTTTCACAGTGTATATATACATCAGATCATCACATATACTTTGAATTATCTTTTAATTTTATTTGTCAGTTATACATCAGTAAAGAAAAATTGCAAATTAAACTATACGAAAATTTAAAAACACCTGTTTTCATGTTCTTCGTGTTCTTAACCATATCCTAAAACACTCAGATCTCATGTCTTATTGTTAGAAGATGTTGGCTGTGCAGCTTGAACACTTAAAATTTCCCATTTGAGGTATGTCTCCATTACAGAATTTTTCATTTTTTTGTTCTTTCCTTCGACCCTGTATCTGAGGAAGGAATGTCTCTGTGAGGGAGAAGTTCCTCTGGTTCCAGAACAGTTGGAATAATTGAGATTACAGATTCCTTCCTACCTGGATTGTTCATTTAGATTCCCTACAGTTAGCCAGTAGCAGAGGCCCCAGAGAAATTATGCCCAGTTTTATATTAGAAAGGTTAAACCTAATTGATTGATACATCCTTTTGGCTGCATCATTTTTGAAAGTGTGAATTTTCTTGCTTTGACAGAGAAGACCGCTGTTTTACTTGAGCTTCTCTGACCTCCTCTTGGGGATATACTGGCTCACTGAGGCACTTCTCTATGGTACTTCAGCAGCCAATAAGGACATTGTCTGCTATAACCTGCAAGTAGTTGGACAGGTGAGTGCTACTAGACTGTGACAACATCTGGTATGAAAGGCACACTCTGATCTAAATAAGAAGTGAGGGTAACCCATCCTGGAAAGTGGGACCCTTTTATTTATTGGTACACTTTGAAATAATAGCTTTTACTGTTTTTCCACATTAAAAAACTACTTACTATAGAAAATTTGGAAAATATGGAGAAGCAAAAAGGTAATTAAATCCCAGATATAATTACTCTTTAATATTTTATGTATATTATGTATTTTCAATCTTCTTCTCTATAGATAAATGCATTTTAGAGCAAATATAATATATTTATACTCTTTATAATGTGCTCTTATTATTCAACATACTGTGACCATATTTTCATGTAATGGAGTATATGTCAACATCTTTTGAGATTATTGCATTTTTTATTAATATAATAAACGTTGACTTTTAGAAATGCTACATATGATTATATGTAAGTTATATATCTTTCATAGATTTTATCAGTAGATTAACCTATCTAGTACTATCAGTATATAATGTTTCTGAGACTTGGGATGTGAAAAAAGTAGAGGTTAATGTGCAGTCTATACTCACTGCTGGTTACTTCCTCTGGGAGTTGTTGCTAGAGGGGAAATTTGTTTTAATTTAGTAGGAAAATACTAATATGTAATTAGTGATATGAACTCCGGGTACTAATAATATGTTACCTATCTCGTATGAATTTAAGTATCTTAGAGACATACTTTATTCAGTCCTGCTTATAACCTCATAGATAGGGTTAAGGCTGTATTTTCTCAGGTAATAATAAACAATTAATATTATAATCTTTGTTGTTGTTCAGTCATTTCAGTTGTGTCTGACTCTTTGCGACCCCATGGACTGCAGCCCTTTAGGCTTCCCTGTCCTTCATTCAATTCAGTTCAGTTCAGTCGCTCAGTTGTGTCCAGCTCTTTGCAACCACATGGACTCCAGCACACCAGGATTCCCTGTCCTTCACCAACTCCCGGACCTTGCTCAAACTCATGGCCATTGAATGAGGGATGCCATCCAACCATCTCATCTTCTGTTGCCCCTTCTTCTCCTGCTTTCAATCCTTCCCAGCATCAGGGTCTTTTCCAGTGAGTCAGTTCTTTGCATCAGGTGGCCAAATATTGGAGCTTCAGCATCAGTCCTTCCAGTGAAAGTTCAGGGTTGATTTCCTTTAGGATTGACTGGATTGATCTTGCAGTCCAAGGGACTCTCAAGATGATTCTTCATTCAGCACACAGTTTGAAAGCATCAATTGTTCGGTGCCCAGCCTTCTTTAGGGTCCAACTCTCAAATCTGTACATGACTACTGGAAAAACCATACCTTTGACTATATGGACCTTTGTTGGCAGAGTGGTGTCTCTACTTTTTAATATGCTGTCTAGGTTTGTCATAGCTTTCCTTTTAAGGAGCAAGTGTCTTTTAATTTCATGACAGCAGTCACAGTCCACAGTGATTTTGGAGCACAAGAAAATAAAGTCTGTCACTGTTGCTATTTTTTTCCCCATCTATTTGCCGTGAAGTGATGGGATCAGATGCCGTATCTTAGTTTTTTGAATGTTGAGTTTTAAGCCAGCTTTTTCACTTTCCTCTTTCACCTTCACCAAGAGATTCTTTAGTTCCTCTTCACTTTCTGCCATAAGGGTGGTGTCATCTGTTTTTCTGTGGTTACTAATATTTCTCCTGGCAATCTTGATTCTAGCTTGTGCTTTATCCAGCCTGGCATTTCACATGAGGTACTCTGTATATGAGTTAAACAAGCAGGGTGACAATATACAGTCTTTGATGTACTCTTTTCTTAATTTTGAACCAGTCCATTGTTCCATGTCCGGTTCTAACTGTTGTTTCTTGACCTATATACCGGTTTCTCAGAAGGCAGGTATGGTGGTCTGGTAAAATTCTCTTTAAGAATTTTCCACAGTTTGTTGTGATCCACAACAGTCAAAGGTTTTACTGTAGTCCATGAAGGAGAAGTTTTTCTGGAATTCTCTTGCTTTTTCTGTGAGCCAGTGGATATTGGCAACTTGATCTTTGGCTCCTCTGCCTTTTCTAAATCCAGCTTGTACATCTGGAAGTTCTCAGTTCATGTACTGTTGAAGCCTAGCTTGAAGGCTTTTGAGCATTATCTTACTAGAAGAAAAAAATCTGCATTGGAATCCTGGACCTGATTAACTTTGTGACCTTAGGCAAATACTTCATCTTTCCGAACTCAGTCTCCTAAATCTATAAAACTGTCGCTAATAACAATTACTTTGTGTTTGGCACAGATGTGATTAATGTTACTTTATTTTTTGAACTTTATTGAGCTATGTATTCAAAAACTACATATATTTAAAGTGTACATTTTTAATATATGTATGAAATCATCACTGCAATCAAGTTAATAAACATTCCTATTTCTTTCACCCCTAAAATTATTTCAAGTGTTTTTTCCCTTCAGTTCAGTTCAGTTCAGTTCAGTCGCTCAGTCGTGTCCGACTCTTTGCGACCCCATGAATCGCAGCACGCCAGGCCTCCCTCTCCATCACCAACTCCCGGAGTTTACTCAAACTCACGTCCATCGAGTCGGTGATGACATCCAGCCATATCATCCTCTGTCGTCCCCTTCTCCTCCTGCCCCCAATCCCTCCTAGCATCAGACTCTTTTCCAATGAGTCAGCTCTTCGCATGAGGTGGCCAAAGTACTGGAGTTTCAGCTTTAGCATCATTCCTTCCAAAGAAATCCCAGGGCTGATCTCCTTTAGGATGGACTGGTTGGATGTCCTTGCAGTCCAAGGGACTCTCAAGAGTCTTCTCTAACACCACAGTTCAAAAGCATCAATTCTTCGGCGCTCAGCCCTCTTCACAGTCCAACTCTCACATCCATACATGACCACAGGAAAAACCATAGCCTTGACTAGACAGACCTTTGTTGGCAAAGTAATGTCTCTGCTTTTCAATATGCTATCTAGGTTGGTCATAACTTTCCTTCCAGGGAGTAAGCGTCTTTTAATTTCATGGCTGCAGTCACCATCTGCAGTGATTTTGGAGCCCCCCAAAATAAAGTCTGACACTGTTTCCACTGTTTCCCCATCTATTTCCCATGAAGTGATGGGACCAGATGCCATGATCTTCGTTTTCTGAATGTTGAGCTTTAAGCCAACTTTTACACTCTCCACTTTCACTTTCATCAAGAGGCTTTTTAATTCCCCTTCACTTTCTGCCATAAGGGTGGTGTCATCTGCATATCTGAGGTTATTGATATTTCTCCCGGCAATCTTGATTCCAGCTCCTGCTTCTTCCAGCCTAGCGTTTCTCATGATGTACTCTGCATATAAGTTAAATAAGCAAGGTGACAATATACAGCCTTGACGTACTCCTTTTCCTGTTTGGAACTAGTCTGTTGTTCCATGTCCAGTTCTAACTGTTGCTTCCTGACTTGCATATAGGTTTCTCAAGAGGCAGGTCAGGTGGTCTGGTATTCCCATCTCTTTCAGAATTTTCCACAGTATGTTGTGATCCACACAGTCAAAGGCTTTGGCACAGTCAATAAAGCAGAAATAGATGTTTTTCTGGAACTCTCTTGCTTTTTCCATGATCCAGCGGATGTTGGCAATTTGATCTCTGGTTCCTCTGCCTTTTCTAAAACCAGCTTGAACATCTGGAAGTTCACGGTTCACGTATTGCTGAAGCCTGGCTTGGAGAATTTTCAGCATTACTTTTTTCTCCTTAAATGCATTGTAAATAGTTGCTTTTAAACATACTGGGTGGGGAGAAGGAAATGGCAACCCATTCCAGTATTCTTGCCTGGAAAATCCCATGGATGGAGGAACCTGGTAGACTACAGTCTGTGGGGTCACAAAGAGTTGGACACGACTGAGCGACTTGACTTTCTTTCTTTTACACAGGATTAAAGGAGGCTCCATGACGACACTTGGTTCCTCCTGAACTCGTTTTTCTCAAGCCTTGAGCTGCTAATGGCTCAGCAAACCAATACGTCTTACTCATGAAAATGTTTTTCTTAATAAGCTATATTAATGAACCTCTGTATTTGCTTGGAAATCTGCCTGTCTTCAAGATTCATGTCAATTGTTTTATGGCCAGAGATGACTCTCTTTGTGCCAATTCTATCTCAAAATGCTTGCTAACCAGTATAGAAAGCTTTGCTAAAAATTAACAACTATCTCAAAATGCTTGGTAATCAGCATGTAATGCTTTGCTAAAAACTAACAAGGGGGCACTGTTTATGTCCCCTTCTGATGTCTATGTCAGAAGCTTTCTCTATCCCTTTACACTTTAATAAAACTCTGCTACAGACAGCAAAAAAATAAAAATAAAAATACCGGTTGGATGTTGCCAACATCTGGCTCATTCCTGAGTTGGCGTTTGATGATTATATTCTCCCATGAGAGTCAGTGACATTTTTCTTTTCTTTATATATAGAATGTAATTATCATCTCATCATTTTTAGGCAGTGTTTCAGATCTCAGTCTATTTCTTTAAGCCTTGGCTATGCTGTTTTGGGACTGCCAAGCTCATGCATGGTGTAGGGATTAGGCTGAGACTTATATGGAATCACACACAGAATCAGAGCATCCTCATTTCTGACTCTTATCATTTCTGGGATTCTCCCCATACTTTTCCATACCTTCCTATCTGATGGGAGCCCTTCTCTGGTTTCTGTAGCCTAAAGGATGGGTTTCTATTAGAGTGTTAGGTGCCTACATTGAGCAGCAGCATGATCGGGGCACACCTTTGAGGCAAAACTGTGAGAAAAAGTTTGGGAAACTTATTTCTGTGCAGTTCACTTCTTCACATTTGACTGTCTTCTGTAATCCACTTGCTTTTGTTTACTTTTCACAGTCCTCAAGTAGTTGATTTTTATATTTTTACCAGATAGTTTTTGTTTGTAATCAGTGGAAGGGATGGGCTATAGAGGGCTTAAAAACAGTAGCTTATTTATTTAATGAATTAGTTGTAGTTTTTGAAATTGTGGTAAAACACATTTAACATAGAATTTTCCATTTAACTGTTAAAAAATTTTAGGTTTTGGTAAAAATACATAACAAACTTTAGTATTTTAGCAACTTTTATGTATACAGTTCAGCAGTATACATTCACATTGTTGTGCAACTATTACCACTGTTCACCTCCAGATATTTTTATTATCCCAGACTGAAATTCTGTATCTTTTAAATAATACCTCTCCATTTCTTGTACCTTCCAGCCTCTGGTAACCACCTATGAATTTGACTACTCTGGGTACCTCATGTGTGTACTAAGTTGCTTCTTGTCTGACTCGTCATGTCTGACTCTTTGCGACCCTGTGGACTATAGCCCACAAGGCTCCTCTGTCCATGGAGATTCTCCAGGCAAGAATACTGGAGTGGGTTGCCATGCCCTCTTCTAGGGGATCTTCCCAATGCAGGGATTGAACCCAGGTCTCTTTTGTCTCCTGCATTGGTAGGTGGGTTCTTTACCACTAGCGCCACCTGGGAAGCACTGGGTACCTCATATCAGTAGAATAATACAGTATTTGACCTTTTGTGTTAGCTTGTTTCACCGAGCTTAATGTCTTCAAGGTGTATCCATGTTGTAGCATGTGTCAGAATTTCTTTTTTTTAATTAATATATAATTGATGCATAATATTTTATTAGTTTCAGATGTACTACATAGTGATTCACTTTTTAATAGATTATACTCTGTTTAAAGTTATAAAATATTGGCTATATTCTTTGTGCTGTATAATATATCTTTGTATATTGTTTATTTTATACATAGTAGCTTGTAGTTGTTCATCCCTTACCCAATTTTTTGCCCCTCCCTCATCTGTTTTTTTCCACTGGTAACCACTTGTTAATATTCCAGGCAAGAATATAAACAAGTGGTTATAATCCATAGGGTCCCAAAGAGTCACACAGGACTGAAGCAGCTTAGCACAACCAGTTGTTTATTTGGTATATCTGTGAGTTTGTTTCTGTTTTGTTGTATTTATTAATTTGTTTTATTTTTTAGATTCCGCATATAGGTAGTAACATAGAGTATTTCTCTTTCTCTGATTATTTCACTAAACATTATACTTTCCCATTCCATCTATGTTGTTGTAAATGGCAAATTTTCATTCTTTCTTATGGCTAAGTAATATTCTAGTGTGTGTGTTTATTTATTTATTTATATACCACATATTTTGTATCTGTTCATTTGTTGATGGACAGTTAAGTTTCTTCCATATCTTGGTTATATAAGTAATGCTGCTATGAATATTGGAGTTTGAAATTGTCGTTTCAAATTACTGTTTTCTTTTTCTTTGGCTATATATGCTCAGAAGTAGAATTGCTGGATCATACGGTAATTATATTTTTTTCAGGAACCTCCATACTGTTTTCCATAGTGGCTGAACCAGTTTACATTCCCAGCTGTTCTAGGGTTCTCCTTTTCCCCACATCCTCATCAACATTTGTTATTGGTGGTCATTTTGGCGATATCCATTCTGACAGATGTGAGATAATATCTCATTGTGGTTTTTATTTGCATTATCCTGATAATTAGCAACATTGAACATTTTTGTGTGTGCCTGTTGGCTATCTGTATGTCTTCTTTGGAAAAATGTCTATTCAGTTCTTCTGCCCATTTAAAAATTTGGTTTTTGGCTTCTTGATATTGAGTTGTATGAGATATTCATATATTAGCTCCATATTGGATATATCATTTGCAAATATTTTCTCCTGTTCTGTAGTTTGTCTTTTCTTTTTCTCAGTGGTTTGCTTTGCTGGGCGAAAGCTTTTAAGTTTAATAAGATCTCGTTTGTTTATTTTGCTTTTGTTTCCTTTGCATAAGGAGACATCCTAAAAAATATTTCTGTGTCATAGTATTCTGCCTATGTTTTCTTCTAAGAGTTTTATGGTTTCCTGTCCTACATTTAGGTCTTTGATCCACTTTTAGTTTATTTTTGTATATGGTGTGATCATAATAGTTGTTGTTTGGTTGCTAAGTCATGTCCAATTTTTTGCGACCCCTTAGACTGTAGCACACTAGGCTCCTCTGTCCATGGGATTGCTGAGGCAGAAATACTGGAGTGGGTTGCCATTTCCTTTTGCACAGATCTTCCTGACTCAGGGATCAAACCTGCATCTGCTGCCTGGCAGGCTGATTCTTTACTGCTGAGCCACCAAGGGAGGCACTATATGGTGTGGTAAAATGTTTGAATTTCATCCTTTTACACATAGCTGTCCAGTTTTCCCAGCAACACTTATTGATGAGTATCTTTTCACATTGTTTATTTTTGCCTCTTTTGATAGATTAATTGACCAAAAGTGTGTGGTTAATTTCTGGGCTCATTATTTTGTTCCATTGATCTATGTGCCTGTTTTTATGCCAATACCATACTGTTTTGATGACATACCTTTGTACTGTAGTCTAAAGTCAGGGAATGTGATACTTCTAGCTTTGTTCTATTTTCTCAAGCTTTCTTTGGCTATTCTGGGTCTTCTGTGGTTCCATATAAATTTTAGGATTATTTGTTCTAGTACTCCTAGGTATTTTGATAGAGATTGTTGCCTTGAGTCTGTAGATTGCTTTGGATACTATGGACATTTTAACAATATTAATTCTTCCAATCCATAAACATGGTGTATCTTTCCATTTCTTTGTATCATTTAAAATTTCCTTTGTCTATAGTTTTCAGAATATGTCTTTCACTTCTTTAGTTAAGTTTATTTTTTTATGCTGTTTTAAATGGAATTGGTTTTTTTGCTTTCTCTTTCTGATAGTTCTTTATTAATGTATAGAAAAGCAACAGATTTTTGTATATCAGTCTTGTGTCTTGCAACTTTACTGAATTCACCGATGAGCTCTAGTCATTTTTTGGTAGAGATTTTATGGTTCTCTATGTGTAGTATCATGTCATCTACAGATAGTGACCATTTTACTTCTTCTCTTCTAACTTGGAAGCCTTTTCTTTTTCTTGTCTGATTGCTGTAGCTAAGATTTCTATTACTGTTGAATAGAAGTGGTGAAAATAGGCACCCTTGTCTTATTCCTGATCTTCGAGGACCACTTTTCACTGTTGAGTATGATATTAGCTGTGGTTTTGTCATCCATGACCTTTATTATATTGAGGTATGTTCCCTCTATACCCAATTTGTGGAGAGTTTTTTTCATAAATGGATATTGAATTTTGTCAGAAGCTTTTTCTGCATCTATTGTGATCATCATGATTTTTATTTTCCTGTTTGTTAATATGGTATACCACACTGACTGATTTGTGGATATTGAACCATTCTTGCATTCTGGGATAAATTCCACTTGATCATGGTGTATGTTCCTTTTTATGTATTGTTTAATTTGGTTTGCTAATATTTTGTTGAGGATTTTGACATCTAATTTCATGATTATGTTGTACCTTGGTATGGTTTCTTCATGTTTCTTATGTTTGGTTTTATTAAGTTTCTTGGACATGGTGGTTTGTATTTTCATCAAATTTGGAAAATTTTTGGTTATTATTCCCTCAAATATATTTTTTTCCTCCCTTCCTCTCTACTCCTGCTGGAATTCCAATTCCATATTAGGGATTATTAGCCTGCTTGTATTGTTACATAACTTACTGAAGTTTTGTTTCCTTTTTTCAAAATCTTTTATCTCTAGGTGTCTCATTTTAGTTTCCATTTCTGTGTCTTCAAGTTTACTAATTTTTTGCAGTTTCTAATTCTCCGTATTTTAAATTCCATATATTTTTCATCTCTAGACTTTCAACTTTGATCTTTTTTATACCTTTCATTTCTCAATGTTGTGCAAATGCTTTCCTCTACCTTCTTGGACATACTGAGTATATTTACAATAGTTCCTTTAACTTTTTTCCCCTAATTTTTATAATCTATGTTGTTTCTGGGTCCATTGCTATTGATTAATTTTTCTCTTGATTATGGGCCATAATTTCCTGCCTATCTACATGACTTAAAATATTTTAATACACACCAGATATTATAGATTTTATATTGTTGAGTATTAGGTTTTATATATACATATAAATCCCCTTTAAATTCAGGAATTTTGTCTTCAATGTAGTTAACTCTGCGTTTGTTTGATCTTTTGTTTTTTTTGAAGGCTTGCTTTTAAGCTTAGTTAAGGCAGTAAGGAGCCTGGTGGGCCGCAGTCCATGGGGTCGCCAAGAGTTGGACAGGACTGAGCGACTTCACTTTCACTTTTCACTTTCCTGCATTAGAGAAGGAAATGGCAACCCACTCCAGTGTTCTTGCCTGGAGAATCCCAGGGACGGGGGAGCCTGGTGGGCTGCCATCTATGGGATCGCACAGAGTCGGACACGACTGAAGCAACTTAGCAGCAGCAGGGCAGTATTTCATGTACAGCTAATTTGGTTTGATTAGTAGGGCAGTACTCTTCTTATGATTTTACATTATTATTCTACAATACTGACATTCAGCCTATGGATTAGGAAGTATTTCCACACTGGCTTATGGAGACACAAACTATTCCTTTAGGGATTCTTTTTTTGAAGAT
Organism: Bubalus bubalis; assembly: GCF_019923935.1. Classification (NCBI taxonomy): domain Eukaryota; kingdom Metazoa; phylum Chordata; class Mammalia; order Artiodactyla; family Bovidae; genus Bubalus; species Bubalus bubalis. The sequence continues at coordinate 10,496,810 of NC_059173.1, read as the reverse complement.
TGTTCTACATACTCCTTTCTGGTGCTTCTTTCTCTCTTCTTCATGGTTTTCTCTCCCATGTGTATAGATTAATACTTAACCAAAAACTTGAAGGTACCTCTGCAAACCTCCAGAGCGCTAGGTCTCTATGTATCTGCCTCTTCTCTGATAATTTGTTTCACATATTTTAGCTGCCTTGGCCTCCATGAACACTGAAATCTGTCTCAACTCACAGACAGCTTATTTCTTTTGGATACCCCTTCACCACACTCACTTTGCCCAGCTGGTTAGCTGGGTTCAATTTGTTTGTTTTTATTTTTTCAGGGATTACTGTTCTGTACTGATTGTTATCCGATGTTTGGAAACAGGGTGTTTTCATGTATTTTGTCCAGGTTTTAGTTTTTTAAGGCTGAGGTGCAAATTCTATTCCTTTTATTTCATCAAAGATGGAAGCAAAAGTTCCTTCTCTTGGATTTTTGTCCTGCTGGCTTGTTGCAATCTTGTCAGCTCTTCATTGTTTTTAAAGATTAAAAAAATATTCATGTTTAGTTCTTTTGAATAGAAAGTTTGGTTTAGATAGCCTAGGCTTTCATTATTAGAAATGGAAATTCTTATGTCCTTTTCTTTATTTTTAAAATTTTTATTGGAGTATAGTTGATTTACAATATTGTGTTAGTTTCAGGTATACAGCAAAGTGAATCTGTTATACATAAACAAATATCCACTCTTTTTTTAGATTCTTTTCCCATATAGGCCATTACAGAGTATTGAGTAGAGTTCCCTGTGCTATACAGTAGGTCCTAACTAGTTAAGTATTTTTTATATAGGAGTCTGTATATGTCAGTCCCAATCTCACAATTTATCCCTCCCCCACCCCTTATTCCCTGGTAAACTTAAGTTTATTTTCTACATCTGTGATTTTACTTCTATTTTGTAAAAAAGTTCGTTTGTACCCTTCTGATATCCTTTTCAATTAAAAAATGAAATAGAAAAAGATTCTATGATATCCTCAGAAAAATAGAACAGTTGACTGAGAGGAGGTGGATAATGTGGTTCCTCTGAACAGTCAAAAGGATAAAATAAGGACGCTGGGACATATTTTAGGTAGGCCTGGGTTGAATTCTCAGACTTGGCCCAGTTTTGCATAATAGAGATACTAGATGGTAAGTTACTAATAGACCAGTAGATAGGATTCTTACAGTAGGAAATAATGAAATAAATTGAAAGAAGCCATAGTGGGACAGGTATGATCAGTTGTTTTGATTTTCATCTAGGTATTGTACATCTCCTCATTTTTCTACACCATCAATTATATCTGGTATTTGTACAAAGAACTGAGGATGAAACCTAGCCAGAGTGCACAGAGGACCTTTTCACTGGTAAGTTTTATTCAGAGCAGATAGTTAAGAACAGTATGCTAAAACAAATCCACATGTCTTTGACAAATTGTTTAGCACTTAGCACTGACTAGGTGAATTCATGGGAGTTAATAAAAGAGAAAACTCATGGAGTGTCCACTCTGTTGACATGATTTCTCTACTCTTTTGCCACCATCACCACCCCTGCTGCCGCCACCACCACCACCAACAGGATTTGATTATAGGAAACATTATTTACAGTATTACCATTCCTGCCTAGTTCCTTTCAGTAAGGGAAATCCTTCTTGGTTCTATGCCAATCCATCATTGCTGTTAAAGAAGACGATCTTGGTGAGCAGGTAGGAAAATGCCCAGCTAGCTTACATGGGATTTGGGTTGTGGGTATTGGAAAGGCAGAGTGTTGTGCTCTGACATGTTTTGTTGGTATGTGTGGGTAACACATATTGGTTTGCAGAAGGGCAGAGGAATAAATGCATGGTAATTAGAAAACAAGATGGATCCAGGAAGCAACTTGTTCCTTCTTTGAGTCACAGAAGAGTTGTTGACACTGTCTAGCATTGCAGAAAGAGAAGAGAACATTTGGTAAATAAGTCAGTATACCTGGATCCTTTTCTTTGTATACATATCTTACATATATAATTCACCTATTTCATGTGTACAATTCAGTGGTTTTAAAAGTAAACTTACCAGGTTGTAAAATTATCATAAATCAGTTTCAAAATATTTTCTTCACTCAGTAAAATCCTTCATGCACATTTACTGTTAAATTTGTTTTCCATACGGTGCCCTGCCCTTGTTGTTCAGTCTCTATGTTGTATTTGGCTCACCCTGCCATAGGCAACCACTAATACACTTTCTGTCTCTATAGATTTTCATTTTCTGGACATTTCATATAGATATTTTATATATCATACAAAATATTTTGGTGTCTGGTTTATTTTATTTGGCATAATGCTTTTGAAGTTCATTCATTGTATATAAGTAATTCATTCCTTTCTATTGCTAAATAGTATTCCATTGTATAGTACTCTTACTTCCTTATTTTTGATTCTTTAAGTAAATCACTAGGTGATTTAGCAGAATACATTTTTATGTTGTTAGCAATGTTCATTTCTTTAACTGTCTTTGTGTGTATTTTATCTTACTCAATTTTCTAGTCATCTTATTTATGCCTTATCCATTCTGTCATGGCTTTTTGAAAGAGAATTTTTGTTCAAGAGCACCATGGAATAAATGAATCTAGAAAGCCTCCCAGCATATTTTTTCCAAAGCCTACAGTTTTAGAACAAATGAAAGTGGTATCCTGTCATGCACATGATTAAATGCAGCAAATGTTTGTTGAATGAATAAGTGGTATTTTAGCATTGTGAAAAGAGCATTTGAAAGTAAATTAGGAGATCTGTCCTCTAAACCTATTTCTGTCATTTATCTCCTGTATGACCTTGGGCACATCATCTTCCTTTCTTGGGCCTCAATTTTTCATCATAAAAATGAAGGGCAGGGGGACTTCCCTCATGGTTCAGTGGTTAAAAATCCACCTTCCGATGCAGGGAACATGGGTTCCTTCTAGATAGGTCTTATATTCAAGGTGCCTTTTTTGATTCTGTCTTATACTAACCCTGGGCTGTTAATGGTTCTGCTGGTCATCTTATACATAGACTTTTACTCCACCTATAAGGTCTGAACAGTTTACACCTTCCTTGATTTCAAAGAGGAGAGGATTGAGCAGTTATTAGAAGATGAAGATTTACTGTGTAATTTCATATTTGCCTTTCTTCTTAAGAAAATTTGTTATGGTATCCAAATCTTATATTAATCTACTCTCTGCAGGCCCTCTTTGTGGCTACTGGTGTATTTTTTAATATACAATAATACAGATAAATTCTCTTTATCTTCAGTGCTAAGGAACTATTCATTTTATTTACTTTTTTTATCAAATATTGCTTAACTGAAGCAAACCTGTTATTGGGAATTTTTGTACTATCAAATAGTAAGTGATGACTTGGTATTATAATATGATTGGCAATATCCTAAGACATTACTCACATTTATTATTTTCATAGGTTATAGATTATACCTGCCGAATTGGTCAAATAGCCATCATTTTGTCCAGGTAAGATTTTTTTTTTCTTCCTAGTGTGGTGTACACTCATCATTCTTGGGTCCAGGTGGGAACAATTAAAAGGACAGAGCTCTTATTTCCATTCATTCTGTCACTCCTTGGTCCTCACATAGCTTTATTGAGTAGGAAGCAACAAATGTGTAATCACTGATTTCATTTTCCCAGGTAAAATAGGCAAGCAATTTGAAGTTACAGATTGGGTTTTAGCCCCAATTCTGCTGTTAACTGTATGTGACCTTGAGTGAATATTTTTCCTTTAAGTCTTTTGACTTCTAATTCCTTTTCATATATCATGAAAGCTGTAATAGATGATTTTCAAGAACTTATTCACGTTTAAAACATTGGGTGAGACTCTTTTACTAAACTCAGAAAGGATCTGTATCTCACCTAAAGTGATGGTCACATTGAGTTGATTTTAGACATTGTAATCTTTTACTCCTGGATCTTTTCCAGTTATAGGAATCTGCATATATTAAGCTGGATAAATAACTGCTTAAGACTGTGTTTTGGAAAATTTCTTAGGGAATGGACAGATCACATAGGTCCTTGATAGATTTTTCATTTTGACCCACTTGGTTTTTTAATCTGATCATGCAACTCCCAGAGTGCATGCTTAGTCACTCAGTCATGTCCGACTCTGCAATACCATGGACTGTAGCCTGCCAAGTTCCTCTGTCCATAGAATTTTCCAAGCAAGAATACTGGAGTGGGTTGCCATTTTCTGCTCAGGGAACCCTCCCAACCCAGAAACTGAACTCACATCTCTTATGTCTTTACTACTTTGCCACCTGGGAAGCCCACAGTTCCCAGAGACTCTCTGTGAAAATCTGTTAGGTTTTATTAACCTAGATATAAAATGCATTTCGTGCTTCATTTCAGCAGGAACTTGAAACAAAAGTATACTTAAAGTTTTTGAAGTATTTTTCTTGAAGAAATTAAATGTGTAGGTTTTCATGAAGAGTGGGTAGGGTAATGGTATTGGGAGAAGGATAGGAGAATATTTTGCACAGGGGAAAAGGCATAAAAAAGTCTGAATGTTAGGGTGATAATTTTTTTTCCTCCCAGTCTGATACCTCTACTGTTGATGGTACCTGTATTCTGTTTGGGCAATGTCAGTGAATGTTTCCGCAACTTCAGCCAGAGCCACAGGTAAGTGAGGACAAACCTATCATTTCCATGGTAGACTACACCTATTCTTTTCTATAAATAAAGATGGAAGAAGACTTTGTACATCCATGCTGGCCAAGGTGCTTGTATTTTACATGGGCTATGGCTAGGGGCTATAGTCAAGGCTAAAAATACATTAAGTAGAAATATGACATAAAGTGACTAGATGAGAATGTTTCAGTAGAAGGAACAAGATATTATAGACAAGGCTTAGCTAGATGATAAGTAAAATTGCTGCTGCTAAGTCACTTCAGTCGTGTCCGACTCTGTGCGACCCCACAGACGGAAGCCCACCAGGCTCCCCTGTCCCTGGGATTCTCCAGGCAAGAACACTGGAGTGGGTTGCCATTTCTCACTCCAATGCATGAAAGGGAAAGTGAAAGTAAAGTCACTCAGTCGTGTCTGACTCTTAGCGACCCCATGGACTGCAGCCTACCAGGCTCCTCTGTCCATGGTATTTTCCAGGCAAGAGTACTGGAGTGGGGTGCCATTGCCTTCTCCGTAAGTAAAATTACATACTCATTAACTTTTGTCGCACCAAATAGCTATCTCTCTGGTCTTAAACCTGTAGCAACACTCCTGACCATTGATTCTCTTCCTAGGTGTATCCTGATGTACTCACCACCACCAGCCATGGCTGAGCTCCTGCCTTCTGCCAACACATCAGTCTGTAGCACACTTTATTTTTATGGGCTCATCATTTTCTTGGCCAGCTTTGTACTCAGCTTCTTCACCATTGTGGTACTGTACCTCCCCATCTGCCTTTATGGAAAGTGGGATGGGGTGGGGTGAGGTGGTGTAATATTTCTGGGCCTGCCTGGGAAAGATGTGGTACAGAGGCACTTCTTATAGTCCTAGAACCAAGAAAGTGACTGGTACATATTGATAATTTAATTACTTCCTCAGTTTTTTGTACTTCCCAAGGTCAAATGGTAAGTGGGGAAAAGAGCCTGTATTCATTAGGTGAGAATTATGCTCACTCTAGAACTAGTATGTGTTCCTGTGGATCCTCATGAAGGACCAGACCAAAAAACTAGTGTGTGTCAAGCATATTCTTTATATAGTATGATTTTCTGGAGCACAGAACATGTTCTTTGATTTAATTTTCCAAATAATTAGAGTTTTCTTTTCTCAGTTCTTTATTGAATATAAATTTGCACTTATCCTATATCTAACTGAGTTTAAAGTACAGAGTGGTTATACAGTTACTAAATATTCCTTTGATATCATCAGAATGATGGACAAATAATCATCTGTGGGACAATATGTTATTTATATATAACTGCCTAGGACAAAATCAGTAAGCAAGGAAATATGCCTTTTTATTTGCCAAATCTACTTTTCAGTATCGTTTTCTCCTCTTTACATGCTAGTTCAGGGATTATAAATTATGCTTGTAGACCAACTTTATCCCACAGATTTTTTCTTTTTTGCTAGCATACCTAGCATGTGTGAATGAAATGCAATTGTGGAGTATTTTCTTTGATAATTCAAAAGTAATTTATGGAGGTAGCTTTGATCAAATCAGTGACTTGGTAAAGAAAGCACAGTGACTACTTTATGTTAAAATGGCCTTGATGGTTTTCACTTAGAACTGATTGACAAGAGAGACAGGTCTCCCTAAACATGAGACCCTGGGGATTCCTGTTTGCTCCTTCAGAATAACCCAGACTTCAGTGGGCATTCAGAACTGGCATTCTGATTCTTTTTTAATCAGCAGATGGTAAACTGATTTCTACTAGACATAAATAATCTCAAATCAAGCTTCCGCCTCCTTTTGATTCCTGTGTCTGTGGGTAAAGGAAAATGCATGACTTAACTTAAGGAATTGGGTTATTAACTTAGTGAAAAGTGAAAGTGAAGTCGCTCAGTCATGTCCGACTTCTTTGCAACCCCATGGACTGTAGCCTATCAGGCTCCTCCGTCATGGGATTTTCCCGGCAAGAGTGCTGGAGTGGATTGCCATTTCTTTCTCCAGGGGATCTTCCTGACCCAGGAATCGAATCCGGGTTTCCCACATTGAAGGCAGATACTTTACTGTCTGAGCCACCAGGAAGATCTGGATTATTTGAAAAAAGTTTCAGATTTGGTCACATTTTTTTGTTGTTATTGTTTTATTTGTTTTAGTCACTGAAGTTGTGTCCAACTCTTTTGCAGTTCTATGGACTGTAGCCCCACCCAGGCTCCTTTGTCCATGGGATTTCCCAAGCAAGAATACTGGAGTGGGTTGCCATTTCCTTCTCCAGGGAGATCTTCCCCACCCAGGGATAGAACCCACGTCTCCTGCATTGGTGGGCAGATTCTTTACCACAGAGCCACCTGGGAAGCTCAGGTTTATTACCTAACTCACTCCCCCACAGAAAAGATATTTAACTAACGTATATTTATTTTGTTAACTAAAGCATATTCAAATTGTTCCCAGTTGGAAGGGAAAAACAATCTGTTTTCCATCTAAAGATAGTAAGAAACTTCCTAAAACTTTTTTTGGGGGGAGCTGAGAATATTAAGCTCTGCCAAGTGCTAAAGAATTTATTTAAAAGGTATTAAGCTAGAACACTAACACAACCTCTAAGAAAGTGTTTTACAAGAGAATCTGGTTATATCTTAGTTTTAATTTCCCATGCATTATTGCAAGTAACCTCATTGAGAAAAATAAAAGCTTTAGGGTTGATGTAAATTATATTGAACATGATAACCACAGGTTTGACTAACATTTGTCCATTTCCCTGGCCAAGCAAAAGATCACTCTGGAGAATTTTCTCTCAAAAAAAAAAAAAAAAGAAAGAAAAACCTGATCTCAGATAGTAAAGACAATAAAGATAAGAGGATGGTCTTTCCTGCTGTCAGATCCTAAGAGAAGGCTCTCTCCAAAATGACAGGCTAGACAGGGAAATTTTAGAAAGCGTTAGGCAGACTACTCAATGCTCTAACCCATGTTTAGGTCTTACTCATTCAAGCCCAGACACTTTACAAGAAGTTTCTGAAATCGACTGGCTTTCTGGGGAGTGAACAGTGGGCAGTGATTCATATCATGGAACAGCGAGTACGTTTCTACCCAGTGGCCTTCTTTTGCTGCTGGAGCCCAGGTGGGTATCTTAACTGAAAGATCTGGGCAGTGAAAAGGGTAATTGTTAGACTGTAATCAAGCAAAGTAGTTTCACCAAGAAGTATGACTACAAATTCCTATCCAGCATATAAAATTTACTTTGGTCCCACCCATATTTCCAGTTTTTCTCAACCTCCTTAACTTCTTTTCCTTCTTATGTTTTTAGAAATTGAGATAATTAGACATGAAATAGGAGAAGGAAATGGCAACCCACTCCAGCGTTCTTGCCTGGAGAATCTCAGGGACGGCGGAGCCTGGTGGGCTGCCGTCTATGGGGTCGCGCAGTCGGACACGACTGAAGCGACTTAGCAGCAGCAGCAGCAGACATGAAATAATATGAGAGGAAATGTCATGACAGAACTCAGAGATATTAACACCTGCCATTCCTACTACACAGAGTTATAATGTGAGGATCAGATTGGATAAAGTTTATGAAAAGGCTTAATAAACATAAGTTAAAAATTGTAACTTATGTCCTTCCTATAGTATGTCTTGCTTCCATTACTATTCTTAATAATCTGCAGAGTTTAATCGCTGAGGAATAGCAGTGGAGACTTGCTGTTGGAAGAGACCTGAAGCCAGTGGTTTATATAACTGGTTTATCTCACTGCTAGTCTTCATTATTCCTGTAATTCTCACAGTGCTTAAGTGTTTATACTGAAAAAATTTATGCTCAGATACCCAGAATTGGCAACAAGATCTGTGCTTGGTGTTTTCACAGCTGTCATTCTGATGATCATAAAGCTGACAAAACTACAGGACACCAGACTTCATATGGCCCTCTATGTTCTCCAGGTAACATCTTCAAAAAAACATCCAGCATGTCTGTTCTTACACTTTCTTATCCTGTTCTCTTACACTGCCAGAATTCAGTAAGCACATTCCCCGCCCCCCGCTTAGGGTATTTCTTTCTACATTGCAAGAGAAAAATATATTATTTGCATTCAGTTCTAAAAAATGTGAAAATTTCCCCATTGAGGAGGTGGATATCTTTATGAAAGTGCTGCCATGCATTTCAGAGCTTGTGTGTCTCTAACCAATTTCATTTTATTGATATGTTTTTTTAAGGGATGGGTAACAAAAGACAAGCTCTTCCAGGTAATGTTCTTATGAAACACTGATAGTGACATGATTGTCTGTCATCCAGAGTGAAATGAATAGATAAATTAGCTATTCTAGGTGAACAGAGAGAAAGAAACAAAGAAAAGAATGATTCTTTCCCTCCTTGTCAGATTTAAGTAGGTTTTTTGGGGCTCTCAGACTATGCTGCTTGGCAGTTTCCTCAAGCCTAACCCAGGAAATGGGGCAATAAGGTGGGATATTGAAACCACTTCTTTGTCTGTATGTATATGGTAAGAAATATGACTAACTCTCATGACAAAGAACAGTGTGAAAAGTGAGTTCAGGAAGAGATGAAAAATGGTTTTTAAAAACAACACCAAATCTTGATTTTTGAAGTGAATATAACAATGATGTATAAATAAGAGGAATGGAACTCCTCCTCAAATCTCTGAAAACCTGAAGGATGGGCTCCATCACCCCTTCATCTCCTCCAGGCTCTAACAACATCATCTCAGGGTCTGCTCAACTGTGGAGTATATGGCTGGACACAGTACAAGTTCTACCAACTAAAGCAAGAGGCTCGGCGTGATGCAGACACCCAGACACCATTGTTATGCTCACAGAAAAGATTCTATTGCAGGGGCCTAGATCCGTTGGAGTCAACTCTTGCTTTTGCTACTAGCAGCTCTACCATTCTTTGAAACTATAAAACTAGAGCATCCAGAACTGGAATTATTCTGCACTAATGGTTTGGGCAGAGTGTTTGTGGTCAACATCTTAAGTCTTTTCTAACCATACCTTAAGCTACAGAAGTGAAAGAGAATATAGTACCATGATTGGTAGCTACTCTAGTTGAAGTGGGTGGAATCTATCCATTCTTCTTAGATTCACAGATTAAGTCACTGTTCAAGGAGATGAAGCTACTTTCCACCTAAGAGATACACTCATATTACTTGAATAGATATTAGATTTGTGGAGTCTCTTCTGGAAAAAAATAAATTTCAAGTTATTATTAGTTATTATTTATACAAAGTATTTCCAGGCCCTCTACTGTGTGGTTGTAAGGGAAGCAGTGTGGCATGTAACAACTTTCTCAGATATTTACATTGCTCTTCCTTCTGTTGAACAGAGAAAGTCCTGGTTTTACCGTCTTTGAACAGAGTTTTGGAAATTCAGAAGAAGAAAGGACAGAAAGTGTCAAAAAAGTGATAGGGAGATCCTCAGACACTCAACATCCTAGTCTTGTATATATTCCATGCTGTTCTAGGTCTTAACAATAGAAACCATTCCCTTCTAGAAAGTTAAGGCCAGTCTTTTGAAGTTACAGTGGATAATAAGATTTAAGAGAAATCAGGACTAAAGCTGAATCAAAAACTTCTCAACTCTTATTTATAAGCAGAAATCCTAGGTTGTAGGTTTCATAGTGCTTAGATGTAGAATTAGATTGAACATTATGAACTTGCCATTTTTGTAGGTTAAAATGGTCTAATGTCATCTATTTTACATGGTTCAACCTGACTGGAAGTGCTAAATATATGTTTATTGAATAAATGAATAAACAGATGAATGAATGACTAACAAGTAGAATTGAACCTTTGGGAAAAAGACTCCCACACTGAAGAGGCTCATTCATGGGTAGGGATGTTTAATGTTTCTACCTCTTGAGTCACATAACAAATGATGTTTGGTCTCTCTAGTTAAGTCATGAGCAAAGCCAAACCAGGGCCAGGGCATCAGATGCTGTGATGCCTAAACAAAGGGGAAAGTCAAATGGACAAAAACTAGAATGATAATCAACTAAAACATCTGGAGTGTTTATTAAATCAGATACTTTTCGCCCAATATATTTCCTTGGCCTGTGCAAGGTAAAATCGTTAAGATTAGAGAAAATTGACAGAGTAGATTATAATGGGAGATAAAATAGTATACAATATATTAGAAATATATTAGATAATATATTAGAAATCAGTCCTAAATATTCATTGGAAGGACTGATGTTGAAGCTGAAACTCCAATACTTCGGCCACTTGATGCGAAGAACTGACTCATTAGAAAAGATCCTGATGCTGGGAAAGATTGAAGGCAGGAGAAGGGGACAACAGAGGATGAGATGGTTGGATGGCATCACCAACTCGATGGACATGAGTTTGAGTAAGCTCCAGGAGTTGGTGATGGACAGGGAAGCCTGGTGTGCTGCAGCCCATGGGGTCACAAAGAGTCGGACACTACTAAGTGACTGAACTGAGCTGGAGACAATATACTCTGAAAAGTAAGTACCAGAGATCTTCCCAAAGGAATTCTCAGTAGAAATGCTGTTCAGTTGCTATGTCATATCTGACTTTTTGCGATCCCATGAACTGCAGCACGCCAGGCTTCCCTGTCTTTTACCGTCTCCGGGAGTTTGGTCAAACTCATGTTCATTGAGTTGGTGATGCCATCCAACCAATAGAAATGTTAGGGAACTCAATAATAGCTCTTTAGGTTTTAGGCCATGAGCTTCAGCCTTTCTAAGGATGGTAACCTGACCTCATTCTATCAAGATATCTTGAGGCCTCTCAAGGTGTGTAGCACAGATTTTTGGGTGGCAAAGAATGAGAAAGATACCTCACCTAGAGAGCTGCCTTCACTTCTTTTAATTTAAAAACTAGTAAGAATTCAGCATATAGAAAGACAGATGGAAACAAGAATTCTTTCCATAGGCCTTGAGGGATACCTGAGGTAAGGAGCCCATTTCTTAAAAAGTCCTATCAGTATCACTTCATATTTGACTTTATTTCCAAAAAGAAGATAATTATCAAATGTCTGTCAGGTTTGTTTATCTTCTCTGATGAATTTTTTGCATTGACACTGGTCTTGGATAGTCTATAGATGTAGGCAAGCAAAAAGATAGTAGGAATGAAAAATAATAAAAGATTAGCCAAGATTAGGATTATCAGCTCTTCATTATACTAAGAGTAGGAGGGCCACTATTCAGACTGCCCCTCTTGCCCTTGAATTCACATGTAGGAGGAGCATAGACATAGATACAGTGGCAGTTCTTAAAATTTCTGCGAACACCCCTCCCGTGACTCTGATACTTCTCTAGGTTGCAGTCCTAGTGGGATAGAGTGATATCTATGCAGCTTTGATTGATACAGATCTTTCTTGGACAACATGTTGTATCATCCTTCACCTTCCCCTCATTAGCCCTGTCTGTGGCTTCAAAAATCTCTGTACTGCACCACCACGTGTTCTTTATGGGGAAATGGGTAAGTGTTTGAGGTTTTTTTAAATGCATGAGAGTCTTTGGATATTTTCACATAGGCACCTTCCACATTTTACATCTTTGGCGTTGCTCTGGCTGAAGACTTCACTGCCACAGTTCCAAAACCTGTCTCTCTTGGTATTCATTCACATTAGCAACTTTCCTGGGCAACCTTTGTACCCCTTTCAAAGATTTTAACAAAGAGATTCTCTAGGCTTCAACCCTGGCCTTGGCAACAATAACCTTGTTCCTTCCAAGGGGTGCATTTTGCTTGTAGGTATCTGTGTGGCACCACTTGGGGTGCCATTACAGTATTCTGGGAGGTCACGCTCATCCACACTGAGGTGGCAGGGTGTGGTTGTCTTTAGAGATTTGTGGTTTTTGCAGCAAGATCCAAATGCAAAATCTGAACCCTTCTTCAGCCAGCATGAGGGCAGACAACAGTGTTTCTTTTGAAGAACACTGCCATAGTCACATTCTTCACCCTTATCTACTGTCTTTTTCCCACAGTACAGCTTTCAAAAGGAGCTTTGGACCTCAGATTTATTAAATAGGCAGCCCTTTCTGTGCAACAACGTGTGGAAATAGGGAAGCTGCAATTGCTGAAGCTCATATCTATAATAATAAATTCATGGGCCGTATAGAGATTCTGGCCATGGAATTTACAGATCACATGGTCATGCTTCATTCCCAAATGATGGCCAACCTCATGAGCTATGAAAGCTGTGAAGTTTGGTGTATCTTTTTGAAAGAAAGATTCATCAAGGTTGCATTCTTGGCAGTGCAGATACCACAGAAGTAAGTGCATGGCCCTGGTAATTCCCAAAACTTTGGCCAGCAGTCATATGAGCAGCATCATGTTCACCTCTCCCAAGAGATGCCAGTCTCTCTAGTGGTTAAAATTTTTAAGTGTTTCCTACAAATTCAGGAAGATTTGCACAATGGTTTTTTTCTGTCCATATCTCTAACTTAGTAAGTACCACTTTCATGTTATATCCTTGGTGTACCTGTTGACCAGTGGAGAAGGAAATGGCAACCCAATCCAGTATTCTTCCCTCGAGAATCCCATGGACAGAGGAGCCTGGCAGGTTTTTAGTCCATGGGGTCTCAAGAGTCGGACATGACTTAGTGACTAAACCACCACCACCACCTATTGACCAGAGCATGGAATCTGTTAACATCTTTGGGATCTTGGTAACTTATTATTCCCACATTTGGAATCACTGTCAACCACAGTCAACTTGAACATACTTGGGAAGTGGCCATATATAAGGCATAGGAACTGAGGAAGTCCTGTTCTGCTCTGAAATTGTGAAATGCTTAAGAGTTCCTCTTGTTTATCTTCACAAATTACACAAGATTAACCTGATTTTGAAGATGTGCATAAACCATATGCTGAGGATGTATAGGCTTGATGCCAAAGACAGTGCCATATAAGGTCAGGATTCCCTTTTGACCTGAGCAAGGGCTGATTATCACAAAAGAATCCAGGTCATCCTCTGAATACTCAGTCATCCTGAATAAAAGCAAGACTAGTTTCCCATTTTGACATGTATGAAGAGGGAACTTGTGTAAAAAAGAAACAAATAATCCTTTATTTTGCTTCAAATTAATAATAATATGTCATTTCCCTTGTTTGGGCAGGACTTTGTACACTTTTTCTGCTTTTTCTTCTTGTCCTCTGAATATCATCAGGTTCCTAGGAAAGACTTTTATAATAAAGAGATTCCCGCTACAATGTATCCCTGGAAGAACAGTCAGAATTACCAGTCAAGTGACACTAGGCTTTATATGGGAAGGGGCCATTTTCAAATGCCCTAAGTGGGATTCCTAAAAGAGAAATCACTCTAAAACTTAACCCATTATCACTTGATTTTGTAGAAGAAAGGATAGGAGGCAGGCAGAGTAACAAACTGCGGTCGTCATTATCATGGCCCAAGTGAAACAGCAAATTGATTGTGAGTTGATTTCCCTGGGACACAATTATTTGTCAGTGACACAGTTGTTTGGACAAAGATCAAAACTATGCTGCCTGCAAGAAGAATAGCTGCTCCCACCCTCTGGGTACTACATGATGACACCTTTTGTCTATGTCACTTCCTATTTCTCTCAAGCTCGAGCTCTTTAGGGGTGTCCTCACTTTGTAACCACCCTCAAAAAACAGCAGTTGTAGTACTCTTTGGAGAAGGCAATGGCACCCCACTCCAGTGTTCTTGCCTGGAGAATCCCAGGGACGGGGGGAGCCTGGTGGGCTGCCGTCTATGGGGTCACACAGAGTCGGACACGACTGAAGCAATTTAGCAGCAGCAGTAATCTTTAGCTGAGTTCCTGCTGTCTTCATAGAAGGGTATATCAAGGAGAGGAAACTTTTAGATGTCCAGCCAGTACAGTGATAACAGATCAGGCCCCAAGAAAAGAAAAATATATAACCTCTTCCCTCAGTCCTAGTTTCTGTGGAACAGCTATCTCCTCCTGTCATCTAGTATGCTTTTGAATTATTGACACTATAACGTTTCCAGAGCAGGGGTTTGTGGATTTTTGAGTAAGTCACCAGCCTCTGCTGTTTAATGCCATTCACACCGTTCTCTACTCTGTATCTTATAGCCCATTTCAAACCTCCAGTCCTTTTCCTTTTTTTTACATTATTTACAATGTTTGTTTATTTGCTCAATCCTAGAATACATGTGAAGTATTTTTAGAGGAACTAACCCAGGCCTCTGTGAAAAGGAAGTCTATGAACTGGAGAACAGAGTTTATGTTCAGTTCCTTTATTTTTAGCCTTACATATGAGGTCAAAATAACGTTTCCCAGAATTATTTAGATTGGTACTGTTTTGTCCAGACCTATTCAGTGTGGTCATGTTATTCATTTCTAATATAGTTAAGGTCATATATTACTTTTTGTATTTCATTCTGATTTGCTCCCACATTTTGGATGATGCTTATTTTGAGGGAGTATGTGAAATGTTATCATGATTCTAAAAGTCAGTGCATGCTAAGTTGCTTCAGTTGTGTCTGACTCTTTGTGACACTATGGACTGTAGCCTGCCAGGCTCCTTTGTCCATGAGATTCTTCAGGCAAAAATACTGGAGTGGGTTGCAATGCTCTCCTCCAAGGGATCTTCCCAAGCCAGGGATCGAACCCACGTCTTTTACATTTCATGCATTGGCAAGTGAGTTCTTTACCACTAGTGCCACCTACTGTACCAAAGAAGTGTATTCATAGTACACCTCCTTGAGCCTTTAATCTGTTCCCATGTCCTCATTCTTTCCACTCGGTTTTCAGTCATCAGTCTCAATAGTACTTGGTTTATTTCTCCTGTATTTCTTTCTGTACAAATAAGCAGATACATGTGTATTTCCTTATATTCCCCTTTTTCATATGTAAATATAGCATAACATTATCTACTTTCCTTTCTAAACTTAAAGATATAGCTTGTAAATCACTTCATATCAGTTTATAAAAAATCTTCCTCATTCTCTTTTTTATAATTGCATAGTATTTAGATTTACGGATGTACCATAATTTATTCAGTCACTCTCCTATATGTGGGCTCTTAGGTTGTTTATTTTGAAATTAATACACGATCATCAGCAAATAATGTTGCACATGTATTTTTTTTGTGGAAGAATATTCCTAGAAATGAGAAGATAGTGTTCATACTAATGACATTTATAGCTTATCTGATATTCCCAAATATATGAAGGGAACTTCAGAAGCTTTTTGCCACTTTTAATTCCCACTAGCAATGTATTAGAATGCCTATTTCCCCAAAATCTAAGCAACAGAATATATCATAATATATCATTTCACCAAACTGATAGAGTATAAGTAGCATGTCAGTATTGTTTAACTTTTATTTTTTTCTAATTTTGAGTGAATGTAAATATTTAATATGTTTAAAAGCCATTTTTATATCTTTTAATAATTGTTAATATTTTTTTCTTATCAAGCTCTTGGTATTTTTTTCTCCTCAATTTTCTCCCTGTAGCTTTATTGAAATATAATTCACAAATAAAATTTTATGTATTTGAAGTGTACAACATGATTTGATGTATGTATAATTGTGAAACATTTATTGTGAATATAAATTTTATAAAAGACAATAAATAGAATAGTTTAAATAATTTTAGGAATGAATACTGTGGGAGGAACCGCTCTACTGAGTTTCAAGACTGTGTGGTATTGGTGATGGGATAGACACATAGATCAATGGAACAGAATAAAGAATTCAGAAATAGAGAACCCACATGTATGGTCATCTGATTTTTGACAAAAGGGGAAAAGCAATTCTGTGGAAGGAGAATAGTCTTTTCAACAAATCTTGCTGGAAAATTGGACATGCTGCTGAGAAGAACTTTAACCTAAACCTAACACTTCATACAAAAATTACCTCCAAATGGATCATAGATATAAATATAAAATATAAAACTTTTTAGAAGAAAACATAGCGTGTATTTTCGGAGAAGGCAATGGCAACCCACTCCAGTACTCTTGCCTGGAGTGTCCCATGGGCGGAGGAGCCTGGTGGGCTGCAGTCCATGGGGTCGGTAGGAGTCGGACACAACACTTTCATTTTCCACTTTCATGCATTGGAGAAGGAAATGGCAACCCACTCCAGTATTCTTGCCTGGAGAATCCCAGGGACAGGGGAGCCTGGTGGGCTGCTGTCTCTGGGGTCGCACAGAGTCAGACACGACTGAAGCAACTTAGCAGCAGCAGCAGCGTATATTTTGGATCTAAGACTTGCTGAAGAATTCTTAAACGTGGCACCAAAAGCATGATCCATAAAATTTTAAAATCCATAAATTGGACCTAATCAAAGTAAAAGCTTTTGTCAAGAGCCTTAAACTGAGACAGAGACAAGATGGCAGAGTAGAAGGATGTGAGCTCACCACTTCTTATGAAAACACCAAATCACAACTAACTACTGAACAACCACCAACAAAAATTGCTGGAACCTACCAGAAATGATCCCCTACATCTAAAGAGAAAGAAGCCACAAATGAGATGGTGAAGGTGAAGTGAAGTGAAGTGAAGTCACTTAGTCTGTCTGACTCTTGGCGACCCCATGGACTGTAGCCTGCCAGGCTCCTCCATCCATGGGATTTTCCAGGCAGTGAGATGGTAGGAGGGGTGCAATTGTGATAAAATCAAATCCCATACCACCAGGTGGGCAGTTCACAAACTAGAAATAATTATACCACAGAAGTTCTCCCACAGGAGTGAAAATATTGATCCCCATGTGAGGCTCCCCTGCCTGGATGTCTGGCAACAGGAGGAGGAGGCCCCAGAAAATCTGGCTTTGAAAGCCAGTGAAGCTTGATTACAGGAATTTCAGAGGACTGGGGGAAACAAAAACTCTACTCTTGGAGGGCACATACAAGGTCTTGTGTGCACCAGGACCCAAGGAATAAAGCAGGGACCTCAAAAGAAAGTGTTGCTGAAGTTCCAGTACTTTGGCCACCTGATGTGAAGAGCCAATGCACTGGAACTTCCCACAGCAACTTCCCACTGTTGCTGGGAAAGATTGTGGGCAGTAGAAGAGGGCGACAGAGGTTGAGATGGTTAGTTAGCAACACTGACTCAATGGACATGAATTTGAACAAACTCCAGGTGGTAGTGGAGGACAGAGTAGCCTGGTGTGCTGTAGTTCATGGGGTTGTAAAGAGTAGGGCACGATTTAGCAACTGAACAAAAACAACATAAAAGACTGGGCTAGATTTACCTGCTACTGTAGGAGGATCTCCTGCAGAGACAGAGTTGAGGGGTAGCTGTGACTCACTTCTTGCTGCTTCCTGGGGAGAGAAAAAGTTGGGAAAGGCCCTGAGAATCTCTGGCCAGAGTTATTGGTGGAGGTCTTGTCCTGTATTTGGCCAGTCTGTGAAGACTGAGAGAGGTACCTGGTTTGTCTGAAACACAGACACCAACAGAGAAAGTTAAAGAAATGAAGAATCCGGCAAACATGTTCCACATAAAGGAACGAGATAGATCTCCAGAAACTGACCCTAATGAAATGGAGGTATATTATTTACCTGATAGAGAATCCAAAATAACTGTTATGAAAATGCTCACTAAAGTCTAAGAGAACAGCACATGAACAAAGTGAGAATTTCAACAGGGAGATGGAAGATACTAAAAAGTATCAGATACTAAAAAGTCACTAGTTATTCATATTTTAAAACTTTAATGGGAATACAAAGATACTACATTGTTATTGTTGTTCAGTCACTAAATCATGACTCTTTGTGACCCCACGGGCTAACTAACTAACTAACCCCATGGACTCCATAACTAAGTCATGAAACTTAAGAACACAATAATTAAACTGAAAAAAAAGTCAGTAGAAGGGTTCAACATTAGATCAAGCAGAAGAAAGGATCAGTGAACTCAAAGACAGCACTGGAAGTAATTCAGGCAGAGAAGGAAAAAGGAAGAATGAAAAGCAGTGAAGAAAGCTTAAGGACTTTATGCAGTATCATCAAGCCAACCAATATACACATTTTAGGAGTTCTAATTGGAACAGAGAAAATAAGACCAAACAGCTTGTTAAAAATTTTGAAAATTTCCCAAATGTAGAGAAGCAAATGGCAATACATATCCACAAACCTCAGAGATCACCAAGCAAGATGAATCTGAAGATAATTCACACTGAGACGCATATAAACAAATTGTCTAAAGTCAGAGTGGACTTTGAAAGAGGCCATAGAAAATTGACCACTCACAATTTTTCTTTGTAAAGAAATGTCCAAAAATTCTCATTAATTTTTCCAGCAAAAACCTTGTAGGCCAGAATGGTATTAAAAAGATACTAGCATTCCCTTGTTCACTGTGACCAAGATTCACAACAAGATAATGTTTTTTCAACAGATACAGAAAATGTGATATATGTCATGCTGCTGCTGCTAAGTCACGTCAGTTGTGTCCGACTCTGTGCAACCCCATAGATGGCAGCCCAACAGGCTCCTCTGTCCCTGGGATTCTCCAGGCAAGAACACTGGAGTGGGTTGCCATTTCCTTCTCCAGTGCATGAAAGTGAAAAGTGAAAGTGAAGTCGCTCAGTCGTGTTCGACTCTTAGCAACCCCATGGACTGTAGCCTACCAGGCTCCTCTGTCCATGGGATTCTCCAGGCAAGAGTACTGGAGTGGGGTGCCATTGCCTTCTCCGATATCGTACTACTGAGCCTTAAAAAATAAAGATATCTTGCAACATGTGACAATATGGATGAACCTTGAGGATGTTATGCTGAGTCAAATAGACCAGTCATAGAAATACAAATACCTCATCATTCTATTTATATGAGATATCTAAATTAGTCAAATTTATAGAATCTGAGAGTTGAATGGTGATTGCCATAGAGTAGGGATATGGGGAAATGGAGCTTTACCCACTAATAATAAAAAGTTTCAGTTCAGCAAGATTAATAAATTCTACAGATCTGCTGTACAGCATTGTACCTAGAGTCAACAATACTGTATTACACACTTAAAATTTTGTTAAGAATTGTTGTATTCTTGCCACAATAAGAAATGAGTAAGTTAGAAATGTATAATATGGGTGCAGAAGATTTTAAATTATATAAAACTATTTGTGCAACTCCTTCATTACTAAATTTTAAAATCTAAAGGAAAATGTGAAAAATTCTTTGTGGAGGTAATATAATCTTAATTCCCTAACTTGATAGAGCTGGCATTTTTAAAAAGTCAGAAATGTCACTTTTTCTGGATGTAGATTAAAACAATTTTAAGAAATATATTAGAAATAAAATCTTGTACAATATTCAAGGCAAACACCATGCTAAAAAAAGTTTATGCCAGAAACATAAGCATGAGTTTAGCATTAAGAAATATATTATCATAATTCATCACATCACAAACTAAAAGAGAAATAAAATGAACATATGAGTACATGCCCAAAAGTTGTTAAAAGTCACTAGTTATTCATATTTTAAAACTTTAATGGGAATACAAAAATACTACATTGTTATTGTTGTCCAGTTGCTAAGTCGTGTCAGACTCTTTGCAATCCCATGGAGTGCAGCCATGGGCTTCCCTGTCCTTCACTATCTCCCTGGGTTTTCCCAAACTCATGTCCATTGTGTCAGCAATGCTATCTAACCGTTTCATCCTCTGTTGCCCTCTTCTCTTGCCATCAGTCTTTCCCAGCATTAGGGTCTTTTCCAGTAACTTGGCTCTTCACATCAGGTGGCCAAAGTATTGGAGCTTCAGCTTCAGCATCAATCTTTCCAAAGAATATTCAGGGTTGTTTTCCTTTAAGATTGACTGGTTTGATCTCCTTGCAATCCAAGGGACTCTTAAGATTCTTTTCTGGCACCACAATTCAAAAGCATCAGTTCTTCAGCTCTCAGCCTTCTTTATGGTCCAACTCTCACATCCATATATGACTACTGGAAAAACCGTGGCTTTGACCATATGGACCTTTGTCAGCAAAGTGATGTCTCTGCTTTTTAATACACTGTCTAGGTTTGTCATAGCTTTCTTTCCAAGGAGCAAGCATCTTTGAATATCATGGCTGCAGTCACCATCTGCAGTGATTTTGGAGCCCAAGAAAATAAAATCTGTCGCTGTTTCCCCCATTTCCCCTTCTGTTTGCCATGGAGTGATGGGACTGGTGCCACGATCTTCATTTTATGAATGTTAGGTTTTCAGCTAGCTTTTTCACTCTCCTCTTTCATCTTCAATAAGAAGCTCTTTAGTTCCTCTTCACTTTCTGCCATTAGAGTGGTATCATCTGCATATCTGAGGTTGTTTCTCCTGGCAATCTTGCTTCCATCTTGTGATTCATCCAGTGTGGCATTTCGCACAATAGACTCTACAAATAAATTAAATAAGCAGGATGACAATATACAGCCTTGTCTTACTCCTTTCCCAGTTTTGAACTGGTTCATTTTCCCACGGTCAGTTCTAACTGTTGTTTCTTGACCTGCATACGGGTTTCTCATGAGATAGGTAAGGTGTTCTGGTATTCCCATCTCTTTTAAGAATTTTCCACAGTTTGTTGTGATTCACACAGTCAACGAAGCTGAAGTAATATGTTTCTCTGGAATTCCCTTAATGATCCAACAAATGTTGGCAACTTGATCTCTGGTTGTGCTGCCTTTTCTAAATCCAGCTTGTACATCTGGAAGTTCACTATTCATATACTGCTGAAGCATAACTTAAAGGATTTTGAACATTACCTTGTTAGCATGTGAAAGGAGTGCAATTGCACAGTAGTTTGAGCATTTTTTTGGCATTGCCCTTCTTTGGAATTGGAATGAAAAGACCTTTTCCAGTCCAATGAGTTTTCTAAATTTGACGACATATTGAGAGCAGCACTTTAACAGCATCATCTTTTAGGATTTTAAATAGCTCAGCTTGAATTCCACCACTTCCTCTAGCTTTGTCTGTAGTAATGCTTCCACTTGACTTCACACTCCAGGATGTCTGGTTCCAGGTGAGTGACCACACCATCGTGGTTATCTGCGTCATTAGGACCCTTTTATATAGTTCTATGTATTCTTGCCACCTCTTCTTAATCCTTTCTGCTTCTATTATCCTTACCATTTGTGCCCTTTACCGTGCCCATCCTTGCATGAAATGTTCCCTAGATCTCTCCAATTTTCTTGAAGAGATCTCTAGTCTTTCCCATTCTCTTATGTTCCTCTGTTTCTTTGCATTGTTAACTTAAGAAGGCTTTCTTATCTCTCCTTGCTGTTGTCTGGAATTCTGTATTCAGTTGGTTTATATTTCCCTTTTTCCTTTGTTTTTTGCTTCTCTTCTTTTCTCAGGTATTTGTAAAATCTCCTCAGACAACCAATTTGCCTTCTTGCATTTCTTTTTCTTTGGGATAGTTTTGGTCACCGCCTCCTATATAATGTTATGAACCTCTGTCCATACTTCCTTAGGCACTCTGTCTACCAGATCTGACCCCTTCAAATCTGTCACCTCTACTGTATAATCATAATGAATTTGATTTAGGTTTTACTGGAATGGCCTAATGGTTTTCCTTACTTTCTTCAATTTAAGCCTGAATTTTGCAATAAGATCTGAGCCATGGTCAGCTCCAGGTCTTGTTTTTGCTGATGTATAGAGCTTCTCCATCTTTGACTGCAGAGAACATAATTAATCTTATTTCAGTATTAACCATCTGGTGATGCCCATGTGTAGAGTTGTCTCTTGTATTGTTGGAAGAAGATGTTTGTTATGACCAGCATGTTCTTTTGACAAAACTCTGTTAGCCTTTGCCTGCTTCATTTTGTACTCCAAGGCCAAAATTGCCTGTTACTTCAGGCAAGTTACTTCCTACTTTTCATCCCAGTCCCCTATGATGAAAAGAACATCTTTTTTGGGTGTTAGTTCTGGAAGGTCTTATAGATGTTTGTAGAACCGTTCAACTTCATCTTCTTCAGCATTAGTGGTAGGGCACAGATGGGGATTATTGTGATGTTGAATGGTTTACCTTGGAAACAAACCAAGATCATTCTATCGTTTTTGAGATTGCACCCAAGTACTGTATTTCGAACTCTTCTGTTGACCATGAGTGCTACTCCTATTTCTTTTAAGAGCTTCTTGCCCACCATATTAGGTATAATGGTCATCTGTATTAAATTTGCCTGTTGCCAACCATTTTAGTTCACTGATTCCTAAGATGTTGACATTCACTCTTGCCATCATCTCCTACATGACCATGTCCAATTTACCCTGGCTCATGGATCTAACACTCCAGTTTCCTATGCAATATTGTTCTTTAGAGCATTGGACTTTACTTTCACCCGCAGACATCCATAACTGAGCATTGTTTCTGCTTTGGCCCAACCTCTTCATTCTTTCTGTAGCTATTTCTCCACCCTTCCCTTGTAACATATTGGACACCTTCTGATCTGGGGGGCACATCTTTCAATGTCATGTTTTTTTGCCTTTTTATTCTGTTCATGAAGTTCTGGAGTGGTTTGCCATCCCTCCTCCAGTAGACCACGTTTTGTTAGAACTCTCCACTGTGACCAGTCCGTCTTGGTTGGCCCTGCATGGCATGGCTCATAGCTTCGTTGAGTCACACAAACCCCTCCACCACAACAAGGCTGTGATCCATGAAGGGAAAGATATGCATAACCAGGTAAAGACCATTTACCAAAATGTAATGCCAAACAGCGTATTAATTAGTGAAACAGTGAATGTATTTCCACTTAATATCTCTTTGTTTTTTTTTGTCCTGGACAATTTGAATTCAACTTTCAGTGGATTCTCCCCAGCATGCAGTTTTGTCCTTTACTTTTTAAAGTCATAGGTCCCAGACTCCTCTGGTCCCGTAACCCCTTAAAATCAACACCTTGCATTCTCCCCAAAATTGAGATGTCAAAAACTTCAGTTTCAGGTACTTCTTTTCAGATTGGCTCACTATACTTTCCAGTGAGTATCTGTTGGATATTTGGGTTTTTCCTGGTCTCAGGTCCAGAAGGTGTCCCATCACTTCTCTCTACTTTGACAGTTACTAATATCACTTGGATTTTGGAGTTATTGGTAGTTTGACCTTTTAAACCATATATTGGGGTTTGTAAGATGCCTTGTCGTCATTTTTTGGTGTTTGTAGGGTTTGTTTTTTACCATCATAGTGCTTTATCTGTTTTTATGCTGTGAGTTGAGATTTTTTTTTTAATTGCACTACTGTTGCCACCTTCTGCAAATCTTCCTTCCTAATAATTAAATATGTTTCCTAGCCTTTAAGGAATTGAGTGCTACATCTTGTGGCAAATCAACTTTTTCCATGCACTGTGATATGGAGCCTTACTGAAAGGTGTTTTTTTTTTTTTAACCTAGAAAACCCAAATTCAGGACTTAGTTTGTTATTTGCAGATTTTGATATTTTTGTCATTTAATCTCTTTGAGCATCAGCTTCTTGTTTATAAAGTGGAAATAATATCTGTATGAGCTTTACTAATGATTCAATAGCATTTGTAAAAATGCTTTGTAAAATAAAAAGTGCTACACAGATAAAGATACTATTATTAACTTCCCTCACATAGTCTCTTTTGACAGAACTTGGCTAGGATTTCCTTTTTTTTTTTTAAAGCTTTATTGAATTTGTTACAACATTGCTTTTGTTTTAGTTTTTTGGCCTAAGACATGTGGGATCTTAGCTCCCCAACCAGGGATCAAACCTGCACCCCTGCATTGGAAGGTGAATTCTTACCACTGGACTGCCAGGGGAAGGCCCTAGAATTTTCTTTTTCCCATGCATTTTTCCAAAGTTTTATTTATTTATTTGCTTATTTTTTTGAGGTACAGTTGATTTACAATGTGTTAGTTTCTAGTATACACCAAAGTGATTCAGTTATACATGTATGTACATATTCTTTTTCATATTCTTTCCCACTGTGGTTTATTATGGGATATTAAATGTAGTTTCCTGTGCTATACATTAGGACCTTGTGTTTGCGTATAGTAGTTTGTATCTGCTAATCTCAAACTTCTAATTTATCCCTCTCCTCACTTTTCCCTTTGGTCACTATAAGTTTGTTTTATATGTGTGTGAGTCTGAAAACAGTTTCATAAATAGTTCATTTTGTATATTTTAGATTCCACATATAAATGATATCATATGGTATCATATGTTATTCCCTTTCACTCAGTGTGATAACCTCTAGGCCCATCCTAGTTGCTGCAAATGACGTTATTTTTATGGCTGAATAGTATTCCATTGTGTGTGTGTGTGTATAGTGTGTGTGTGTGTATTGTGTGTGTGTGTATATATTTCATATCTTCTTTATCCATTCATCTGTCAGTGGACACAGGTTGCTTCCATGTCTTGGCTATTGTAAATGCTGCTGTGAACAGTGAAGTGCATGTGTCTCCTTAAATTAGAATTTTGTCTGGATATATGCCCAGGAGTGGGATTTCTGGATCATATGGCAACTCTATTTTTAGTTTTTTAAGGAGCCTTCATGCTGTTTTTCATTGTGACTGTGCCAATTTACATTCTCACCAACATTGTGAGAGGGTTCACTTTTTTCCATACCCTCTCTAGCATTTATTACTTTTAGACTTTTTAATGATGGCTATTCTGACTGATATGAAGTGGTACCTTGTTGATTTTCCTTTGTCTGCTAATCAGTGATGTTGAGCATCTTTCCATGTGCCTGTTGGACATCTGTATATCTTCTTTGGAGAAACATTTATTTAGTATTTCTGCCCATTTCTTGATTGGGTTGTTTGGTTTTTTGTTATTGAATTATATGAGCTATTTATGTATTTTGGAAATTAAGCCCTTGTCAGTTACATCATTAAAGAATATTATCTCCCAGTTCATAGGTTGTCTTTTTAATTTTGTGCATGGTTTCTTTTGCTGTTCAAAAGCTTTTGAGTTTGATTAGGTCCCATTTGTTTATTTTTACTTTTATTTCTATTGCCTAGGGAGACTGACCTAAGTGTGGCTATGATTTAGTCAGAGACTGTTTTGCCTATGTTCTCTTCTAGGAGTTTTATGGTGTCAAGTGTGATATTTAAGTCTTTAAGCCATTTCGAGTTTACTTTTGGTTATAGTGTCATGGTGGGTTCCAACTTCATTGATTTACATGCACTGTTCAGCTTTCCCAATAGCACTTGCTGAAGAGACTGTCTTTTCAAAGACACATATTTAAACTGCAGCCTGATTGACATTATAAGTTTTGAATGAGACTACCTGTAATTGTTTCAAAGTATCCTATAATGCCTGACATAATCATTTAGCATTAACATTTTGGTATATATTGGAAGTCCTCTTACCTTTTATTTACCTGTTCATTTCATTAACTGATGTTCTCCATTCTTTCTGTAAAACACAGTGATAATCACAACTCACTGGACATTTAGCAGTAGTAGGCTGTACTTTATTTATTTATTTTTTTTTTACTTTTATTTGCATTTATTTTTTGCAGCATTTATTCCCGGGCCACAAGTTTTTGTTTCTTCAGTTTCTTCTGGTATATCTTTTTCTTCTGTGCAACCTCCTCTTCTGGTTTAGGAACAATCTGTTCTTTTTCAGTAAGGATCATCTCAATGTGGCAGGGAGACCTCATGTAGGGGTTGATCCGACCGTGAGCTCTCTAAGTCCTGCACCGCATCTTGGGGGCTTTGTTCACTTGGATGTGCTCAATGACCAGAGAATCTACATCTAAGCCCTTAAGTTCAGCATTACTCTCTGCATTTTTGAGCATGTGTTGTAAAAATTCAGCACTCTTTTTGGGCCTCTGACCCTGCATCCAGCCCCACTGTTTGGCCTGTGCACACATACCAACTCCACCGTTGTAACGATGGAATGGCACACATTGCTTCTTTAAAGTGACATCCTTCAGATACTTGCTGGCTTTTCGGATATGCATACCCTTTATGGCCTGGGCAGTTTCATGAGCGTTCTTAAAGTGAACACAAAGATTTGAACCTCTTGATTTGCATGATTTTGTGGGGTTTTCTGGGTCAAGTGAATAGCGCACCATTTTTAGGGATCACCTCAGGCCGCTTACTGGAAAAGGAAGTAGGCTGTACTTTAATACCTACTTTCCTTATGTATCTGTTTCCACCAAGTACAAGGTTATGTTTATTTCCAAACATTTTTGCGCCAGTTGTACTTATGACTACAGTACGTGTGACTATAGTACTTAGTATTGTACCTAATTACCTGCTCTCTGCCTCAGCTCTTCCACCTCAGCTTTTCCTATGAATTTGTCTATTCTAGGCATTTAATATAGATGGAATCATACAATTTGTGTCCTTTTCTGACTGGCTTTTTTCACTTAGCATAATATTTTCAAGATTCATCAATACTGTTAAGTTCAGTTCAGTTGCTCAGTCGTGCTGCCAACTCTTTGTGACTCCATGGACTGCAGCACGCCAGGCCTCCCTATTCATCAACAACTCCTGGAGCTTACTCAAACTCATGTCCATTGAGTTGGTGATCCCATCCAACCATCTCCTCCTCTGTCGTCCACTTCTCCCGCCTTCAGTCTTTCCCAGCATCAGGGTCTTTTCAAATGAGTCAGTTCTTCACATCACGTGGCCAAAGTATTGGAGTTTCAGCTTCAGCATCAGTCCTTCCAATGAATATTCAGGTCTGATTTCATTTAGGATGGACTGGTTGGATCTCCTTGCAGTCCTAGGAACTCTCAAGAGTCTTCTCCAACACCACAGTTCAAAAGCATCAACTCTTTGGTATTCAGCTTTCTTTATAGTCCAACTCTCACATCCATACATGACTACTGGAAAAACCATAGCTTTGACTAGACGGACCTTTGTTGGCAAAGTAATGTCTCTGCTTTTTAATATGCTGTCTAGGTTGATAATAACTTTTCTTCCAAGGAGCAAGCATCTTTTAATTTCATGGCTGCAGTCACCATCTGCAGTGATTTTAGCAAAAATGTCTGTCACGTTTGTTTATCTTCTCTGATGAATGTACCAAAAAAAAATCCAATTTAAAAATAGACAGAGGATCTGAATAGACATTTTTCCAAAGAAGACATAAAGATGGCCAACAGGTCCGTGAAAAGGTGCTCAACATCACTAATCTCCTCAGAAATGCAAATCAAAACCACAATGAGATATCACTTCACACTTGTTATCAAAATGACAATAAATAAGTTTTGGCGAGGATGTGGAAAAAAAGGAGCACTGTTGATGGCTATGCAAACTGGTGCAGCCACTATGGCAAGCATTATGGAGGTTCCCCAAAAGTTAAAAGTAAAACTACCGTATGATCCAGCGATCCACTTCTGGACATTTATCCAAAGGAAACAAAATGCCAACAAAGAAAGATATCTGCACCACCATGTTCATTGCAGCATTATTTACAATTGCCAAGACATAGAAGAAACTTAGGTGTCATCTATCAGTGGATGAATGAATTAGAAAATGTCATACAGGACTTCTCTGGTGGTCCATTGGTTCAGACTCTGCATCCCCTCTGCAACCCAAAGCCTCATCAACGGTAATGAGGAAACAGGTCTATAAAATCATTTCTTTAATCTTTCCTATTCAGCTTCTTCCAAATGGGCGATTTGGGGATTCTTTCATCATAAGGGGGCCACCATTTAGCTGAAACAGAAAAAGGAGCATGCCTTAATGCCACTGCTGCTGCTGCTGCTAAGTCATTTCAGTCGTGTCCGACTCTGTGTGACCCCATAGATGGCAGCCCACCAGGCTCCCCCGTCCCTGGGATTCTCCAGGCAAGAACACTGGAGTGGATTGCCATTTCCTTCTCCAATGCATGAAAGTGAAAAATGAAAGTGAAGTCGCTCAGTCGTGTCTGACCCTCAGCGACCCCATGAACTGCAGCCTACCAGGCTCCTCCGTCCATGGGATTTTCCAGGCAGGAGTACTGGAGTGGGGTGCCATTGCCTTCTCCTAATGCCACTAGAGTAGAGGGGGAGAGGAAAGAAAGGGAGGGAGAAATTTGCAGCCTTCATTAAGCATACTCTAGTGGCATAAGCATACTCTAATGCACTAGAGTATGCTTAATGAAGGCTGCAAATTTCTCCCTCTCTTTCTTTCCTCCCCCCATCTCCCTCTACTTCTTGTTCCTTTCAAGCTCACTTTGAAAGTTGACCTGAATCTCCAGTAGAGGCCCTGAACCAGTCCAACCCAGAGCTTAGGGCCCAGAGATGCACCACAGCAGTGATTTGCATTTCCACGTTATACTCACATTGCTCACAAAGGCCAGCTTTCTACCTTCTGCTGTGAAACACAGTTGTTGAGAATACTTGACTTTAGCTTCAGACAGACCTGCTCAGACACCTGTCTACCCTTCTTACCTACCATGTAACCTTAGGCAAATTGCTTAACCCCTCAGATTCTTCATGGGGAGAGTGGGGCCAATGACAGTGGGTACCTCATAGGACTGTTGTGGAAATGGCGAGATAAAATATGAAAGTGCTTAGAACAGTGCCTGCCACATGGTCCATGCTCAATCAACTGTAGCTATAATGCTTGATTTGGAAACCACAAACCTCCAGTGAGAAGACACCCAACCTTGGTGAACTCCAAGGAGCAGGAACCCTACATCATGAATCTTATATCTATAGTATCTGAACACTTAAAAGACTAGTTCCTGCCACAGAGATAAAAGGACAGTATGTGGGCTAATTTGGAGTTAACCAGTCCTCGGAACTCAAACGTTCTAATGGAGATTTTTGTGGCCTGAGCAATACATGCAAAACACAGGTGTCCGTGGCCAGTGAACTAAAATGTGAAACAATGACTACCCAGCAACAAGCCAGGAACACCTGCTGGTATCTGTTAGATGCCACCGCGTGGCACAAGCCTGTTGTTTCTTCCTGCATCATTTAGTAGATAAACTTTTTCATGTGACTAAGATACTAGTTGTCATCACAACTTCAAAAAAAAAAAAAAAGACTCCATGTTCCCAATGCAAGGGGCCTGGGTTCAATCCCCGGTGAGGGAACTAGATCCTGTGTGCTGCAATTAAGACCCAACACAGCTAAATTAAAAAAAAATATGTTACACACACACACACACACACACACACACACACACACAATGTTACTCAGCCATAAAAAGAAGGAACTCTTGCTGTTTGTGACAACATAGATGGACTTTGAAGGCATTATGCTAATAAGTTACAAAAGAAAGGCAAATACCTTATTGTCTCACTTATATATATTTCAAAGACATCACTTTGCTGACAAAGGTCCGACATAGTCAAAGCTATGGTCTCTCCAGTAGTCATGTACAGATGTGAAAGTTGGACCATAAAGAAAGCTAAGTGCTGAACAATTGATGCTTTACAGTTGTGATGCTGGAGAAGAGTCTTGAGAGTCCCTTGGACAGCAAGGAGATCAAACCAGTCAATCCTAAAGGAAAGTAACCCTGAATACTCATTGGAAGGACTGATGCTGAAGCTTAAGCTCCAATACTTTGGCCACCTGATGCAAGGTGCCAACTCATTGAAAAACACCCTGATACTGGGAAAGATTGAGGGCAGGAGAAGGGAGTGACAGAGGACAAGGTGGTTAGATAGCATTACCGACCAAATCAATGGACATGAACTTGAGCAAATGCCAGAAGATGGTGAGGGACAGGGAGGCCTGGTGTGCTACAGTCCATGGGGTCAGAAAGAGTCGGACACAATGTAGCGTCTGAACAACAACAACATTTCTAAAAGAAACAAAACAAAAAGTTGAACTCATAGAGAACAAATCAGTGGTTGCCAGAGGCGGGGTGTGGGGGAATGGTGAAATGGATGAAGGTGGTCAAAAGGGGCAAACTTCCAGTTAAAATGTCCTGGGAATATAATATACATCATGGTAACTATGATTAATACTACTATATTGTGTATTTGAAAGTTGCTCAGGTATTGGTGGTGGTTTAGTTGCTAAAGGCATGTCTGACTCTTGTAACCCCATGGACTTTAGCCCACCAGGCTCCTCTGTCCATGGGATTCTCCAGGAAAGAATACTGAAGTGGGTTGTCATTTCCTTCTCCAAAAGTTGCTAAGAGTAGATCTTAAAAGTTCTCAACATAAGAAAAAAAAATTTGTAATGATGTGTGGTAATGAATGTTAACTAGATTTATTATGGTGATCATTTCACAAAATATACAAATATTATCCCTGGGTTTGGAAGATCTCCTGGAGGAGGAAATGGCAGCCCACTCCAGTATTCTTGCCAAAAGAATGCTATGGACAGAGGAGCCTGGTAGACTATACAGTCCATGGAGGCACAAAGAGTCAGAGATGACTGAGCATCTGAGCACACCCCTACCATAGTCTATCTTTGATTGAAGTGTGGGGTTTTATAAACTTTTAATGTCTTATTTGTCTGTTTGTAAGTAATTTAGCAGTATTGACTCTGAGCAAGATTTTGGTTGTGTTAGGGAGTGTTAAGAGGCATCCTGGCCCAAGAATGAATTTGGCCCTATATTTTAAGATTAAATCCTTCACTTGGTAAACACTTATTAAGCATGTACAATATGCTGGGCCCACAGCATTGAATAAAATGGTAATCTGCCACACCATAATGGATATAATAGGAGGAAAGACATTTTCATCAATAATGACTACACAATTTGTGGATTCATATGTAGTAGAAGTTAGTTAAGGACATTTTGAAGGTCTTCCCTGTCGCTTTTTACTGAAGGAAAAGGTTCAGGAAGTATTGGAAATTGTACATTGCGTCATACTTTGGAGAATATGGAAATACCAGTACTTACTATCTCTAGATAAAATTCTCCTTGGTCTGTTTCCTCATGAAAGATGGAGGTTTCATAGGGTGGTTAGGAGGATTAAATTAAGACAATGAATATAGTGTGTTTAACACAGTTCTTGGCACAGAATGAATAGTGTTAATATTATACTTGCTTTGTGCTTTCTTCACAGAGAAGTATCTAGTAGATCTAAAGCTATTACTTGTAATTGTAGAGATTCCTTATGATGTCAGCCAACAAGTTGTTTCAATAAAGAAAAAAGGAAAAATAGAAAAGACAAAATTTTAGTTTAATACATGTACTAAGCACTGTGGTAGAGGCCTCTGTACTATATAAAATAAGTATAAATGCACTTTTATAACTAGGTAATGTTCATCAGACATGACACATCTGAGGGTATGAAATTCATCCAAGGAATATTAAAAG
This sequence comes from Bubalus bubalis, assembly GCF_019923935.1. NCBI lineage: Eukaryota > Metazoa > Chordata > Mammalia > Artiodactyla > Bovidae > Bubalus > Bubalus bubalis. The sequence continues at coordinate 10,465,137 of NC_059173.1, read as the reverse complement.
AAGGGAATTAAACATTCTGTAGGAGAAAAGGGGGCCTTTCCTGGTAGCTCAGCTGGTAAAGAATCTACCTGTAATTCAGGAGACTCTAGTTCGATTCCTGGGTTGGAAAGATCCCCTGGAGAAGGGATATGCTACCCACTCCAGAATTCTTAGGCTTCCATGGTGGCTCGGATGGTAAAGAATCCACTAGAATGTGGGAAACATGGGTTCAATCTCTGGGTTGGGAAGATCCCCTGGAGGAGGGCATGTTAACCCACACCAGTATTGTTGCCTGGAGAATCCGCATGGACAGAGGAGCCAGGCGGGCTACAGTCCATGGGTCACAAAATGTTGGACATGACTGAGCGACTAAGCATAGCACAATACAGGGGGAAAAGGGCCACCCAAGATGGAGAGGTCATGGTGGAGAGTTCTGACAAAATGTGATCCATTTGAGAAAGGAATTGAAACCACTTCAGCATTCTTGCCTTGAGAACCCCATGAACAGTATGAAGAGGCAAAAAAATATGACACTGAAAGATGAACCCCTCAGGTCGGTAGGTATCCAATATGCTTACTGGAGAAGAGCAGAGAAGTAGCTCCAGAAGAAATGAAGAGCCTGAGGCAAAGTGGAAACAGTGCCTAGTAGTGGATGTGTCTGGTGGTGAAAGTAAAGTCTCATGCTATAAAGAACAGTGTTTCATAGGAACCTGGAATGTTAGGTTCATGAATTAAGGTAAATTGGAAGTGGTCAAACAGGAGATGGCAAGAGAGAACATCGACATTTTAGGAATCTGAACTAAAATGGACAGAAATGGGCAAATTTAATTCAGATGACCATTATATCTACTACTTGGACAAGAATCCCTAAGAAGAATGGAATAGCCATCATAGTCAACAAAACAGTCTGAAATGTAGTCCTTGAGTGCAATCTCAAAAACAACAGAATAATCTCAGTTCATTTCCAAGGCATACCACTCAATATCACAGTAATCCAAGTCTATGCCCCAACCACTAATGCCAAAGAAGCAGAAGTTAAATTGTTCTATGAAGACCACAAGACCTTCAAGAACTAACACCAAAAAAAGATGTCCTTTTCATTATAGGGAAATGGAATGCAAAAGTAGGAAGTCAGGAGATACCTGGAGTAACAGGTAAGTTTGGCCTTGGAGTACAAAATGAAGCAGGACAAAGGCTAATAGAGTTTTGCCGAGAGAACGCGTTGGTCATAGCAAACACCCGCTTCCCACAACACAAGAGATGACTCTGCACATGGGCATCACCAGATGGTCAATATTACTATTAGATTGATTATATTCTTTGCAGCCAGTGATGGAGAAGCTCTATATAGTCAGCAAAAACAAGACCAGGAGCTGACTGTGGCTCAGATCATAAGCTCCTTATTGAGAAAATCAGGCTTAAATTGAAGAATGTAGGGAAAACCACTAGGCCATTCAGGTATGACCTAAATCAAATCCCTTACAACTATGCAGTGGAAGTGACAAATAGAGTCAGGGATTAGATCTGATAGAGTACCTGAAGAACTATGGTCAGAGGTTCATGATATTGTACAGGAGGCAGTGATCAAGACATGACATTGTACAGGAGGCAGTGATCAAGACCAGCCCCAAGAAAAGAAATGCAAAAAGGCAAAATGGTTGTCTGAGGAGGCCTTGCAAATAGCTGAGAAAAGAAGAGAAGCTAAAGGCAAAGGAGAAAAGAAAGGAATACCTATGTGAATGCAGAGTTCCAAAGAACAGCAAGGAGAGATAAGAAAGCCTTCCTCAGTAATCAATGCAAAGAAATAGAGGAAAACAATAGAATGGGAAAGACTAGAGATCTCTTCAAGAAAATTAGAGATACCAAAGGAACATTTCATGCAAGATGGGCACAATAAGGACAGAAGCGTTATGGACCTAACAGAAGCAGAAAATATTAAGAAGAGGTGTCAAGAATACACAGAAGAACTATATAAAAAGAGGTCTTAATACCCCAGATGACCTTGATGGCATGATCACTCACCTAGAGCCAGACATCCTGGAGTGTGAAGTCAAGTGGGCCTTCAGAAGCATCACGACGAACAAAGCTAGTGGAGGTGATGGAATTCCAACTGAGCCACTTCAGATCCTAAAAGATGATGCTGTGAAAGTGCTGCACTCAATATGCCAGCAAATTTGGTAAACTCAGCAGTGGCCGCAGAACTGGAAAAGGTCAGTTTTCATTCCAGTCCCAAAGAAAGGCGGTCAAAGAATGTTCAAACTACCGCACAAATGCACTCATTTCACGTGCTAGTAAAGTAATGCTCAAAATCCTTCAAGCTAGGCTTCAACAGAATGTGAACCAAGAGCTTCCAGATGTTCAAGCTGGATTTAGAAAAGGCAGAGGAACCAGAGATCAAATTGCCAACATTTGTTGGGAGTGTAGAGAAAACTAGAGAATTCCAGAACAGAATCTACTTCTGCGTCATTTACTATGCTAAAGCCTTTGACTGCATAGATAACAACAAACAGTGAAAAATTCTTAAAGAGATGGGAATACTAGACCACCTTACCAGCCTCCTGTGAAACCTGTATGCAGGTCAAGTAGCAACAGTTAGAACCAGACGTGGAATAATGAACTGGTTCAAAATTGGGAGAGGAGCATGTCAGGGCTGTGTATTGTCACCCTGCTTATTTAACTTATATGCAGAGTATATCACGTGAAATGCCGAGCTGGTAGAAACACAGGCTGAAATCAAGATTGCCAGGAAATATATCGATAACCTCAAATATGCAGATGAAACCACCCTTATGGCAGAAAGTGAGGAATTAAAGAGCCTCTTGATGAAGGTGAAAGAGGAGAGTGAAAAGCTGGCTTAAAACTCAACATTCAAAAAAAAAAAAGATCATGCATCCAGTTCCATCATTTCATGGCAAATAGATGGGGAAACAATGGAAACAGTGAAAAACTTTATTTTCTTGGGCTCCAAAATCACTGCAGATGGTGACTGTAGCCATGAAATTAAAAACACTGGCTCCTTGGAAGGAAAGCAGTGACAAACCTAGACAGCATATTAAAAAGCAGAGACACTACTTTGCCTTCAAAGATCCATATAGTCAAAGCTGTGGTTTTTCCAGTAGTCATGTACAGATGTGCGAGCTGGACAATAAAAAAGGCAGAGCGCCAAAGAATTGAACTGTGGTGTTGGAGAAGGCTCTTCAGAGTCCCTTGGACTACAAGGAAATCAAACCAGTCAATCCTAAAGGAAATCAACCCTGAATATTCACTGCAAGGACTGATGCTGAAGCTGAAGCTCCAGTGCTTTGGCCACCTGATGTGAAGAACTGACTTATTAGAAAAGACCCTGATGCTGGGAAAGATTGAAGGCAGGAGGAGAAGGGGACAACAGAGGATGAGATGGTTGGATGGCATCACTGACTCAGCAGACATGAGTTTGAGCTAACTCCAGGAGATGGTGAAGGACAGGGAAGCCTGGCGTGCTGTAGCTCCTTGGGTCATAAAGACACACGGCTGATTGACTGAACAACAGCAAGGAGAAAAAGAAATACTTTTAGTTAAAAAGGGAGTATGGGTGGGGACTTCCCTGGTAATTCAGTGACTAAGACTTGGTACTTCAGATGCAAGGGACGTGGGTTCAAGCATTCAGTCAGTGATCAGGGAACTAAAATCCCATATGCTGCTAAGTGCAGTCAAAAAAAAAAAAACAAAACAAAAAAACAAAACTAAAGAATAAAAACTGGACGGGAAAAGAAACTGTGTTTTTTATTCTTGGATACATTTGATTTTTTCACTTTAAGTCCACATATACTTCTATAAGAGTGATCCTTGTAATAAAGAGTTAAAGAAAAGGAATAAAAAATGGAAACAACAAAAAAAAGGGGAGTATGGCTATAGAAAGGACCTGGAGATCCTGGGAAATAATAAATTGAGAATGTAATATATCAGTGTTAAAACATCTTCCCAGGTGGTGCAGTGGTAAAGAATCCTGCCAATGCAGGAGACAGAGGAGACGTGGATTTGATTCCTAGGTAGGGAAGATGCCCTGGAGTAGGAAATGGCAACCTACTCCAGTATTCTTACCTAGAGAATTACATGGACAGAGGGGCGGTGGATTACAGTGCATGAAGTCACAAAGAGTTGGACACGACTGAGCATACTCACCAACATCTGCCAGAATTGAAAAGTTAAATGACTGAAACACTAGCCCCTTGACCCTGGGTTAATTGGGGTCTTCTGACTTACTGGATATAGTCCACCTAGAGTCCCAGAAGAAAATAGACTCAATAAATATACCACATGGAATCTGAAGAGATACCTAATCTGAACAGGGTTTTATTTTTTGTTTTAAAAAACTCATTTCTTGAATGAACATTTATAAAAGGCCAATTCAGAACAATGAGTCACATAAATAGTTGTTCTCATATAGTAGGTAGCTGTTGCTTGAAAATCCAAGTGATAATAGTAAATGCAGGTACAAATAGTGGTATATGTTAAACAACTTAGATGAAAGATGGAATTTCCTGAAAAAGATTCTGGTACCTGGAAAAATTAGCCCAAGACAAGGATGTTGATGTCAATAGATGCATGTGAAGAGTTCAAATTTAAATGTGGAAAAGCAGTAAGTTATTTAATGTATAATTAAAACCATAAAATCTTAATGACTAAAGTGATAAAACTGACAGAATCCCTCCCAGTAGTAGTATATTTTTATAGAGTATATAATCGTAGTCAGAGCCACTGAGTTATCAATTCCCACTTCACCTTTGCTTCAGTGAGCCTGTCAATCCCAGTCAGAGCTTGAGGTGTTTGACATATTAGGCTTCTTTCTCCCATTGCTTGTCTTATGGCTCTGATTCTTCCTCTTCTTCCCCTTCTTCCTCTTCTTCCCCTTCTTCCTCTTCCACCTCTTCCTCCTCAGTCTCCTCAGCCTCCCCAGCCTCCTCTTCTGGAGGCGCCTCTTCTGGGGCAGCTGGTTCCTCTTTTGGTTCAGCAGCTGCTCCTTTGTCCTCTTTACAAAACGTGCAGACACAAAAAATTATAAGTAGTAATAATGCTATACAAAGTATTGCAACTAACGGGATTATTATGTCTAAGATGTTTTTGGAAGCTTCTTGTGTCTCAGAGGTAGCATTTTCATCTCCACCTCCCCCCGGCTCGGGATTATCTAAACCAGGGTAGCCACTGTCCACACTACCACCAGGTCCTGGGTTTTTGCAGTCAGGAGGGGAAAAACCATCATCGCAATGGCAGTTCTTGTTATTGTTGCAAACTCCTTTCTCGTTACACTTTACCTTTGTATCACAATCGTACCCAAGAACACTGACATCTGAGCAGGTGAAGTCCATGCAGACTTTCCCTGAGGCACAAAGATTGCCCTTCTTTGTATCTCCAGAATCAGGGACATCCTGAACACTATACTTATCCATGGACCAGCAATAGTCATCTTTATAATGAGCCTGCAACAATGTATAATTGACTTGGGTCTCTGGTAGCTCTTGAACATTTGTACATATCATTTTCCCACAAAATACATTCTCGTTTTCACATTTAGTATATTCTGAGTCACTGTCACTGGGAATACCACAGTTTCCAAATCTGTTCCCTTTACCATTAAATGACTTAAAACATTGTTCTGAAGCAGCTTTTGCAGGAAACCCAAAAATTTCAGAACACTGAGCATCAGAAGACATGCATACACCGTCAACACAATAGTAACCACCCATACATTCTGAACCATCTAGCTTGTAGGTATCCTGGGGGCACTCCCCAGAGGTACCAAGGCAAAATTCTGGAAGGTCACATTCTCCTGAAGCAGGACGGCAGCTACGTCCAGGTCGTTCATACTGGCATGTGGCATTACAGCAGGGTCCAGGATTACACAGTGCAGTCGACCTCAGTCTACATGTGTCATCACAACATTTGTCAACCTCACAAGCATTACCACAGTCGCACTGCTCATCTCCTTCTACAATGGCATTGCCACAGGTGGAATCCCTCCGTGAGCGGCCTTTGTGCCCAGGCTGGTTAAACAGGCAGGCCCCCTTGTGTTCCCAGAGGAACCGGTGGAAGAAGTCAGAGCTGCAGTTGCTGAAGCCACTTTCTTTAGTGATGTTTTCATGCATGAGGCAGAAGGGCCTGTCTTTACAAATGCAGGCCGAATGGTCGTGCCGAATACCCAAGTTGTGTCCAAGCTCATGGACCATGAGCGCTGCAAACAGGAGGACATCCTCGTGGTGGAAGGATTCCACGGCTGCCGCAAAATCACTGGAGCAGGCACCACTGAGAAATGCCTGCCCCGTATCCTCTGTAGGATGCTGTCCCACGATCATGTGGGCAACATCATGCTTCACACGATGGAGGAGCTTCTCTTGTCTCCAGCTGTTGAAATTCCTGAGTGCAACTTGCAGGTCCACGGGGACCTCTGTGAGGTCCCCCTCAGTCCAAATCTCCATTCCAGCCAGCACCACCTCTGTGTTTATTCCCCTTGTGAAGCTGTTGGCCAGAGCGATGATGTCCATTACTCTCTGGACCGTCTGATTGACGTCACTGCCCCACATTTGGAACCGCTGGTTGTTGACCACAACAAACATCTCCACGTACTTGGTATGTGACCACAAGTCGGATGGCACCTGCCAGCTGTGAGGCTTGCCGCTCTCTGGTCGCCGGCTGGTGGACGCCACTTGGCTGTCTCTGGACGTGACGCCACAGGAGACTCGAGCTTCGTGGGCCATGGCGTACAACAGGTGTTCAAACCGTTTGGAAGAGTGCACGGGCTCAACGCCATAGGATTTCCCCTCCTTAATCAGGAGGCCCCTGAGGCCTGAACAGGTGTTGACAGAAACAAAAGAACCTGGGACTCCTTCTATGTAGCCTTCGTAGTGACAGTCCCGCGAGATGAGAGGCATTTCCTGCCCCAGGATGCCATCGTGGTAGCTGAAGACCGGGAAGTTATCCACAAAATAGTCGCTCTTCAGCGTCAGGTGAATCAGCTGCCTCTGGCCCTGCATAAATAGCACATAGGAGAGCTTTTCCACTTGGTCTTCCCTTCCTTCCACTGTCAGACTCTTGGGAATGACTACTTCATAGGAAGAGTGATATGGTGAGCCCAGGTCACAGTACAGGCTCGGCAGGGAAATCAGTACCAAGAACAACAGGATCCCCAACCTGGCACATGAAAGTCCTGGCACCAGGGCCAGCCTCAAGCCCTTCATGTGAGGAGCCCAAGTTTGAAGCACTCTGATAGCCTCAGACATAACCACTTGCCTTTTCCATAGAGAAGGCAGTACAGAGGCAGAGTCTCTCACAGACGCTGCCACTGACATGGCCCTAGTGAATCAGTTGATGATGCAGGGCTTGTGTCCAGCAGCAGCAGCAGCTCTCCCTGACACACAGACCCTCTGTCACAGGTACTCACTTCAGATCTATGCTGGCTGCACGAAGGGCGGCTCTTGCCTGCCTCTCAGAGGTCAGCCTCTGGCTGTGTCCTTTCTAGTCTTTTGGATCTGTCTGTTATGCTTCAAATAGTCTTTTCTCTGTGACTTCCCTCCACACCCTCAACTCCAGTGGTTAAGGTCTTCCTGACATTAGGAAGAGCTGTAATCATGAAGAGGGACTGCAGACTCTAAAATGCAAGACTGTACCTTGAGAAAGGGATCAAAACCTCCATGCCTTCCTCAACTGTACCGCCAGGAACACCCCTCCCCCACTCCTCCCATCGTCCGTTGCTCAGCTGACTCCTAATGTTCTAGACCAGGAGGCTTGGACGTCTTCAGTGGGCACACTCCATTGCCCATTTCCTCTCTCCTTAAGCTCTTGTTCTGTATCACATGGAGATTGTAACTGGATGTAACATGGCATTATAGATGCAATGCACAACAGACCAATCTGTTAGATAAAGCCAGTGTGGTACCTGCCTTGTGCCCCCAGATAGATAAACCCCAGTGTGCTGGTCACCCGTGGGACGAATGACATTCCCTACTTTTAAGAAAACATCATCAGAATTCAGTTTCTCAAGTTCTGTTTATAACACAGTGTGTATTTATGACACTAAAAGTGTGTATGGGAGATGCCAGCAGAGCAGTCTCGCCTTTGTGCAGTTATCATGGGAACCTTGGTGGTAAGCATCTCCAGACCTATTACCGTTCTTGGGCTGGTCCTGGCATAGCAGTATCTTAAGACTATGCCTGTCGAAGACTGCTGCTGCTGCTGCTAAGTCGCTTCAGTCGTGTCTGACTCTGTGCGACCCCATAGACGCAGCCCTCCAGGCTCCCCCATCCCTGGGATTCTCCAGGCAAGAACACTGGAGTGGGTTGCCATTTCCTTCTCCATTTCATGAAAGTGAAAGTGAAGTCACTCAGTCTTGTCCGACTCTTTGCAACCCCATGGACTGCAGCCTACCAGGTTCCTCCATCCATGGGATTTTCCAGGCAAGAGTACTGGAGCGGGGTGCCATCACCTTCTCTGCTGTTGAAGACTAGGAATCCTGAAGTCTACCCTGTGTTCATATATGACTTCCATGTGTTCAGTGGCCACTTCTGTTTGTTCCTCCTTATACACTCTCCTAGATCTAGAAGAATGCATGTCCAAGAGTAGACGAACAAGAATTATTGAATGAATAAATAGCTCCCAGGTATGGTTGCTGTGGTGTCTCATTTGCTGTATCTTCTGTGTTTCTACTTGGCTTCGTGCCTGCCCTGAATATCTGTAAATGTCTTCAGAAAAACCCACAAAAACCATGTTGGCACAGACATGATCTCAAAATGTACTTCTTTCTACATTTTGCTGTTCAGTTCACTCTCCTAATTTCTTCTGGCCTCATATTTCACTGAGAAAAATATTAATAGAAGCAATCAAAAGAATGCCTCCACATATAAACACTAGCTGAGTCCACCACCTGTATCTAAATGTTCCCCCCACTATCGTGAATAAATTGTCCTTGCTCCAGTCTAAGACCAATCCTTTTACTTGTGTGTGGGGTGTCCTTCCCTTTTAATTTCTCATGGACTTCACTCTTACATTTTTCCCTTCTCTCTTTTACATCTTGGGCATCTGTTTGTCTGCTGGATCCAGTCTTACTATTTGCTGTAATTTCTCACCTTTATAAAACCATCCCTCTCAGTGCACAGCACTTTCCAGTCACCATCTAGTTTCTCCTTTTCTCTGTTTTACAGTGAAATTCTTTGAAAGAGTGTAGAGACATTCTATTCTAAGTTGTTTTTTTTTTTTTTTAAAGTTGAGGTATGCTTTATTTGGTGGGAATTTTTAGAACTTCAAGCCTGGGAGACACCATCTCAAATAACCTGGAGAGAACCGTTTTGAGGAGGCAGTGGGGAGGGGTCAGCTTATACTGAAGTCTGCAACAAGGGGTAGGTGGTCTGAACATCAAAACAGTATCACGCCTTTATTTTCTGAAGTTTTTAATTTTGACTCCTAACACAGTCACAAAATATGCATAAAACATAAATGTGCTAGTCAGTGAATTAGTGGAATGAAAACAGTTAAGCCAGACACAAAAGGGCAAACATCGTGTGATTTCACATATATGAAATTCCACAAATAGGAGACATGCAGAGACATGCAGAATAGATGTGACCTGGGGTGGGGTAATAGAGGAATGCTGAGTTCTTGTCTGATGGGCGCAGACTTTCATTTTGGGATGAAAAGTTCTGGAAGTGGATATTGATGATGGTTGCACAACAGTATGAATGAACTTAATACCAATGAACTGTACACTTAAAAATGGTTAAGATGGTTGTTTAATGTTGTGTGCATTTTACTGAAAAAGAAATAAATAGGAAAGGAGGGAGAAGGGGAGAGAGAAATAGCTGTGTAAGTACAACTCTGGTGAGGTGATCTGTTTTAGCTTCATAGAGGTCATCTATGTGCCATTGCCAATCACATGCCTTCCTGCTTCAGTGAGATCATTATCTTGTCTTTATGGTAACTACTTCTTCACCTTCTTAATTGTTTTTGCTTTCTAAATGTGTGCTTCCCTAAATTATGTTATTTTAGTTTAGTTATCTTTTAATAACAGCTTTATTAAGATATAAAGTCATATACCAGAATACTCATCCTTCAGAGTGTACTGTTGAGAGGTTTGTAGTGTGTTCAGAAAGGTATGCAGTCATCATCACAAGCAATTTTAGAACATTTTCCTCATGCCAAAACAAAACTCCCCTGTTCATTCATAGTCACTCTGCATTATCAGCTCCCTCCAGCCCCTGGTTACCACTACTCCCTTTTCTGTCTCTATGATTTTTGTCTATTCTGGACAGTCCATAGCAATGGAACACTGTATTATAGTTGTAGTCTTCTGTGACTGGCTTATTTCACCTGTTTTCCCACATCATCACTGGAATTTGTTATTTGCCATTTTGATTGCAGTGATCCTGGTGGAAGTAAGGGGGTATCTTATTGTAGCTGTGATTTGCACTTCCTTAATAATTAGTGGTTTTGCACAGTTTTTCATATTCTTATTACTCATTTATATATTCATTGGATAAGTGTCTATTCACATCATTTGCCTTTTTTTTTGTTTTGTTTTGTTTTGTTTTGTTTTTTAACTTTAGAAAATCTTAGCCTTCTTCACATTAATTCACACAGGACATTGGGTTAAATCTCATAATATACAATGTCACTGCTTAAAAATCTTGAGTAGCTGCTCATCACCTACTAATCCAGTGTCCTTTCAACTCTGTGATTATAAAGCTTCAGCCTCTCATTTCTTCCCTGCTGCTACTGCTAAGTCACTTCAGTCGTGTCCAACTCTGTGCGACCCCATAGACGGCAGCCCACTAGGCTCCCCCGTCCCTGGGATTGTCAAGGCAAGAACACTGGAGTGGGTTGCCATTTCCTTCTCCAATGCATGAAAGTGAAAAGTGAAAGTGAAGTCGCTCAGTCGTGTCCGACTCCTAGCGACCCCATGGACTGCAGCCCACCAGGCTCCTCCGTCCATGGGATTTTCCCTGAAGGATCTTAAAATCTGATGTGAAAATAAGGTAGATAGTATGCCACAGTACACACAATGGTTATAAATATTCATGTGTGAGTCACGATTCAGTAGCATAATGCCAGCAATTAGTAATTTGGGTCTTATTTCATATTTCTTTTGTGAAAGACAGTTGTTTATCTGATTTTAAAAAACATTTATAGGGCTTCCCTGGTGGCTTGATGGTAAAGAACCTGCCTGCCAAAGCAGGAGATATGAGTTCAGTCCCTGACCTAGGAGGATCCCACATGCTGTGGAGCAACTAAGCCCGTGCACCACAACTATTGAACCTGTGTGCTACAACTGCTGAGTTTTACATGCCGCAACTGCGGAAGCCCGAGTGCCCTGGAGCCTGTGCTCCACAAGAGATGCCACCACAAGGAGAAGCCCCTACACAACAGCTACAGAATAACCCCGGCTTGCTGCAGATAGAGAAAAGTCTGTGCAGCAATGAAGACCCAGTGCAGCCAAAAATAACTAGATAAATAATTTTTTAAAAGACCAGAAGACATTGATATGTGAGAATGTCACAGAATAACAGAGATTTGTCTGTTGTTGCATTGACAGTTAGAACATGACCAGTTAACACTATTAGTTCTGATATTTATCCTCAAGGTCTTGGGTTTTTTAATACTTCTGAATCATTAATCATAGAAAAGAGGAGTATCAAAGACAGTAGTATGCTGACTTTATTTACCCTGCTGCTGCTGCTGCTAAGTCACTTCAGTCGTGTCCAACTCTGTGCGACCCCATAGACAGAAGCCCACCAGGCTCCCCTGTCCCTGGGATTCTCCAGGCAAGAACACTGGAGTGGGTTGCCATTTCCTTCTCCTCATTTGCCTTTTTTAAACAGGGTGTCTTTTTTCTTTTTGAGTTGTAAGAGTTCTTAATATTTCCTGGGGTTAGTCTCCCATCAAGTATATAAGTTGTAAATATTTTGCCCCATTCTGTGGGCTTTTTCATTTTCTCAATGGTTATCTCTTAGAGAAAATTATTTCAGCTTTCTCTCTGATTTTTTTATTCTGTTAAAACATTCAGAACATAAAATATATCATCTTAATCATTTTTAAGTATATACTTCAATGGTATTTAGTGCTGTTAACTGTTGTGCTAGCATTACCATTGTCCATCTCCAGGACTGTTTTTTATTGTGTAAAAAAGAAAGCCTATATTCATTAAGTATAAAAATCCCCAGTCTGCTTTCCCTCAGCCCCTAGCAACTACTATCCTACTTTCTCTCTGTATGATTTTACTCCTCAAGTAAATCATTTAAGTGGATTCATATAGTGTTTATCTTTTTTTAACCAGCTTATTTGACTTAGCATAATGTCCTCAAGATCCATCCATGTTGTGGCAGTTTGCAGACTTTCCTCTTTTTTATGGGGGAATAATATTCCATCGTATGTATAGCCCACCTTTCGCTTCTCCATTCACCCCTCTGTGGGCACTCAGGTTGCTTCCACATTTTAGCTGTTGTGAATAATGCTGCTCTGAACATTACAGGTATGGACATACAAATCTCTCTTTGGGATCCTGCTTTGCATCCTTCTGGGCTTATACCTAGAAGTGAACTTGCTGGATCACATGGTCATTCTATTTTTAATATCTTTCAGGAGCTACCATACCATTCCACAGCAGCTGTAGCATTTTACCTTCCCACCAGTAGGGCACAAGTGTTCCAGTTTTCTCCACCTCCTCTCCAACACTTGTTCTTTTCTGTTTTCTTTTGTTTTTGTAGTGGCCATGCTAATGGATATGAGGTGGTATCTCATTGTAGTTTAGCCTGACATTTCCCTAAGGATGAGTGACATTGAGCATCTTTTCATATGCGAAAGGTCATTTGTGTATCTTCTTTGGAGAAATTTCCATTTGAGTCCTTTGCCCATGTTTTGAATCAGGCTGTTTGGGTTTTTGTTGTTGAGTTTTAGGAGTTTTCGCTATGTATTTTGGATAGTAGTTCCTTATCAGATATATGATTCGCAACTATTTTCTCTCATTCTGTGGGTGGCCTTTTCACTCTGTGAATATATAGTAATTTTGGATGCACAAAATTTAAATATTTTCCTAAAGTCCATTTTGTCTGTTTTTCTTCTGTTGCCTGTGCTTTTGGTGTCATAGCTGAGAAACCTTTGCCAAACCCAGTGCTGTGAAACTTTTGCCTTACGCTTTCTCCTATGAGGTTTATAGGAATACAAGTTTCCTGAATGGGGATTCTCCAGGAGCCTGCCAGACACGCAAACTAGTAGTAATGCTATGGGTAGGCTTTTGAGGGAGCTCCCAGACTGTTCTGTCCATTCTACCAGGCTGCCTGTTTTCACAGCCATTGCAGTTGAGATGATGCAGTTGAGCTGTACTTGAGATGACTCGCGGGCACCTGAGGAGAAGGCTATGGGAGTAGGGTAGTTAAAAGTTCACACACCTCACTGCTCTCACCAAGATTCAGCTGTTCTGTTGTTCTATGACTTAGACAGTTTCCACACTTGAAAAAAGTTGATTGTGACTGTTTTTGCCCGTGTTACCACTGCTTTTATGGAGGAGGGGGCTTCTGTAGACCCTTATTGTGACCTTTTGGAAGTGCTTCCCATTTTCCCTCTTCACTTGATATGAAGCCAGATGAATGCAGTGTTAATGTACAGCCTCTTTAGTTCCACAGTAGTATTTAAGCTTACTAGGTGCTTTTGTGTGCCACTGTGGTTCATTCGTTTCCATTGCTCTGCTCCTGTATTCTCTGTGTGGATCTGTCACAGTTTAACATCCATTGTATTATCTGTGAATACAACGTGGAGTTCTTGTGGAATACTGTGAAGTATGCTTCTGTGTCCATTATTATCTAGTAAGAGGATGCAGATGTCAGGGTAGAAAGGTCAAGGGTATTCAGTATATGCTATTTCAAAGTGGCATGCCAGTTTACATTTCTAAAGCAATTGATGAGAGTTTCCACTGTTCCACGGTAATACTTGGAATTTTCCTTCTTCTGTTATCAGTCTTGTGAGTGTATAGTGATATCTGTCTACGGCTAGATAACCTGCATTTCTCTGGATACTAAAGAGGTTGAACACCTTCACAAATGGTTTTGGGCCCATCTTTTGCATTTTGACTCCACTGGAATAAGCTTTCACCCCCATGCATCCATCCAAACTGCCAGCTCCGGGATGTCAGTGGATAAACAACTCTCCATTGTCAAATCAAATGATCAACATGGGGCCCTCAGGCTATGGACCTACCAGCAGCATTTAAATGATAATATGTGTCCTTTAAGCAATATGAGTGGACCTAGAAAGAGTCATGATGAACAGGGAAGCCTGGCGTACTGCAGTCCATGGGGTCGCAGAGAGTCAGACATGACTGAGTGACTGAACTGAACTGAACTGAAAGAAGTAAATTAGTCAGAGAAGGAGAAATATCATATGACATCCCTTTTATGTGGAATCTAAAATGATACAAGTGAACTTACAAAGCAGAAACAGACTCACAGACTTTGTAAAGGAACTTATAGTTGCCAGGGGAAAAGTTGGGGGTGAAAGGATAGTTAGGGAGTTTGATATGGACATGTACACCCTTCTGTATTTAAAATAGGTAGCCAACAAGGACCTGCTATAGCACATGGAACTCTGCTCAATGTTATGCGGCAGCCTGGATGGGAGGGGAGTTTGAGGGTGAATGGATACATGTATATGTACCACTGAATCCTTTCCTATTCACCTGAAACTATCACAGCATTGTTAATCTGCTATACCCCAATACAAAATAAAAAGTTAAAAAACAGAAACAAAACAGGTAATGGGTGTGTTCTGACTTACTTTTTAAAAGAATAACTGTCTGCTGGGTGGAAAATAGGCTCTTGTGTGAGACGAGACCAGTTAAAAACTTTTGAAGTTGTCTAGGAGGGGGTGATGGTAATTTGCAGTGCACTGGAGAGTTGAAAGTGGTGGTAATGGGTTACATTTTGGGTATGTATTGAAGGTAGGGCCAAGAGAATTCGTAGATGCCCTGAGTTTGTGATGCTGAAAGCTCAGCTTCCCTGTACACTGATGCCAAATCAAATCTCAAGGACAGAGTTTAGGGTGAAGTAGAGAGGAGAAGCTTTATTGCTTTGGCAGGCAAAGGGGAACACAGTGAGCTAATGCCCTCAATACCAAGTGTCCTAACTTGGGAAGATAGTGACAAGCTTTATAGTAATTGTTCAAAGAGGGCATGATCAGCTCACGGGCATTCTTCTGGTGGGTTGACAGTGAGGTAGGTAGGAGTCCACATCATCGACCTTCAGGTCCAACTCATCTGGTGTCTACATGCTATAGGCAATATGCCATCATTAATCATTAACTTCTCCCACCTCGAGAGGGCTTCAGTATCTTCAAAATAGCTCAAAGATACTGTTGTATGTATCCTTTGATGGGGAAACAGGACCTTTCCCCAAGGCTGCTCTTGACTGTTTTTCCTTGGTCTCTCATTCCCACCCTTCCCTAATAAGCAACTGTTCGAATCTGTCCATTGGAACTCAGGGAAGGTCATGGAAGCTGACAGAAGGCTGTTTCCTGTCATCAGAGCAATGGGGGACACCAAGGCCTTGTGCCCAGGAGCCCTACAGGGCCCTGCACTGTACCATTTGTAGAGTAAAAGTCCTCTAGAAATACATTGTTCTCTTCGTTTTCAGGGCAACACACTCTCTTGGTGGTACCCCTACCACACTGGCCAATATTTTTCTCACTTTCCTGAATTCTCCTCATCTCATCACCATCTACACAGAGGGCACCTTGGGGCTTAGTCCTCACTGGGTCCTCGGGTCTCTTCCCTTCTCTAGCTGTACTTGCTCCCTTGGCAGTGTCACCTGGTCCCATTGCTTGGGATATCATCTGAGCACTGACAACCATCACATATAGAGAAGTCTGGCTGACTTCTCTCTTGAATTCCAGACTCAATCATCTTACTGCAAAGCTGACATGGCCATGTGGGTGTTTAATGGGCATCTCAAACTGAATGTGTCTGGTGCATGCTTTCTCCACACTCATCCCCATCTCAACAAAGGGCAACTCTCTTCTTGCAGTTGCTCAGGGAAAGCTACTGGAACCATCCTTCCTTTCTGCCTGTCTCTCACTCTGTCTGTTCCATCTTGTGGCTCTGCCTTACAGTATACCCAAATTCCAGCCTCTTCTCATCACTGTCACTACAGCCATCCTCCTAAAAGCTTCCAATATTGCCCACCTGGCAAATCACAGGAGTCTCGAAGGGTTCTCCGCTTCTGCCTTTCCCCTGTCCCTGCCTGTTCCTGACTGCCATAGCAGATGGGGTTATCCTTCAGTGCTTCTCAGCTCTGTTTACTCCTTTGCTAAAACCCTTCCCTGCTTCCCATCTCCGCTGAAATAAAAACATAATTCCTTCCCAAGTCTTCATGTGTCTGGTCTCCTCTCAGCCTGCACACTACTCTCTGTGATGCTCACTGTGTCCAGATATACTGACCTCCGTGCTGTTCTTCAAACAGCCAGGCATGCTCCTATTTCAAGGCCTTTTCACTTAGAGTTCCCTCCCCCTGGTTTGCTCTTCCCCCTGATACCCGAGCTTCTTCCCTCATTTTCTGCATGTCTCTCCTCCAGCATCACCTTATCAGACAGGACTTCTCTGACTGTTGGCCTGAAATAGCATTCTACGCTAATAGCATCACTCTTGTTCCCTTTGCATTCATGGCATTCCATCACACACATCACAGCCTGGCACATTGTGTAGTTTTCTGTTTATTTGTGTCAGTTTTGTAAGTTTTAAAATTTTCAAAAAAAATAATAAAAATTTCATGGGATCAGAGACTTTATCTTATTGACTACCATTTCCACAGTAATAGAACAGTTCATGGATGAAGACTCAGTAGCAGCAGCTGAATGAATGACTGAATGAATGTGTGATTAGAGGCGGAGGCAACAAGTCTCCTTTTCTGATTAAAATTAGACGTCAGTAGAAAGCATCAAGCTTGGCGAGCAAGCTGTCCTGAGCCATTTACATGCTAAAGATTGAGGTTAGTCAAAAGAGGGAGGAAGCTGGAGTCCTTGATTAGAATCCAATAAACAAGATTACTTTGAATGCCACCATGATCTTGAGAAAAACAATAAAGTCCCCATCACTCTTACCCATAACTGCACCCAAGGCAGTGACTGCCACACTAGCCAGATCTTGTGCCTCAGCCCCAGAGATGTACGAGTGAGTAGGGGAAATAGAATACGTTTGCAGATGGTGATCTGCTAGGTCAGAATGCCATCGATGTAAAGGAAATTCAGTATGATGACTTGATAGTGGCTAAATCATATCATTGCTGAATAGCTTAGAATTAACAATACTGTCTTACATCCATCATCACATTTGATTTTAGATTATCTCAGCATTTATTTGAGCACCTGCTGTATGCCAGGTACTGCACTAGATACCATCACTTATGTGATCTAACTGAATCTCCCAGTCACGCTCTGTGGTTGAGAACCCTTTGTGTGGTTATCCAACTGAGGAGGAAACCCAGGCCTGAAGTTAGTGAAGTTCCACATCTCAGACCAATCAGCCAAAAAGTAACACTTGGGACTTGGGAACGTGGAATATGAAAGCCCCCTCAATCAGAAGAAAGGCAATATTATCCTTTATGAAAAGGCTGTTTTTCACTCTCAGAAATTTTTTCCTGGTTGGATTTGTTAGGCTTGAAGAACACAAGACCTGAAGCCTATACAGCACTCATGCTCTTAGCTCCAAGGAGAAGAAGGGAGTTCTGACAGTGCTTAGGAAAGCAATCCTATTCTTTTCTCTTAATGCTTGAGTTGTTTTGGAAACACAACTGTTATAGCTGTTATATACTGTTATAGCTGTTATTAGCTGTTATAAAGACAGCTAATGGGACAATAAAATTGATTAAAAATGGTATCTGTTCTTGGAAAAACTCTAGTGTAAGACTAATAGATTATATAAAATGTAAATTCTTCAATGCAGACTCAGTAGTTGGGGAATTTAACATATGTATATAATCTTAGTGCAGCAGTTTAAGTTCTCCAATAGAGACTTCTGTCTGTGAGCTTTCCTTAGATCATGAAGGTCAGTTACCTCAAAGTTGAAATGCATTCTCATTTTTAAAAAGCAAAGAATTAATCGGTACCTTTTGCTTTATTTGGCATATTTATTTTCATTTCTGTATTTTTATAGTGACCTAATTTATCCATGGAATGGTAAAGGATGGCTTTAGGTAGATAAAGATGGTTTGGCCAGTGGAAGACATGAGGGAGAGCAGCTTTTTCTCCCGTTGCCTGGCACTGACATTATGCCTTTTTTGTTTCTACTTTTCATGTGAAATCATCTGCAGCCAGCTCGTGATTATTAGATGACTGAAAATGCTTTACTGGGAGAAATTGTAGTTTTGGAGTTTATTCCTTTTGTATGCTACATGGTTTTCTTTCCGTTTCCCTGCCAACACAAGAGTATGTCCAGAATTTGAGATTCTAAGAACATGTTCCGTGAGTAAAAACACATTTCTCACTCTCCAGGTACCTTGGAAACTTCACTTGACCATAAGGATGCATATATGCTCCTTGTTCTACAGAAAACAACCACTTGATGATCTGTTTCAGGCTGACTTCCTTATAGGCTGTTCCTAAGAGTATCCTCAAAGGGAACCCATGTTTTCATTTTCAAAAAATGGAGGTATGCAGGAGCAGTTTCAAGAGCCTCACTGGAGCTGTGACATGTACGAACTTATTAGGGGAAGGGAAGGGGAAGGTCATTCAGTGGAAACAAGGCTATGGTCAAAAGCCCAGAGTGGAAAGTTACCACGGTATGTAGTGAGGACAGAGGTTCTTCCTCTTAGACATATCAATATGAGGAAATACTTGTTTTCAAAAGTCATGGGAGACAGTGGTTGGAAACGGACAGGAGGTTGCAATTGTCACAATCCTTTAATGTTCCACCAAGTTTTCTGCCCTAGATAATGGAGGCAGGGTCCAGGGAGCCCTGGGGGTGAGAGGGGCAATGCGAGTTCCTGAACTCCAGGCTGGCAGTAAAATCAGTCTGGGGAATCAGAGGCCTGATGTTAGATTGGCCAGGAAGATATTTTATAGCAATGAAATAGGCATGAGGTTGCAAACACTTGGTCAGTCATGATTCCACATCTGATGTTTTCTTTTTAAATATTTAAAAAAATATTTTCTACCTGAGAGAAGAGTCACCATGGCTGTGTTATTCACAGAGTGATTCGTTACCCTCATGTATTTCATTCCGGCATAGCCTCCTTACATAACCTCCTATGTAAGACTTTCATAATTTTATTGAATAACCAAAGTGGTATTGGATTGGTCTTTCCTATTCTTCCCTCCTGCACAGAATTTTAAAACTGAATGTCCAGAAGCATTGGGAATTTTATTTTTAAAGAGTCAGACATTTGTAACATCCTTGAAGGAAACCTGCTCTGGGTTTTGAGAAAACCTTTTGATGAGCGCATTTGCCCAAAGGAAACACCAAAATTGTACTCTGAACTTATGTTAGTAAACACAAGAAGGCTTTTTTTTTTTAATTTTTAATACATTTTCAAATAATTTTGCAAACTAATATAAAACTTTATTTTGTGCAGAATCGCATCCCTGTGAGGTTGATGATATCACCTGTGTTTATAAATCTTTTTTTTTTTTCCTTCAGCTGGGCCCAGAGAAGAGAGTGGAATTTGATTTCAGGTTATGAGGACATTCCCAAAAGCACTCTTACATGAACAAGAACAGAAGTCAAGTTAGGGATATCCAAAGAGAGAACCTATCCAAGTCTCCCTGTGAGTGTTAATACTGGCTACATCAAAATTTCACTGTAATTTCCCTCTTCCTCCCTCCCTGCCAGCCCAGAGCCTGAACGTGGCTATGCTTTGCAAAGCTAAGGAAGGGCTTCGATCCCCACTGGCCACAGGGAGCACAGGGAGGACAACAGCCACCCAGGGAAGGCAGATAAAGGATAGCAAGAAGTCACTGTCAGAATTTGCTGGGGCAGCAACTGGCTAGGTCATGAGTCACTGCCAACACAGATTATTGGAAAGTGTAAGCAGGCATTTCTCAGAGTCCCCCAAACTAAATGGGCCAGAGAGTGTACTTAGCAGAGGCAGTCACACAAAATACAGAACACTGCACCTTGAACCTGGAGATTTCCAAAGCGAGTTACCCTATCTTCTCTCTCCTGCACACATTAAAACTGGTCACTTCTCTCCTATAGTCTACCCTAAAGAGCTTTGGCCTTCAATGCCCAGACTGTGGAGTTTCCATGCATTTTAAGATTCACCTGACAACTTATAAATCTGTTCATTTTTTTTATCATTCTTTCAGAAGAAGTTTATTTAAAGGGCTGTCCTAACCTTTGTTTCCTGCCTTTAACGTGGTCTTGTAAATGTGAGGGTTGATTGTAAAGACAGCAACTAAAAATTTTAAAATAATCTATACAGCTTCTGTATTTGCTAAATTTTGTTGTCAAATATTGTGAAATCCTAAATAGGTTTTATTGATTGATTCTCAATTATCTACCTGACTTTTGGTTTTTAAAGGACACCTTTAAGTTACCTAAGCATAATTACCCTAAATCAGGATTCCCTTCTATTTCTTCAGTTTTTTTTTTTTTTTAAAAACTGATGCTTACTAGGTTTTATTATACTCATCAGCCTGTGCACTTAGGAAGGTTACCACTTCTGTTCTGCACTGGAGTGCTTCTCAGCAGAAATCCTCCACATCTTTTTCAGAAGTCTCTATGACAGGTTTACCTTTGGAGGCCTTCAGTTACCCAGTTTCACCCTTGTTCTCAAAGCCACTACCAACTAATAGTGTGCTTTCACATGAATCTTGACCTGGCATACAATGTCTATTGCTATTGCTAAGTCACTTCAGTCGTATCCGACTCTGTGTGACCCCATAGACAGCAGCCCACCAGGCTCTCCCATCCCTGGGATTCTCCAGGCAAGAACACTGGAGTGGTTTGCCATTTCCTTCTCCAGTGCATGAAAGTGAAAAGTGAAAGTGAAGTCGCTCAGTCATGTCCAACTCTTAGCAACCCCATGGACTGCAGCCTTCCAGGCTCCTCCATCCATGGGATTTTCCAGGCAAGAGTACTGGAGTGGGGTGCCATTGCCTTCTCCGATACAATGTCTAGAGATTTGATTACCAGCAAATCTTGTGGTCTGTAAATTTACATAACTGCAGGCTTGAATTTGGATTTTGCTCTGAAGTTTGGTTTTGTTCCACCAAAAGTAATTAGCATCAGCTTCTTGAAAGCCTAAACCAGGTCTTACCCTTCTTTTGTTTGCTTTTTTCCCACTCACATAGGAGTGGGCAGTTAGAAGAGGGATTCAGCAATTGTACCATCAAAAACTGATGCTCGGAAACTTTCCCAAGGCTGAGAATACTTAACCTGTAGCAACACAGCACCTGAGAAAGGTTTCAGTTGTGCTCTGTCTAGGAACTAGCAAGAGTATCCAGTTACATTACCATCTTATTTTAGGGTTGGCTCTGGTGAAGTCATTCACTTGGTCAACATTTCCTGAGAACCTAAGGTGATCTGGGCCCTCAGAGCTGAAAAGGACATAAACCTATCACTCCATGATGGCAGAATGTAATAAGGGAAAGGATTCTTTCATCAATAATAACTACACAGTGTGGCAAATTCATGATAGAGATCAACATTGATTTATAAGGCTTCTGTTTCATTAGAGTCACTGAGAAGGAAGTCACATCCTGGGCAATTAAGGGTATATCAGTTGTCTTCCCTCTCACTTTTTTTTTTTTTTTACCAAAGGAAGAGGCTCATGAGGTAGTAGAGGATGTAGACTCTGTCATCCTTGGGCAGAATGCAGTCCAGTTCTAGGGCAAAACTCTCTGATCTCTAGTTCTTCATGGACAGGATGGAGGTCTGATAGGGTAGCTGGGATGATTAAGAATTAATGTAAAGTATATAGCACAGTGTCTTGCACAGAATGGATAATGTTATGTAATACATGCTTGGTGTTCTCTTTATACACAATTGACTCCCCTCCAAAGCTGTTTGTTTGGACTATCAGTCGACAATATGTTAACTTAAAAATGAAATGAGAAATAAATATAATAAGTGAAGTAGGAAAACAGAAAGAAAAAAGAATAATACTTCCAGCTGAGCTCCACACTGAACAAGATTGCTTAGGTTGCTCCCTTTCCCCCATGCACCCAGACACAGGGTGATCAGACCTCTCTGGATCAAATGTAGCTTCCTCTAAAGCAAACTGGAAGAAACAGGTAATAGGCTCCATAAAGTCCATAAAAGCTATAGTGGTACTTTATCTGAAAACAAACATTTATTTACTTTTTCATTTAAACATTTTTATATAATGAATAAGGATGTCCCTGGTGGCTCAGATGGTAAAGTGTCTGTGTACAATGCAGGATACCTGGGTTCAATCCCTGGGTTGGGAAGAACCCCTGGAGAAGGAAATGGCAACCCCCTCCAGTACCCTTGCCTGGAAAATCCCATGGATGGAAGAGCCTGGTAGGCTACAGTCCATGGGGTCGCAAAGAGTCGGACAGTATATTAATGAATATACTTCTAAAAGAAAATTAGATGAACAAATCATATAAATAATTTTCTTAACATAATATGTAATTGTGAATGAGGTGAAAAAACAAAGATAGCAGTGTGTACACACACACACACACACGCACGTGCACACGCACACACAGATAAGATCTTAGGTCAAACAAAGTAGACACGATACGACATTCCCTGGAAAACAGGAAGTCAAATTTGCTATACTAAGAAGAGACATTGATAAGAATAATCCATGAGAAAAGTATAATTTAAATGAGTTTCATGAAATGTGAAAATGGGAAAAAGTAGTAAAACATTGTCTTTTCGATAACTTTACACATGTACATATAATCAATTACTAAAATAATTTCTTTCTAAACAAGAAAGTCCCTCCTGCCACATCCGGACATTTGTGCAGACCGTAGAGTGCAAAACAGAGCCTGTGCAACTGTCAGTGCCCACAGCGCGCTGCCCAGCTGACCTCCTTCCCACCCAGCGTATCGAGAGTTTGCTATGTTAGGACTTCTTCCTAGCACTACTCATTTTCTGCCCCTGGTTCTTCCACTTATCTGACTGCCTCCTCTATTTGAACAGCTTCTTCTTCGGATTCTTCGAGGTCCTCTTGTGAGCACTGTGACATATCCTTTCTAGCCCGAAAACTGGCAGCAATAACTAGAGCTAAAAATATTGCTAAGAGAAAAAGGGGGACTATATACAGTATCTTCTCAAGGCTCTGGCTTTCATCTTTATTTTCACTGTTTCTGCCAAAATTAACAACCTCTGAATCATGACTTTTGCTTTCTTCTTCACTTCGATTATTGTCGATACTGTCCCTTGGTTTACCAGAGGAGCCACTGTCTACACTGCCCCCATTTCCAGGAGTTTTGCAGTCAGGGGGCGCATAGCCATCCTCACAATGGCAGTGCCTAAAATTGTTGCAAACTCCTTTCCCGTTACACAGTTCTGTTGTCTCACAGTTGTACCCAAGTGAGGTGTAATCAGTACACAAGTGATTCATGCAGACTTTGTGTGGGGCACAGAGAGTGCCAGTGTGTGCATCCCCATCATCAGGGATATCAGCAGTGTCATAGGCATCCATGCTCCAGCACCAGTCATCTTTGTGAGCGACCTGGATCAGTGTATGATTGGGTTTGAGTTGTGGTATCTCTCTAACATTTGTACATATAAGTTTGCCACAAAATATGTTATCATCTGCACACTTCAGATATGTTAACCTCGGTGAGCTGGTGGTGCCACAGTTTCCAAACCGGTCCCCTCTTGTGTTCATTGAAACGTAACACATTTCTGGGGCAGACCTTGCAGGGGACCCGTATATATCCATGCATTGATTGTCAGGGTTCTTACACCGACCTCCAGCACAGTAGTGAATTCTATCACACGTGGTACCATCTAGCTTATAGCTGTCCCTGGGACATTCTCCCGAGGAACCATTACAATACTCTGGGAGGTCACACTCTCCCAGAGCAGCACGGCACATGAATCCCTGGTATCTCAGGCGACATTTATCACAGCAGAGTCCATCACTACATTCTGCATGCTCTCTCAGCTTACATCTGGTGTCACAGCATGGGTGCATTTCACAGTTAGAACCACAGTCGCACTGCTCAGGTCCTTCTACAATGCCATCGCCACAGCGGGAAGCCCTCCGTGAGCGGCCTTTGTGCCCAGGCTGGTTGAACAGGCAGGCCC
Source organism: Bubalus bubalis (assembly GCF_019923935.1). Classification (NCBI taxonomy): domain Eukaryota; kingdom Metazoa; phylum Chordata; class Mammalia; order Artiodactyla; family Bovidae; genus Bubalus; species Bubalus bubalis. The sequence continues at coordinate 10,440,926 of NC_059173.1, read as the reverse complement.
CCTTGTGTTCCCAGAGGAACCGGTGGAAGAAGTCAGAGCTGCAGTTGCTGAAGCCACTTTCTTTAGTGATGTTTTCATGCATGAGGCAGAAGGGCCTGTCTTTACAAATGCAGGCCGAATGGTCGTGCCGAATACCCAAGTTGTGTCCAAGCTCATGGACCATGAGCGCTGCAAACAGGAGGACATCCTCGTGGTGGAAGGATTCCACGGCTGCCGCAAAATCACTGGAGCAGGCACCACTGAGAAATGCCTGCCCCGTATCCTCTGTAGGATGCTGTCCCACGATCATGTGGGCAACATCATGCTTCACACGATGGAGGAGCTTCTCTTGTCTCCAGCTGTTGAAATTCCTGAGTGCAACTTGCAGGTCCACGGGGACCTCTGTGAGGTCCCCCTCAGTCCAAATCTCCATTCCAGCCAGCACCACCTCTGTGTTTATTCCCCTTGTGAAGCTGTTGGCCAGAGCGATGATGTCCATTACTCTCTGGACCGTCTGATTGACGTCACTGCCCCACATTTGGAACCGCTGGTTGTTGACCACGACAAACATCTCCACGTACTTGGTATGTGACCACAAGTCAGATGGCACCTGCCAGCTGTGAGGCTTGCCGCTGTCTGGTCGCCGGCTGGTGGACGCCACTTGGCTGTCTCTGGACGTGACGCCACAGGAGACTCGAGCTTCGTGGGCCATGGCGTACAACAGGTGTTCAAACCGTTTGGAAGAGTGCACGGGCTCAACGCCATAGGATTTCCCCCCCTTAATCAGGAGGCCCCTGAGGCCTGAACAGGTGTTGACAGAAACAAAAGAACCTGGGACTCCTTCTATGTAGCCTTCGTAGTGACAGTCCCGCGAGATGAGAGGCATTTCCTGCCCCAGGATGCCATCGTGGTAGCTGAAGACCGGGAAGTTATCCACAAAATAGTCGCTCTTCAGCGTCAGGTGAATCAGCTGCCTCTGGCCCTGCATAAATAGCACATAGGAGAGCTTTTCCACTTGGTCTTCCCTTCCTTCCACTGTCAGACTCTTGGGAATGACTACTTCATAGGAAGAGTGATATGGTGAGCCCAGGTCGCAGTACAGGCTCGGCAGGGAAATCAGTACCAAGAACAACAGGATCCCCAACCTGGCACATGAAAGTCCTGGCACCAGGGCCAGCCTCAAGCCCTTCATGTGAGGAGCCCAAGTTTGAAGCACTCTGATAGCCTCAGACATAACCACTTGCCTTTTCCATAGAGAAGGCAGTACAGAGGCAGAGTCTCTCACAGACGCTGCCACTGACATGGCCCTAGTGAATCAGTTGATGATGCAGGGCTTGTGTCCAGCAGCAGCAGCAGCTCTCCCTGACACACAGACCCTCTGTCACAGGTACTCACTTCAGATCTATGCTGGCTGCACGAAGGGCGGCTCTTGCCTGCCTCTCAGAGGTCAGCCTCTGGCTGTGTCCTTTCTAGTCTTTTGGATCTGTCTGTTATGCTTCAAATAGTCTTTTCTCTGTGACTTCCCTCCACACCCTCAACTCCAGTGGTTAAGGTCTTCCTGACATTAGGAAGAGCTGTAATCATGAAGAGGGACTGCAGACACTAAAATGCAAGACTGTACCTTGAGAAAGGGATCAAAACCTCCATGCCTTCCTCAACTGTACCGCAAGGAACACCCCTCCCCCACTCCTCCCATCGTCCGTTGCTCAGCTGACTCCTAATGTTCTAGACCAGGAGGCTTGGACGTCTTCAGTGGGCACACTCCATTGCCCATTTCCTCTCTCCTTAAGCTCTTGTTCTGTATCACATGGAGATTGTAACTGGATGTAACATGGCATTATAGATGCAATGCACAACAGACCAATCTGTTAGATAAAGCCAGTGTGGTACCTGCCTTGTGCCCCCAGATAGATAAACCCCAGTGTGCTGGTCACCCGTGGGACGAATGACATTCCCTACTTTTAAGAAAACATCATTAGAATTCAGTTTCTCAAGTTCTGTTTATAACACTGTGTATTTATGACACTAAAAGTGTGTATGGGAGATGCCAGCAGAGCAGTCTCGCCTTTGTGCAGTTATCATGGGAACCTTGGTGGTAAGTATCTCCAGACCTATTACCGTTCTTGGGCTGGTCCTGGCATAGCAGTATCTTAAGCCCATGCCTGTTGAAGACTAGGAATCCTGAAGTCTCCCCTGTGTTCGTATGTGACTTCCATGTGTTCAGTGGTCACTTCTGTTTGTTCCTCCTTATACACTCTCCCAGGTCTAGAAGAATGCATGTCCAAGAGTAGACGAACAAGAATTATTGAATGAATAAATAGCTCCCAGGTATGGTTGCTGTGGTGTCTCATTTGCTGTATCTTCTGTGTTTCTACTTGGCTTCGTGCCTGCCCTGAATATCTGTAAATGTCTTCAGAAAAACGCACGAAAACCTTGCTGGCACAGACATGATCTCAAAATGTACTTCTTTCTACATTTTGCTGTTCAGTTCACTCTAATTTCTTCTGGCCTTATAATTTCACTGAGAAAAATATTAATAGAAGCAATCAAAAGAATGCCTCCACATATAAACACTAGCTGAGTCCACCACCTGTATCTAAATGTTCCCCCCACTATCGTGAATAAATTGTCCTTGCTCCAGTCTAAGACTAGTCCTTTTACTTGTGTGTGGGGTGTCCTTCCCTTTTAATTTCTCATGGACTTCATTCACTCTTACCTTTCTCCCTTCTCTCTTTTACATCTTGGGCATCTGTTTGTCCGCTGGATCCAGTCTTACTATTTGCTGTAATTTCTCACCTTTATAAAACCATCCCTCTCAGCGCACAGCACCTTCCAGTCACCGTCTAGTTTCTCCTTTTCTGTTTTACAGTGAAATTCTTTGAAAGAGTGTAGAGACATTCTGTTCCAGTTTGTACCACTCCTTTCTTTATTTTCTCAAATGTTTTTTATTTTGATCCTAACACAGTCACAAAATATGCATAAAGCATAAATGTGCTTTTCAGTGAATTAGTATTAAATAAAATGAAAAAGGCAATACCTTATGATCTCACATATCTGAGGTTCCACAAATAGCCAAGTTTATGGAGACAGAACGTAGAATACAGGTTACCCTCGGTAGGGAAGTAGAGGAATGGGGAGTTCTTGCAGACTTTCAGTTTAGGATGATGAAAAATTCTGGAAGTGGATATTGATGATGGTTGCACAACAACATGAATGAACTTAATACCAGTGAACTGTGCACTTAAAAATGGTTAAGATGGTTAATTTAATATTGTGTGTATTTTACTGAAAAAGAGAGAAATAGCAAGGAAGGGAGGGAGGGTGGAGAGAGAGAAACAGCTGTGTTAAGTACAGCCCTGATGAGGTAATCAGTACTTTTAGCTTCATAGAAGTCACCTGCGTGCCATTGCCAATCTCATGCCCTCCTGCTTCAGAGAGATCATGATCTTGTCTTTTGTGATACCTACTTCCTCATCTTCTTTATTATTTTTGCTTCCTAAATGTGTGCATCCCCAAATTATATCATTTTACTTTAGTTGTCTTTTAATAACAGCTTTATTGAGATATAAAAGTCACATACCAGAACGCTCTTCCTTTTAAGTGTACAATTCAGTGGTTTGTAGTATGATCGAAAAGTTATGCAGTCATCACCACAAGCAATTTTGGAACATTTTCCTCATGCCAAAATAAAACTCCCATGTCCATTAGCAGTCGCTCTCCACTCTCTGCTCCCTGCAGCCCCTGGTCACCACTACTCTCCTTTCTATCTCTATGATTTTGTCTATTCTTGACAATCCATAGCAATGGATTCCTATATTATAGTTATAGTCCTCTGTGGTTGGCTTATTTCACCTCACATAAAGTTTTCAAAGCCGTATCATGGCAGATACCAATAGTTTATTTCCTTTTGGCAAAATAACATTTTTTTGATATTGATATATCATAGTTTTTGATTCATCAATTTTGAACATCATGTGAATGCAGAGTTCCAAAGAATAGCAAGAAGAGATAAGAAAGCCTTCCTCAGCAATCAATGCAAGGAAATAGAGGAAAACAACAGAATGGGAAACACTAGACATCTCTTCAAGAAAATTAGAGATACCAAGGGAACATTTCATGCAAAGATGGGCTCGATAAAGAACAGAAATGGTATGGACCTAACAGAAGTCAGAAGATATTAAGAAGAGGTGACAAGAATACACAGAAGAACTGTACAAAAAAGATCTTCCCGACCAAGATAATCACAATGGTGTGATCACTCACCTAGAGCCAGACATCCTGGAATGTGAAGTCAAGTGGGCCTTAGAAAGCATCACTAGGAACAAAGCTAGTGGAGGTGATGGAATTCCAGTTGAGCTCTTTCAAATCCTGAAAGATGATGCTGTGAAAGTGCTGCACTCAATATGCCAGCAAATTTGGAAAACTCAGCAGTGGCCACAGGACTGGAAAAGGTCAGCCTTCATTCCAAAGAAAGGCAATGGCAACGAATGCTCAAACTACCACACAATTGCACTCATCTCACACGCTAGTAAAGTAATGCTCAAAATTCTCCAAGCCAGGCTTCAGCAATACGTGAACCGTGAACTTCCAGATGTTCAAGCTGGTTTTAGAAAAGGCAGAGGAACCAGAGATCAAATTGCCAACATGTGCTGGATCATGGAAAAAGCAAGAGTTCCAGAAAAACATCTATTTCTGCTTTATTGACTGTGCCAAAGCCTTTGACTGTGTGGATCACAACATACTGTGGAAAATTCTGAAAGAGATGGGAATATCAGACCACCTGGCCTGCTTCTTGAGAAACCTATATGCAGGTCAGGAAGCAACAGTTAGAACTGGACATGGAACAACAGACTGGTTCCAAATAGGAAAAGGAGTATGTCAAGGCTGTATATTGTCACCCTGCTTATTTAACTTATATGCAGAGTACATCATGAGAAACGCTAGGCTGGAAGAAGCACGAGCTGGAATCAAGATTGCCGGGAGAAATATCAATAACCTCAGATATGCAGATGACACCACCCTTATGGCAGAAAGTGAAGGGGAACTCAAAAGCCTCTTGATGAAAGTGAAAGTGGAGAGTGTAAAAGTTGGCTTAAAGCTCAACATTCAGAAAACGAAGATCATGGCATCTGGTCCCATCACTTCATGGGAAATAGATGGGGAAACAGTGGAAACAGTGGCAGACTTTATTTTGGGGGGCTCCAAAATCACTGCAGATGGTGACTGCAGCCATGCAATTAAAAGACGCTTACTCCCTGGAAGGAAAGTTATGACCAACCTAGACAGCATATTAAAAAGCAGAGACATTACTTTGCCAACAAAGGTCCATCTAGTCAAGGCTATGGTTTTTCCAGTAGTCATGTGTGGAAGTGGGAGTTGGACTGTGAAGAAAGCTGAGCGCCGAAGAATTGATGCTTTTGAACTGTGGTGCTGGAGAAGACTCTTGAGAGTCCCTTGGACTGCAAGGAGATGCAACCAGTCCATCCTAAAGGAGATCAATCCTGGGTGTTCTTTGGAAGGACTGATGCTGAAGCTGACGCTCCAATACTTTGTCCACCTGATGCGAAGAACTCACTTGTTGGAGAAGACCCTGATGCTGGGAAAGATTGAGGGCAGGAGGAGAAGGGGACGACAGAGGATGAGATGGTTGGATGGCGTCGTCAGCTCAATGGACATGAGTTTGAGCAAGCTCCGGGAGCTGGCTGATTGACAAGGAAGCCTGGCGTGCTGCAGTCCATGAGGTTGCAACCTAGCGACTGAGTAACAACAACAACCGCTCACATAATTTGCCCTTTTAAAACAGGGTGTCTTGTTGAGTTGTAAGAGTTCTAAATGATTCATGGGTACTAGCTAACCTCCGTCAGTATATAATTTACAAATATTTTCTCCGATTCTGTGGGCTTTTGCACTTTCTCAATGGTTACCTCTTAGAGTGGAAAATTATCTCATTTTTTTCTTTGGATTTTTTTCATTCTGTTAAAACATTCAGAATATGAAATTTTCCATTTTAACCAATTTTAAGTGTACAAGTCAGTGGTACTAAGTAACGTCCCTGTTGTGCTACATTCAGTTCAGTAAAGTCGCTCAGTCGTGTCCGACTCTTTGCGGCCCCATGAACCCCAGCACGCCAGGCCTCCCTGTCCATCTCCAACTCCTGGAGTCCACCCAAACCCATGTCCATTGAGTCGGTGATGCCATCCAACCATTTCATCCTCTGTCGTCCCCTTCTCCTCCTGCCCTCAATCTTTCCCAGCATCAGGGTCTTTTCAAATGAGTCAGCTCTTCACATCAGGTGGCCAAAGTATTGGAGTTTCAGCTTCAACATCAGTCCTACCAATGAACACCCAGGACTGATCTCCTTTAGGATGGACTGGTTGGATCTCCTTGCAGTCCAAGGGACTCTCAAGAGTCTTCTCCAACACCACAGTTCAAAAGCATCAGTTCTTATCACTGTCCATCTCCAGGACTCTTCGTTAGGTAAAAATGAAACTATACTCATTAAAGTATAAATCCCCATTATCTTCTTTCCCTTAGCCCCTAGCAACCTCTATCCTACTTGCTGTCTGTATGATTTTACTACACAAGTACATCAGTTAAGTGGAATCTGACAGTATTTGTCTTCTTGCGACAAGCTTATTTCACTTAGCCTAATGTCCTCAAGATCCATCCATGTTGTGGCAGTTTGCAGACTTTCCTCTTTTTTATGGGGGAATAATATTCCATCGTATGTATAGCCCACCTTTCGCTTCTCCATTCACCCCTCTGTGGGCACTCAGGTTGCTTCCACATTTTAGCTGTTGTGAATAATGCTGCTCTGAACATTACAGGTATGGACATACAAATCTGTCTTTGGGATCCTGCTTTGCATCCTTCTGGACTTATACCTAGAAGTGAACTTGCTGGATCACATGGTCATTCTATTTTTAATATCTTTCAGGAGCTACCATACCATTCCACAGCAGCTGTAGCATTTTACCTTCCCACCAGTAGGGCACAAGTGTTCCAGTTTTCTCCACCTCCTCTCCAACACTTGTTCTTTTCTGTTTTCTTTTGTTTTTGTAGTGGCCATGCTAATGGATATGAGGTGGTATCTCATTGTAGTTTAGCCTGACATTTCCCTAAGGATGAGTGACATTGAGCATCTTTTCATATGCGAAAGGTCATTTGTGTATCTTCTTTGGAGAAATTTCCATTTGAGTCCTTTGCCCATGTTTTGAATCAGGCTGTTTGGGTTTTTGTTGTTGAGTTTTAGGAGTTTTCGCTATGTATTTTGGATAGTAGTTCCTTATCAGATATATGATTCGCAACTATTTTCTCTCATTCTGTGGGTGGCCTTTTCACTCTGTGAATATATAGTAATTTTGGATGCACAAAATTTAAATATTTTCCTAAAGTCCATTTTGTCTGTTTTTCTTCTGTTGCCTGTGCTTTTGGTGTCATAGCTGAGAAACCTTTGCCAAACCCAGTGCTGTGAAACTTTTGCCTTACGCTTTCTCCTATGAGGTTTATAGGAATACAAGTTTCCTGAATGGGGATTCTCCAGGAGCCTGCCAGACACGCAAACTAGTAGTAATGCTATGGGTAGGCTTTTGAGGGAGCTCCCAGACTGTTCTGTCCATTCTACCAGGCTGCCTGTTTTCACAGCCATTGCAGTTGAGATGATGCAGTTGAGCTGTACTTGAGATGACTCGTGGGCACCTGAGGAGAAGGCTATGGGAGTAGGGTAGTTAAAAGTTCACACACCTCACTGCTCTCACCAAGATTCAGCTGTTCTGTTGTTCTATGACTTAGACAGTTTCCACACTTGAAAAAAGTTGATTGTGACTGTTTTTGCCCGTGTTACCACTGCTTTTATGGAGGAGGGGGCTTCTGTAGACCCTTATTGTGACCTTTTGGAAGTGCTTCCCATTTTCCCTCTTCACTTGATATGAAGCCAGATGAATGCAGTGTTAATGTACAGCCTCTTTAGTTCCACAGTAGTATTTAAGCTTACTAGGTGCTTTTGTGTGCCACTGTGGTTCATTCGTTTCCATTGCTCTGCTCCTGTATTCTCTGTGTGGATCTGTCACAGTTTAACATCCATTGTATTATCTGTGAATACAACGTGGAGTTCTTGTGGAATACTGTGAAGTATGCTTCTGTGTCCATTATTATCTAGTAAGAGGATGCAGATGTCAGGGTAGAAAGGTCAAGGGTATTCAGTATATGCTATTTCAAAGTGGCATGCCAGTTTACATTTCTAAAGCAATTGATGAGAGTTTCCACTGTTCCACGGTAATACTTGGAATTTTCCTTCTTCTGTTATCAGTCTTGTGAGTGTATGGTGATATCTGCCTATGGCTAGATAACCTGCATTTCTCTGAATACTAAAGAGGTTGGACACCTTCACAAATGGGTTCGGGCCCATCTTTTGCATTTTGACTCCACTGGAATAAGCTTTCACCCCCATGCATCCATCCAAACTGCCAGCTCCGGGATGTCAGTGGATAAACAACTCTCCGTTGTCAAATCTAATGATCAACATGGGGCCCTCAGGCTATGGACCTACCAGCAACTTTTAAAGATAATGGGTGTGTTCTGACTTGCTTTTTAAAAGAATCACTGTGTCTGCTGGGTGAAAAATAGACTCTTGTGGGAGCAGAGAGGTCAGGTAAATACTTCTGCATTTGTCTAGGAGAGAGTGATGGTGACACACGTTCCACTCCTTACCAACTCTAGAGCAGAACTCTCCAGCCTCTGTTTCTTCGTGTACAAGATGGAGTCTCATGCTGTGCATGGGAGGATTAAATTAAGGATGCATGTAGAGTATTTAGCACAGTGTCAGTGATGGTACATGTGCTTGGGGGTATTGCTCAGGGGTAGAGCATCTGACTGCACACACTGTCTTGGGTAGAGTTGGTGATGTTACATGTGCTTTGTGCTCTCTTTACACACAGTTGACCCCCCTCCAAAGCTCTGTTTCTTTAGACTGTCAATCAGCAATATATTAACTTAAAAATCAGAAATAAACATAAGTAGAAAAACAGAAAAAAAAAGCAATAATTATTCATTCCAGCTGAACTCCACACTAGACAAGGTTGTCTCTTGCCTAAGTGCTCTCCTTCCCTCATGCACCACCCCCATACATCCAAGGTGATCAGATCCCCCTGGAGCAGATGTAGCCCCTTCCAAGAGAGCCGCAAAATAAAGAAGCCCCAAGGACTAGGCACTATGGAGTCTGAAGTGATGCTTCTTAAAATAGCTTTTTATTTAAAATCATTTCCTATTCATGAATAGTAATTGTTGAAGCAAATTAGATTACTGAACAGATAACATTCTTTAAATAATATGTATGAGTGGGATGAATGATCCTGTGATAATCTTAGGTGCAAATAATAGTGTATATCAAACAGTGCAGATGGAAGATAGTATGCTGTGAACAGTAATTTCAGGTCAGAAATTGGCCCAACTAAAAGATGACATTGATAAGTATGATTCATGAGGAGAACTTACATAAAATTGTTTCGTGAAATGGGAAAAAAGCAGAAGTGTAGAATATTTTACATATGACTTCACATATGAATATATAACCAAATTAATAAAATGAATACGAAAAAAAATAAAATAAAATAAAATGAATACTGAAAACATTGTCATCCTGTTCCTATGTTGTTATGTTTCTGTAGACTATCCCTGTCAGAGTTACAGGGTCCATCAGTTCTCACTTCACCTTTGCTTCTGTGAGTGCCTTATTCCCACTCAGTGCTTGAGACATTTGGTATTTTTGAATTCTTCCTCCAGTACACTTCTGCCTTTGGTTATCCTTGTCCTTCACCTGCTGCCTCTTGTGATGCTGGCTGTCCTGGTGGTGGGGCCTCCGGTGGGGGTGCCTCTGGTGGGGGTGGCGCCGGTGCGGGTGTCTCTGGTGGGGGTGCCTCCGGTGGAGGTGGCGCCGGTGCGGGTGTCTCTGGTGCGGGTGCCTCCGGTGGAGGTGGCGCCGGTGCGGGTGTCTCTGGTGCGGGTGCCTCTGGTGGGGGTGCCTCCGGTGCAGGTGCCTCCAGTTCGGGTGCCTCTGGAGGTGGTGCCCCCGGCGGCGATGGCTCTGGTGGCGGGCCCTGCTCTGGTGGTGGGCCCTGCTCTGTTGGGGGGCCCTGCTCTGGTAGGGGAACCTGCTCTGGTGGGGGGCCCCCTTCTGACCCCTCTTGTATCCCCATTGGGAGGAGCTCCATTATGAATACCTCACTACTGGTTTCCTCTGTAGTCTCATCTGAGGCACCCCCTGGGGTCTCTACTGATTCAATTCCAGTCCTGAGACTAATAAATAGTATTACAATTATCAAAAGTACTAACAGTATTGAAGGGACTATGAAAACAATGTTGCCAATACCTTGAATCTCATTACTACGTCTCTTTGGAATTTCACTTTCACCTCCACTTGAATGTTGAATTGATGTGCTAGGAGGACCACTGTCTACACTACCACCGTCTCCTGGATCTTTGCAGTCAGGGGGCGCATAGCCATCCTCACAATGGCAGTGCCTAAAATTGTTGCAAACTCCTTTCCCGTTACACAGTTCTGTTGTCTCACAGTTGTACCCAAGTGAGGTGTAATCAGTACACAAGTGATTCATGCAGACTTTGTGTGGGGCACAGAGAGTGCCAGTGTGTGCATCTCCATCATCAGGGATATCAGCAGTGTCATAGGCATCCATGCTCCAGCACCAGTCATCTTTGTGAGCGACCTGGATCAGTGTATGATTGGGTTTGAGTTGTGGTATCTCTCTAACATTTGTACATATAAGTTTGCCACAAAATATGTTATCATCTGCACACTTCAGATATGTTAACCTCGGTGAGCTGGTGGTGCCACAGTTTCCAAACCGGTCCCCTCTTGTGTTCATTGAAACGTAACACATTTCTGGGGCAGACCTTGCAGGGGACCCATATATATCCATGCATTGATTGTCAGGGTTCTTACACCGACCTCCAGCACAGTAGTGAATTCTATCACACGTGGTACCATCTAGCTTATAGCTGTCCCTGGGACATTCTCCCGAGGAACCATTACAATACTCTGGGAGGTCACACTCTCCCAGAGCAGCACGGCACATGAATCCCTGGTATCTCAGGCGACATTTATCACAGCAGAGTCCATCACTACATTCTGCATGCTCTCTCAGCTTACATCTGGTGTCACAGCATGGGTGCATTTCACAGTTAGAACCACAGTCGCACTGCTCATCTCCTTCTACAATGGCATCGCCACAGCGGGAAGCCCTCCGTGAGCGGCCTTTGTGCCCAGGCTGGTTGAACAGGCAGGCCCCCTTGTGTTCCCAGAGGAACCGGTGGAAGAAGTCAGAGCTGCAGTTGCTGAAGCCACTTTCTTTAGTGATGTTTTCATGCATGAGGCAGAAGGGCCTGTCTTTACAAATGCAGGCCGAATGGTCGTGCCGAATACCCAAGTTGTGTCCAAGCTCATGGACCATGAGCGCTGCAAACAGGAGGACATCCTCGTGGTGGAAGGATTCCACGGCTGCCGCAAAATCACTGGAGCAGGCACCACTGAGAAATGCCTGCCCCGTATCCTCTGTAGGATGCTGTCCCACGATCATGTGGGCAACATCATGCTTCACACGATGGAGGAGCTTCTCTTGTCTCCAGCTGTTGAAATTCCTGAGTGCAACTTGCAGGTCCACGGGGACCTCTGTGAGGTCCCCCTCAGTCCAAATCTCCATTCCAGCCAGCACCACCTCTGTGTTTATTCCCCTTGTGAAGCTGTTGGCCAGAGCGATGATGTCCATTACTCTCTGGACCGTCTGATTGACGTCACTGCCCCACATTTGGAACCGCTGGTTGTTGACCACGACAAACATCTCCACGTACTTGGTATGTGACCACAAGTCGGATGGCACCTGCCAGCTGTGAGGCTTGCCGCTGTCTGGTCGCCGGCTGGTGGACGCCACTTGGCTGTCTCTGGACGTGACGCCACAGGAGACTCGAGCTTCGTGGGCCATGGCGTACAACAGGTGTTCAAACCGTTTGGAAGAGTGCACGGGCTCAACGCCATAGGATTTCCCCCCCTTAATCAGGAGGCCCCTGAGGCCTGAACAGGTGTTGACAGAAACAAAAGAACCTGGGACTCCTTCTATGTAGCCTTCGTAGTGACAGTCCCGCGAGATGAGAGGCATTTCCTGCCCCAGGATGCCATCGTGGTAGCTGAAGACCGGGAAGTTATCCACAAAATAGTCGCTCTTCAGCGTCAGGTGAATCAGCTGCCTCTGGCCCTGCATAAATAGCACATAGGAGAGCTTTTCCACTTGGTCTTCCCTTCCTTCCACTGTCAGACTCTTGGGAATGACTACTTCATAGGAAGAGTGATATGGTGAGCCCAGGTCACAGTACAGGCTCGGCAGGGAAATCAGTACCAAGAACAACAGGATCCCCAACCTGGCACATGAAAGTCCTGGCACCAGGGCCAGCCTCAAGCCCTTCATGTGAGAAGCCCAAGTTTGAAGCACTCTGATAGCCTCAGACATAGCCACTTGCCTTTTCCATAGAGAAGGCAGTACAGAGGCAGAGTCTCTCACAGACGCTGCCACTGACATGGCCCTAGTGAATCAGTTGATGATGCAGGGCTTGTGTCCAACAGAAGCAGTTGCTCTCCTTGCCATGCTGTGCCTGGGAAATTCAGCTGTTAGCCCCAGATCTATGCTGGATCCCTTCTGGGTGGGTGCTGCCCAACTCTTGAGTCTTACATACCTTGGGGCTGTGTTTCTGTTGTTTTTCTCTCTTGGTCTTCAGTGGTTTGCTTACTATATGACCCCCTTCCAACAGCAACGGTTTTAATGGTCCGTAGCCAAGTAGACGGCCTCTAATGGTTTCAAGTCAGTAGTTTTACTCAGGCAAATTATCCTTGTCCTCAGCCCAGTCCACAGTATTCCTGATATCCGTTAATCTGCTCATTCTCTGAAACCCAACATTCTGGCAGGAGGTCACGGGGGAGGGGATGGGGATTCTTTGGGCACCCCAGAGCGGGATGATGCTCTTTGTTGCCTACTGCCTCTTTTCCTGGTATCTGTAGCACTCACAGCATTGTTTCTCAGTCCAGTCCTCCTTTGTCAGGATCTGTTTTTTTTTTGTTTAATTCAAGCAAACTTCTACATGGGTGCAGAAATTCTCCTTCATTCACTTTTTTCATGACAGATGAGTTTAGACATTTTATATCTGCATATAAACATAATTTTCCTCCATAAGAAGTATTCTGAATGTATAGACATACTAACTGTTAAATGAAAGAAGCTCAGTTTCACTATGGAGACTAACAAGTGACTAGGATTGAAGTTCAGTTTCTCCCAACATAAAAACAAACCCTGGAGTAAAACTAAACTCTGAATAACCAGGTTATCTAGTTACCATTTCATCAAGAAAATAAAAATGCACTGTATAAGAATTTTTTAAAGACGTCTTTGTTTTTGTAACTAAAACTGAACCATACTGTCTATGAATGTCTTTTGATTTTGATGTTGATCTGTTAATATTTAGTAGTATAGATTTAAAAGGAAAAAAGGGAAAAAAAGCTTTATCTATCATGTTCTTTGCCCAGTTATTCTTTTTTGCATCCTAATATCAACTAAAGTAAGAGTCTACATCTTTTATCTTGCGTTAAAATAATTTTGTATTAAGTCAAATACTTACAATATAAAGCCTTCAAAATAAGGGTTAGGAATATAAGTACCGCACAAAAATGGAGAGATGCACTATATAATTCGAAAAAGAATGGTATACAAGATTTCAGATATAAGCATGAGCACATGAATTCACTAACCCTTTCCAGTTAATAATGTTTAATTCCTAACACAGACAAGGAAATTTATCCATATCTAGCAAGAAAATTAATACCATCATATCACCCATTAAAAATTTACAGCAAAAATGGTGAAATGATTTCTAGGTGTATTTCCTTCCTCCTTGTATTTTATATAAGAGAAAAGCCTCTTAAAATTATGTAACTTGGAAACTATCACAGATTTTAGATGTTCCCCTGTTCTTAAGCAAACAGAAAGGACAAATTTGATCAAGTCATTTTATGGGACAAAAGAATCAAATCAATAATGAAAGACCACTTCTACTATGTAAATAAATAAAAATATAATTAAAATTAAATATCCAGTTTTCCAATTCTCAAATTGAAACATTTTCATCAATACACATGTACGCAAAAGTATTCACACACAGGATCTGATTTAAATCATTTGACTTCAATAATTCCTTCAACTTGTTCTCTCTCGAATACAAAAACAAATTTCTTTTTTAAAAAGCATTTCCTCCTATCTGCATGTTTCAGACAATTAACTTCTGACAAGTGTTTCCTAGCTTATAAAATACATTAGCCAGAAAAATACAAATGTTGTTCCACATCAAATAGATTAATAATTGTGGTACAATCTAAAGGTATTTGAGTGATAAGTAATGGTTATATAGTAAGCAGAGGGTTGGCAAATCATGTAGGAAAACTGAAGACTCTAAACTTCCTGCCTATGAGAACTATTCTTAGAATTTGAACTTTCTGCAGATACAGGTATTAGAGGGACAGGTCAAAAGAGACAAGGATGATTTTGTTTCATTTCCAGTACATGTTAATTTTGCTTTATTACCAAACCTGACTGGTAAAGTTAAAGCAGAATATGCTACTGGTCTACAAACTCCCCATAAACAAAACCCCACTTTAAAGACCAAACAGTGCTGAGTCTTTTGGAACCTCCAGTTTTGTCATGGAGCTCTGTGTCAGGTAGGACCCACTTTTAAACACCCTCCAGGGTATTCTATGGACTTCCCTGGTGGCTCAGTCGGTAAAAGCGTCTGCCTACAATGCAGAAGACCTGGGTTCGATCCCTGGGTCAGGAAGATCCCCCTGGAAAAGGAAACGGCAACCCACTCCAGTACTCTTGCCTGGAAAATCCCATGGACCAAAGGAGGAGCCTCGTAGGCTACAGTCCACGGGGTCACAAAGAGTCAGACACGACTAAGCCACTTCACTTTCAGGCTATTCTAAAACTTTAAGCATGACCCTCTGGACACTCTACTCATTTGGGGGGCCAGTTTAATTCAGTCTAAAGAAACATGAGCAACCTCTGTTCAGAGTAAAAGGAAGCATCTTTTGGATGCCCTTTTAGATCATACCTAAAATTCACCACACAGGGAAATCATCCTGAGCCTTTAGAAGACACCTAAATAACAAATTTGAGAAGTTAATGGTAGACTAGTTCCTCTGCTAGAAGGTTCCTCTGAAGAAAAAGAAGAGTAACAAAGTTAGTTACTGCCTTCCTCACCCCAGGGAATACTGAAGTGAAAGTCACTTAGTTCTTTCCAACTCTTTGCAACGCCATGGACTATACAGTCCATGGAATTCTCCAGGCCAGAATACTGGAATGGGTAGCCTTTCCCTTCTCCAGGGGCTCTTCCCAACCCAGGGATCAAACCTAGGTCTCCCATATTGCAGGCAGATTCTTTACAAGCTGAGCCACAAGAAAAGCCCACAAATACTGAACGTCTGCAATAAAATAAGAAATATAACAGGGATTCAGTTGTTCCAGAAACAAGTGCAGTTTTTCCTGATTGCAGAAAGTGATTTATAAGACTGCATTTCACTGAAAAACAGAATTCAACTTTTAATTCGACTCTCAGCTAAGTTTTTTGGTTTGTTTTTCTCTGCTGCCTGTTAGTTAGATTTTGCCATGTTTAAAAGTATTGAATTCTCCTTACAGGGTATCCATTTATGAGTTATCAGTCATCTGAGATTAGTGAGTCTTACCTCAAAAAACACCTTGGATTAAAAATTCCCCAAAATATGAGGGAACTGATGTATAAGGTAATTCCTAAGAGATATTATTTTTATCATGTATTACTACACTCATTCACACACATATGGGGTATACTAACCAAATGTCATCCTGAAGACATATTAGGAAAGTGGAAGAGTTAGAAAGTAAGTGAGCTCTGTGGGGCTGACTTCGATTGAAGCGAATGTGATGGGATGAAACTGAGTAACTGAGCCTACCGAGCCTTTCCTTCTCCTTGAATTGGAGTTTGCCTATTAGTTCTCCCATTTACCAACACCGAACCAACAACCAAGAACTACTAAAATAAATAAATAAAAACGGTTTGTTATGGAAGCCCATTGCACAACAGCACAGTAGAAAAGCACCGAGCCTTGTTTCTATTCAAGTATCTGATCTCTGGGCCAAAACCATGCTTCCTGAAAATGAAGAGTGCTAAATAAAATACATGCAGTCCAGGGGATGCCAACATGAAACCCAGACAGAAACGTTAGAGAAAAAAGGTAGCTTTAAGACAGAAACCTGGACCATCTTAGTTGCTAAGCTAGTTGTTGTTGTTCAGTCACTAAGTCATGTCCAAGTCTTTGTGACCCCCATGGACTGCAGCACACCAGACCTCCTTGTCCCTCACTATCCCTCCGAGTCTATCCCTTCAGAGTTTACCAAGTTCATGTCCATTGAGCTGGTGATGTTATCCAAGCATCTCATCCTCTGCCACCTTCTTCTTTTGCCTTCCATCTTTCCCAGTATCAGGGTCTCTTCCAGTGAGTCAGCTCTTCGCATCAGGTGGCCAAAGTATTAGAGCTTCAGCTTCAGCATCAGTCCTTCCAATGAATATCCATTAGTCCAGTTTTTATGATATGTAACTTTCTCAGAAAAATCATTCCATAAAAGGAAGTAAGAAGCAATGGAGCTGGTGAGGGCTTCAGGAAATGGGGAGTACAAGGTAGGACCTTGAAGGAAGTGGCAGGGCTGAAGCTCTGATTAAACGTGAAAGAATAAACTCAATAGAGAATCCTATTAAAGAAACACACCAATACCTTTTAACAAATAGGACAAGAAAGAAATGGGACCACTTTTCCCTAGGGAATTAGGGAGAAGAGATACGAGGACTCAGCTCCCTGCCTCTTCCCTCACAGGAGTTGGCACCCTCTGAGTTCCATCAGGCAGTTTGCAACACGGATCCACAAAAAATTCTTGGCACCAGAGCTAATCCACCAACAGTGCAGAGAGGAAATACACAGGGCAACTGAAACCAGATTCCACAGTACTTGATTCAGCTCTTTACTACACAGAGAGGTCAAAATAGTCGGTCCTTTGCCTACCACTGGCAAGTGGTTTTTGTATGCTTTATTACAAATAAAACAATCTTGCTTGACAATACCATCAGCTTTGCAACAGATGACTAAACAATCCTAAAGTAATAGTATATCTCTAGGAACTGAGCTTTTCTTAAAACAAATGAACTATATATACTATTAGTAAATCCTGTATCTAAATTTATATAGCATCTTTAAGCAGTGTGGAAATGAAATTATGATTTATTAATTTACATAAAAATTATACATTAATGAATAAATTTTCAAAAAATTTTTTAAAAAAGTCTGAAGCTGTCATTATTGGGATTCGTGGGAAGTGGTTTGCTCTTCTATCACTTGCTTCACAATTTCAGCCAGTTTTAATCGATCTACTTTATCGGTGAATCCACGACCTGAAACCCAAAAAAGGAAAAGGTGAGTCTCCAAACTGTTGGGGAGATGGTAAGATTCTTGACAGGGACCCAGTAAGGTACACTAGTGTCAAATTCACCTTCACCAATGGAAGAACCATCACCAACACTGATCACAAGCAGTTCAAGTCCCCCATTTTTCAGGCAGAGTTGAGCAGCTTATTAACCTGGTCATAAAAATCCAGTGTTCAGTACAACAGCACAAAAGGAAACCACAAAGAGGGAGAAGTTCCTTGTAATATGTGTCTACAACAGAACTCATATCCAGACTATATAAAGCACTCCTGCACGTTTATGAGAGGTACAAGTCAACAGAAAAATGGGCAACAGAATAGGCACTTCACAAAATCTAAGTGGCCAATAAACATTAAAAAGTGCTTAAGCTTATAAGTCATCAGGGAAAGGCAAAGTAAAATGACACTGCAATGCCAATAGTACTTACTAATTAGAATGACTAAAATGAAAAAGACAATAGCAAGTGCTGGTGTGGATACAGAATAATTAGAACCCTCAAACCCTGCCAGTGGAGGTATACATTGGTACGACCACTTTGGGAAACTGGTGGCCGTACCTTCTAAAGCCAAACAGATGAATATCCCCATGAACCAGCAACTCTAATTCTAGATACATAAGAGAAATGAGTTCCCTGATGGTCCAGTGGTTGGGTGTCTGCCTGCCAATGCAGGCAACATGGGTCTGATCCCTGGTCCAGGAAAATCCCACATGCCACCAGGCAGCTAAGCCCATGAGCCACAGCTACGGAAGCTCACACACTTTGAGCCAATGCTCTGCAATAAGAGAAGTGAAGCCACTGCAATGAGAAGCCTGCACACCGCAACTGGAGAGCAGCCCTTGCTCACTGCAACTAGAGAAAACCTGCGTGAAGCAATGAAGAACCAGTGCAGCTAAAAATAAACAAACGGAAATAAATAAATCTTAAAAAAAGAAGATATATACTAGAGTGTTCAGAGCAGTGCTTTCCTTAATTACCAAAACCTGGAAACAACCCATATATCCATTCAAAAGTAGAATGGATAAATACAAAAACTATTTATGTGGTGTATATATATGGAGAAAAAAACATGAATATATAGAGAGAACATACATACATTTACATATATATATATAAATGAGAAATGAATTGCTACTACACACAACAATATGGTTGAATCTCACAAACATTGACAAAAAGAAGCCAGATACAAAAGAACATAGACTTGGTCTGACTCCATATACATAAAATATAAAATCAGGCAAAACTGATATACAGTGCTAGAAATTGGGCTCATAATTACCCTGTGGGGAAGGAGGTAGTAAAGGAGGGCATATATTCAGGTGCTGGTTACGTGAGAATGTTCACTTTGTGAAAATTTATTGGAAGTGTGCACCTCAAATGTGGTCACTTTTCTGTATAGACGATTTCAAAATCTTAAAAAAAAAAATTCCTAGAGAAGCTAATTTCCAAGTACAGAAATGGCTGGGCTAGTTTTTGGACTTCTCATGTCCAAAATCCAGGCTCCTTGCCTTGAGCATCTTAGACCTGAAGTCTAGGAAGACAATACAAAAGCAGCTCAAAAAATACACCTCTGCCTTTGCCTGTGAGGAAAAAAATTCAATGAGCAGCAGATTTGGGACACTCTACTCTTCAGTGTAACAGGTCTTCTCTAAGCTGAGCAGATCTGCAGGGTGGACTCTGCAGTACTTTGCCCTCTTTCTCCCCTTCGGACTGAACTGCTCTTTAATGATGCGGTTAAAAGCTCAGGTATCTGGAAGGAGTTCTGAGATCTGATGCTTTTTTTTTTTGCCCAGGTGGTATGTGATGGGGGGCTCTGGACAACAATGAATCTGCAACACACAATTCATTTGAACTCTGGAAAATAAGCAAAAAGGCTGGATGTCCAGATATGCCTGGGTAGTTAGTTACTGCAGGATTAACTCCCTGTCCCACAATACTCCACTCAGTCTCCAGCCCTGCTTCACCTGAACACAGATCCAGCTCAGCCCCCAGAGATCCTACATAATGTAAACACAAATACTTTTCTGCATTCCTGGGGAAAGGCATAATTAAGGCTCCTACCATTCCAGCTGAAGCTTTGCAGAGTATCTCTGAGGAGTTTGCATTCCCGGTTATACTTCCAAGCTTCCTGCACTACTTCATTCAGCTTTTCATCTTCATTCTCTCCTATTAATAAAGGTGAAAAAGAAGTTGCATTCCTCTGCAGCATCATGGGGTTTTAGTGTCACAGATGGAAGGACAGGATGTCCAACTTTATTGAGAAGTGATCATTAAAGGTGTGAGCTTTTCCAGACTATCATTACTGCTAGTTCTGCATTACATGTAGACTACTTCTGGTTTCTGAATTCTTCCTACCCTGACCACCTGACAGACATCCCCTGAGGCCCCCAGAGTCTTAGCCCTGGGGGATGGGAAATAGGCAATGTTGGGCTATTGCTGATCAAAAACACCTGGTTAACCTACAAGATCATGAGAAGGAAGGAGAACAAGGCTCAGTGGGCTGCCTTCTTTCTCCTAAGCTCATTTCCTACTCTGGAAGGCTACCTGAGGTACACTAGGTGAGCTCTCTTAAAACCCAAGGAATCTAGGAAGACTGGTCAGTCTCAGTAGTTTTCAGGCCTACAACATGAAGTATCTCATTCATCTGCTGAGAAAAGCCCATCCTATCCCATTAAGTGGAAAGAGAATATATTGAAAGAGAGCTCTCACTCAAAGGACTTATGTATATAAGTCCCAGTCTGCCTGGGATCCAGTAGCAGCCAGGGCCACTTCTGAACTTGGGAGGTCTTCTCTTTATATTCACAAGTTAATGACAGCCTTGTACTCTAGATATGGGCTCTATGGTGTTTCTCAACCTTCCTGACCTTCCCAACCTAATCCTGACCCTGTTCACATTTTCCATCCTCTATCCTGTTATCTCATTAACAAACTAAGAAAATACAAAACTACATGTTATGCCTGAAAGTGCCAATGAAACGCAAACTAGAAGTTTCATAGGAAGCCAAAGGTGGGGCAGAACCCGCCGCATTTCTGAGTACCCACCTCTTCAGTGGGCTGAGTGTGTAAGGCACTTAAGAGGCAAGACGGACACTTTAGATTGAACCACCCCTCCAGCCTCGCGCACACGCACACGCAGCCGCGCACAGAGCAGCAGAAACGGTGTGACCTTTACCAGCCTGGGGGAGGATACACTGAGCAATCACGTCGCGGAGCTTTTCCAAGGCAACATTGGAATCCTCGGCTCCATTCTCGCGGTCATGGATGTAAACACCGTCTTTTGCTTTGGTGCTTTAGAAGTTGGGGAGAGAGGTAATAACAGAGTGAGACCCCAAAACCCAACTCTTCACAAATGTTAACTCTAAACACTAAACATAAGGCAAGATTTTTCAGATAAAATAATTAATTATAAAGTATCTCCAACTTCTGATGCTATTTAAAGAACTTATCCTTTCCACCCTCTTAAGAGGCAAAAAAGGGGCAAGACCTTTGGCTGACCTTTCAGAACCCTGTCCTTGGCCACACCAGCCATGAAGGGAGAATCAAAGAAGTAAGTTCAGTTACCCAAGTAATTTCCTCTTCCTTAGAATGGGGTTGTTCACAGAGTGCAGAGGTTTGAGGCTGACTTTTAGTTCCTGGATCCGCATGTTGGCCAACTGTTCTGCGTGGGCCTGCTGGATCCCTGCAACCACCGCCTGAATGCAAACACTGGTGTCAGGTTTTCATATTCATTTCTGGGCACCTAAAAAACCAATCTAACAGAGTGAGAAGGAGAATCTCTAAAAGAACTAAGCAGGTAATTTCAGTCTTATGCTTGGCAGTATACAAATTTTGAAAAGGCAGAGGACTCTTCCCCATGGGTTAGCAGGGCCCAGGAAATACTAGGCCAGCCAAGGGCCACACAACAGCAAGCCCTTCTTCCCTGCAGGGGGACAGAATGGCAAGTAAGAAAAACGAACAAGGCTCATGCTCATAGTCATTGGCAAGGGCAAATGTAAAGAGAGTCATACATGTACATCAGGGGAAAGGCTGGCAGGCTGCTGCCTGAGAAGACTCCCTGACTGGCATTTATTTGCTGCCCTCAAGGTGGAAACAGTCACCTCAGCCCCAATGACTCAGAACCCTAAGTATTTCACCTGGTGAGCATGGAAGACCCTCACAAACTCTTCTATAAAGCCAATTAATTTACAATGAAAAATAACTGTCATAAAGTCTAGCACTCTTCAAGTCTGTCTTTATGACCAGTGTGTTCTCTCACTATGAGCAGATCAATGAGGGAAAGCAAATAATCAGCAAAAAGCTTTGCAAGAACGAGATGATCCCACTTTTGTATTAAAAAAAAAAAAAAAAAAAAAGGACAAACTGAATGTGTGTGTGTCTCCCCAGAAAAAGATCAGGAAGGATACATCAAGTCACAGATCACCTCACCTCTGAGGGGTGAGACTGAGGCAGGGTAATTAAAAGGAACTTTTGCTTTTTAGTTTATATACCTCTGTGTTATTTGAATTTCAACAACAAAATCTGACAATTAAGAAAAAAAAAATACTTCCTTGGTAAGCACATAATTAGATCCGGAAGAGTTCAAACTCATTGAAGTAAACTACAGTAATTGGCCCTGGCTACCCACCTCCAGACCCGTGCATCTATTTCCTTCTTATCAGAGATAGCCCAACCAAAGAGATGGGAACCCCGCAAGGTGATGAGCTCAGACTCCATCTCCTAGCCACAGCCGAGATGGACACTATTATAGCTTCTGCATGTGGCCATTTTTTCTATACTTCCAAAGCTGACCAGCCTGCATCTTGACCACATCATTTCTTTCAAAATGGGAATACACTGTCACACTCCAGTTCCACCTAAAAGGCCTTTTTCTTCATTAAGAAGATTATGCATATTCAAACTTGGCTTAGTCAGACACTAATCTTAAAGTAACTCCAGAAGACAATCTTCTTCATTTCCAACATCCTGAGGGAAGCCACACTGTAACACTCGAGTGCCGACAATCAGAGGATATAAGTAATCCTGTATTTGGGACTGACCAAACAAACTGGGAGAAATATCAATAACCTCAGATATGCAGATGACACCACCCTTATGGCAGAAAGTGAAGAGGAACTAAAGAGCCTCTTGATGAAAGTGAAAGAGGAGAGTGAAAAAGTTGGCTTAAAGCTCAACCTTCAGAAAACGAAGATCATGGCATCTGGTCCCATCGCTTCATGGGAAATAGATGGGGAAACAGTGTCAGACTTTATTTTTGGGGGCTCCACAATCACTGCAGATGGTGACTGCAGCCATGAAATTAAAAGACACTCCTTGGAAGGAAAGTTATGACCAACCTAGATAGCATATTCAAAAGCAGAAACACTACTTTGCCAACAAAGGTCCCGTCTAGTCAAGGCTATGGTTTTTCCAGTGATCATGTATGGATGTGAGAGGTGGACTGTGAAGAAAGCTGAGCACCAAAGAATTGATGCTTTTGAACTGTGGTGTTGGAGAAGACTCTTGAGAGTCCCTTGGACTGCAAGGAGATCCAACCGGTCCATTCTAAAGGAGATCAGCCCTGGGATTTCTTTGGAAGGAATGATGCTAAAGCTGAAACTCCAGTACTTTGGCCACCTCATACGAAGAGTTGACTCATTGGAAAAGACTCTGATGCTGGGAGGGATTGGGGGCAGGAGGAGAAGGGGACGACAGAGGATGAGATGGCTGGATGGCATCACCGACTCAATGGATGTGAGTTTGAGTGAACTCCAGGAGTTGGTGATGGACAGGGAGGCCTGGTGTGCTGCGATTCATGGGGTCACAAAGAGTCGGACACGACTGAGCGACTGAACTGAACTGAAACAAACCATTTCTGGATTACTGGATACTTTTAAACCAGGAAAACAACTGCACACAGATCAGGGACAGCAGAAAACTCTGCTCCTTCTAGTTCTCCTCTCTTCTCTCACACTCCAGCTAAACTAAGGGAGGTCTTAGCATTCCTTTCTCCTATTCACTTATTCTCTCACACCTCAACTCCATCCCTTCTGAGTGAGTAACTCAAGTCTGTGTCACTGCCTTTACCTTTCAGCCACACTCTGAATTCACACCACACATCTCATTCATTTGAATGTCCATCTACCATCAAATAATAATGAAAATCTAACAGACTTCCCTTTACCCAAACCAGGCTCATTCCTGATTTCCCTGTCAGTGGTATCGCCAGATATGCCACTCACTGTCCCCTTATCTCTAGTCAGTCACCAAAAATTGTTGAAATTTGTCTTCAAAAATATTGAGCTTTTTATTCATCTCTACCTCTCTGCTACTAGGGCAGCTTCCCAGCTTCTAGATTACTGTAGTAGTATTAGGTTGGTGAGTCTGCAAGTCTGACTAACCATCCCTAAATATCTTCCCTGTGCCAGGACTCATCTCAGAAATCTGTAAGAGCCTCTCAATTAGGTCCTACTAAGACTTACACCCCTCTGTCTACTTTCAAAGCCAGGCCCTTCCCTATCACATCCATTTCACCAACTTCCCATTAATGAAATCAGGCTGTTTTTCCCACTGATGAATTTCAGTCTCTAATTTTTTTGCTCATGTTGTTCACCATATGTGGGCACACGTGTTCTCTACTCCAATTCTTCCAAGGCCAGCTCATAGCTAAACATGTAAAGGGGTTTAAAAGTGCCACACAATAGTTAATAACTGTGATGGGTTTTGCTTTCTCTTTGGGAACCCTTCCCTAATTACAGCCCTTCAAAGATGTCTTCTTTTTCTGAATTCCCATAAGAATTCACAGAAAATTTAGCATGCAAAAGCTCTGACGTCTGAGCGCGTTCCCTCTTTGTTTTGTGTTTATTGGTTTTTCTAACCAGTCTTGTTTAAACCCCTTGGGCAAAAGGATGGTTGATGTCTGATCTGATACTGCTCTCTGCCTCAACCCCACAGCACAAATGTGGAAGAGGATACTTTGAATGTTCCCTTAGTGTATGTACCAGGCTTTGATCTGGTCTTTATGGAAGGAAGCTCCTTATTTCCAATCCTGATCTTCAGGAGACAAAAGATGTTTCTCTGGGAAAGACTGTGTGCTCTGCATTGTTTTGCCTTTAACCCCCTCACTGAGTCAAGCCCCAGCATTCCTTCCCAACACCACCATTTTGGCCAACAACATAAGCATCATTCAGAACCTTATCCATCATCAGTTGAGCAGAGGGTAGCACATTATCCAGGGCCTCAGTTGAGTTGAGCCAGGGGTGGTCCAGCACTCCCTCGATGGTAAGTCTTTCCTCCGGTTTGACCTTCAAGAGCCTGTGGAGAAAAGGCCAAAAGGGCTGCCATGCACAGTTGCTTCCAGAAGGCCAGGAAGTTCCCGAGTCTGGCTCTAGCCAGCTCCAACTTCTGACTTTCTACTTTCTGCCAACTCTTACAGCCTAGGCTTTGTGCAGGACAGAGGTGAGATTCTCTTCCCTAACTGTTAGTTGTGAGGGCACTGTGTCCTTAGGCGGTCCTTTCTATACTAAATAAATTGAGATTAAAAATGGTAGGAAAAGGCTTAATCCAGTGATATCTCAGACTGAGTTCTAGGTTCAGTAAGGTAATCAGTCTTACATATGGTTCACAGTTCCTGAGACACTGAATCCCCAGACTAATGTTTCTAGGACAGTGGGCTATAATTTCCAAAAGGGACTCAAAGTACTCTTTTGGCCAACAGTGGCTGTAAAATTAGTTAGGCAATCATACAGTTCTGAAAATCCAGATTGCTACTTGTGATAAAACTTTTAGATATCACCATATGGCAGGACATGAACCCTGAGCCATTTCTCCAAAGACCTTCTAAGCTAAAAATCTAATATCTGAGAAGGGGACGGCATTTCTTTCTAAGCCTAATGTATTGTCTGTACCATCGGCTTTTGACCACAGTTCTTTCCATCTTGTACATTCATACTGATGCAATTCCTAGCTCACCCCAGCATATTCCCTGGACCTTTTACAGCACTCCTTCCAAATACATAGCCTCCCATTCCAAACATCAGTCAGGACAACGTGCCTACTTGCTCTTTCATGTTCTCTGTAACTTTCTGGATCATTGTGAACAGCTTCAGAGTCTAAAGAAGGGATTATTTAGAAAAGACCCTCAATGCTGAGGGAAGATAATCAATGTTACTCTAGTGACAGGAAATACAGTCTATAGAACTGCAGAGAACCACTTAGAGGATATTGATGTTTTGGTTAAGTAGCTGAGAATACAGCATGGAAAGAGCATGGGAAGACAAATTTCAAATTGCCTCCTCCCTCTTAAAACACCTTCACTTGGATATTTTAGAAATGAATCCCTTTTTATATACATAAACACCTAACCAACAGGACAAGTTCACTTCTGAAAGAGAAATAGCTGTACTATTAGGAGACGGTTCCCAGGTACTGCCCCTTTAATGCTTATCTTTATCACATTACAGATGAAGACACTGAAACCAAGAGGAGCAATTACTCAGTGAAGACCAAAGTAGTAATGGCAGAAGAGCGCATAAGTCCCAGGCAGCAGATCCCCTGGCACAGGTGGGCAAAAAAACCAAGCACACCTCCTTTGTAGGCCTGACTTCTTAGTAACTCCAGCTAAGGAGCTGGGGCACGTGCCCATGTGCAAAGTCATTCTTGGGAAAGATATTCTGAAAGGAACAAAACTGCCACGCACGACCATGTCTGTAGGTTTAAGGTGATTTCATGGCCTGTAGTCATTCCACCTGCCTCAGAAGCTGGGTCCACAGAGGCTTCAACCCAAGCCCCTCCTGAACAGCAGGACAGAACAGTGTCCGCCTGAGGAAGGCGGCCCAGGGAGCCTCCGCTGTGGCCACTCGCGCCTCACATCACAGCTGTGCGCTGTTCTGTAAGAAACAAAGGACTCTGCATGCCGTGTGTCCCTCATCCACTCACTTAGCCCCGGTCCTTTTGAACCTTTTTATCTCTATATGCCAGAGCAACCAACTAGCAGCAGGGAGGCCAGGGTGGGATTGAGGTCCTGGACAACCAATCACACTCCCACAGTAGCTAAGGAAGGAAAAGACAAAAGCATCCGTGGTCACTTTGGCACCCCAGTTCAGCTCCCGGCATCATGTCAGTCCCAAATGACTGGCCTCCATGCAGGAAGGATACACCAGGGGGGTTACCATTTAAAGTCTGAATTAATGCTCATGGATACAGTTGCTACCAAGGGACCTGGATTCAACCCTAGGGACAAATTCTAGGAATGCAACAGGACAGAGTACAGCTCCAATTTCACCGAGATGTGGATACTGAGAACTCTCATCTCAGACTCCAGGGCAGATTTTCTGTGATGATAAAAATGAGAAGGTACATGCCTGTGAAACAAAGAATTTTCTCTACCCAACATTGCTTTGCATTCCACCACTTTTAAGGCCCCCGCCCAGTGGCCCAGAGACTCACTTTCTCACAACATCTTTGGCCATCTCTGAGATCTGGCTCCACTCTTCCTCTGGGAACTCAAAACTGCCTGTCATGATTTTTCTCCGCATATCCTTTGGGATAGTCCGGCTATGGTGTTTGGAGTAAAAAGGAGGGTATCCACACAACATCACATAGATAATCACCCCTAGGGACCACAAGTCACAGCTCTGAAAGCAAAAAAGAAAATGGTCACTCATACCAGAGGCATAGCTCTAAAATAAAGCCCCCAGAACTGACCCCAAAACAGCCCTTGATATCCACAGGCTGATATCACAACCAAGAATCACTTATCATAGACTGGAAAAGTTTCAGGAAGTCTTAAGAGAATTAACCTTTCTATCCTTATTTGTTATTTGCTATCAATGCTACATATATGCACATCATATACACAAGGCCAATCTGGGGTAAAAAGTCACTTTTATTCTCACTGCCCAGGCCCAAGCTGCTATCTGACCATTGGGTACAGATGTAAGACACTTTGACCCCAGCCAGAAAAGTAACTGATGTAAGCCAGCTGTTGTGAAACATGTCCTCTAGCCACCTGGGTGGGTTGAGGGTGCAGGAACAAATAGCTAGGATGCAGGGGGCTGACCCCATAAAACAGCACCAGTCGTTTTATAAAGGCTCACAGCAGTTTGACACAGATGAGGGACAAGCATGGTAGGGAAGAACGGGAGATGGAAAGCAATCCTTTGGCCAAGGACTCACTGTGCCCATGTTCGAGGCCATTCTTAGGAAAGATATTCTGAAAGGAACAAAACTGCCACGCACGACCATGTCTGTAGGTTTAAGGTGATTTCATGGCCTGTAGTCACAGCATGCTTATTAATAACGGACTCCTATTTTAATTAAACGCAGTTCCACCTGCCTCAGAAGCTGGGTCCACAGAGGCTTCAACCCAAGCCCCTCCAGAACGGCAGGACAGAACAGTGTCCGCCTGAGGAAGGCGGCCCAGGGAGCCTGCCACTGTGGCCACTTGTGCCTCCCATCGCAGCTTGGCGCTGCTCTGTAAGAAGCCTGGAAAAGGAGGTACCTCAGGTATCTCAGCCATGTCTCAGCGTCATCCTACTAGTAGAGATTCATAAACGACATGGCCCATGCTGTAAAACAATTATAAAATCATAGAGGTGAAAAGAAATCTTAAAAAGTTCAGATGTGGAAAATAGTTCACATGAGGAAACTGGTGCTATGGAGATCTTGTTACGTCTAGGGTCATCTGTCAAGAGTGAAACTAGGCACACCGACCAGCATCATGCAGCAGACTGGGGCTGGAGTCACTGCAAGGGTCCTGCCTCTTTTTTTTTTTTTATTAAGATTGATGTATTTAGTTTTTGAAAATTTATCTACCTCTTATTACATTATTTTTCTTTACAAAATTACTTGCAAATGTGGCATTCAGTGTTCACTCAGTTGCCAATGGAAAGATTATAACTAGATGAATATATATACACATTCAAAATTATTATGAGCTTATTATTTTAATATATTACTCATCTGTGGAGTGTAAATTTTATGAATGCCAAGCAAATTCACAAACACCACTAGATTCACAAAACAGAGTAGGAAGAGGAGAAAAAAATAGTACTGGGAAATATTGTTATCACACAAGAATCCATTGTATTCATGCTGAGAATATTGTATCAAGTAAATTCTGATCTCTGTTAGCTAAGTGCTTCTACCACTCAATTCCTGCCCACAGTGGGAAGCAGGAGGCAATTTCTGACTGCTAACTATCATCAGCCTAGCCCTCACTTCCAACCTTCATTACATAAGGACACAGCAGCCTATAGTTTGTAGAGGAAGAAGGTGTGGAGCAGTAAGTACTCACTTGGGGACTGAACAGGGTTAATCATGAAAGGAGATGTATCAAGTTCCAGTCACGTTGGGCCAGTGCCAAGTGGAGGGTGCTGAGTGCCACAGGAGCCTGTGTGCCCTCTGATACATGTGTCTGCGTGTGTGTATGCATGTGTGTGTGGTAGGAATATGGGGGCCCTCTAGGGTGTGCGACCAGGAGGAGCTGGCCTGCCCTTTTGCCATCCTCAGCTCCCTTCCTGTCATCTGTATCTCCCTGAGTCCCCAAGCAGCATCATTCTTTTCTGATCCACTCTGTGACTCCAGGATCTCTATGACTTGTTTCAAGAGGCCTTAAGCCTCTTGTACTTTAGGACAGAGAGGCCTGATGTGTAGGGTACAGATTAACAACTGTGATAGGAACAGGTACCACTCAGGACACTTGCCTTGTGTATTAGACACTGTTCTAAGTTGGGTATTTTATGGGGTTAGAAAGAACGGCACCATAAATGGCCAAGGAATATTCTCTGACATGGCCTCCACCTCAAAAGAGCAGGACAAATGTATCTTTTAAATGTGATCAGTGGACTGTACAGTTAGTCAAATAAATAACCTCCAGGTGACCACAGCCTTTGATTCCTGCTGCAAAACTTAAACTGGTATGAATCTTACTTTATCAGATAGAAACTTGAATTCCAAATACTCTTCTGCATAGGTAGCTTCTTTCAGCCTCTCAGGTGGCAATATAATATCAAGGAACAAAAAGAGAATCTGCCACCTTCCCAAAGGACCACAAACACCTCACAGGAGAATACAGGCTTCACCCAAGGGGTAGAGATTAGTTTTTCTTCTCCTACCTTGTTATAAGTGTAGGGTGTTGGCGAGGTAGGTATGATGCCAGATTTCTCCTTCTGATGCCTTCTCTGGGCTTCCAGTACCTGTCAGAGTCACACCAAAGGGGACAATTTACTGAACCTCACATCAGTGACCTGCAGCTTGAGACAGACTGCTATGTTAGAAGGCTGAAGAGGGTAGCCACTGGCAGTTAACAATCAACAATTTTAAAAAATTCTAAATACTTTCAAAAGCCTTTTTTCTCTCTTACTATCAGCAACTTATCAGTATTTGCCTAGGTCAAGGACATGAAGATTCAGTCCCTAAAGGAGATTTATTTCTTCTTCCTGAGATTACTTTTTCCTAGGGGTGTCTCTTAATGCCTCGGCAAGCAGTGAAAGCAGACTTGCTGGTCAGTGGCTCAGGTTCAAGGTATTTGCTGCCAGGAAGCACTGTACTCGTCACACGGGTCTGGGTGCTAAGTGCTGCACGGAGGTAACCACTGCCACCCTCGGGGCCACCACCACGGCCCAGCTCTCCACTGCCATGGGGAGTGGGGCTCCTGGGGACGCAAGACCGGCGAACCCCACAGAGTTCCGTGACGGAGACATGATACTGCAGCTCCCTGCAGACAGGTGTCATCCTTGTACCCAGACACACTGCTACTGTCTGGGCCTTCATGGCACAGGACCATGCTGCTGACAGCAGGTACTGGAAACTGTTAGGCCTCGGCCAGGGGCCACACTGCCACCTTGGGCAACCTTGCCCAGGCCACCTTTGATGCCACCTCTAAGGCCTACAGCTGTCTTACACCTGACCTCTTGAAGGTGACTGTGCTCACTAAAGCTCCCTATCAGGAATATTCACTGACTATCTTGTAAAGACCCACACTACAGTCTCTGCAGAAAGGACCCAGGCTCATGTTCTCATACAAGAATAATAAAGTGAATTAATTAAACCTAAAAAAGAAAATACCACTTACTACAGCATTAAAAATATTAAGGATAAATCTAAAAAGAGATGTGAAAGACCTGTACACTGAAAACCAGACAGATATTGCTGAGCAAAACCAAAGACAAAAATAAATGGAATACAGCCTGCTTAAGGGTCAGAAGGTTCGATGCTGTTATATTGTCAGTACTCCCATATTGAACTATATGTTTCAAACAACCCTAGTCAAAATTCCGGCACACTCTTTTGTAGAAATCAACAGCCAATTCTAAAGTTCATATGGAAATGAAAAGAAATTTGAATAGCCAAAATAACTATGAAAAAGAACAAACTCAGAGGGCTAAAATTACCTCATGTCAAAAGTTATTAAGAAGTGTCTATAATCAAAACAGTATATGATATTGGTATAAAGACCAATCATTGGAACAGAGTAGAACAATCCAAAAATAAACCCACACATATACATTCAACTGGTTTTTGACAAAGGCTGAGAAGCAAGACAGTGGAGAAAAGATAGCTTTTCAACAAATATATAGGAACAACTAGATATCCAAATGCTTTTAAAAAATGAACTTGGATCTATACCTCACATCTTATACAAAAATTAAGTCAAAATGGATCACAGACCTAAATGTAAAACTTAAAATTATAAAACTTATAGTAGAAAATCTTTGTGATCTTGGGTTAGACAAAGATCTCTTAGATAGAAAACCAAAAGCAGAACCCATAAAATTTTTTTAAAAGTTAACAAATTGGTCTTCACACCAAAATGAAAGACACTGTTACCACCTCACACCAGTCAGAATGGCCATCATCAAAAAGTTTACAAATAATAAATGCTGGAGAGGGTATGGAGAAAAGGGGACCCTCCTACACTGTTGGTGGAACATAAATTGATGTGGCCGCTATGGAAAATAGTATGGGCTCCTTAAAAAACTAAAAATAGAGCTATCATATGACCCAGTGATCCCACTCCCAGGCATATATCCAGAAAAGATGATATGTGTGTATGTGTATAACTGAATCACTTTGCTATATACCTCAAACATTGTAAATCAACTATACTTCAATTTAAAAAAAAAAGAAAAGCCACAGACTGGAAGAAAATCTTTCCAAAGCATGTATCTGATAAAGGACTTATATCCAAAACATATTTTTTAAAAAGCTCTCAAATTCAGCAAGAAAATAAACAATCCAATTTAAAATATGGGGAAAACATCTGAACATATACTTCAAAGAAAATATACAGACAGCAAAGAAGCACAAGAGATGCTCAACATCAGTAGCTATTAGGGAAAAGCAAATTGAAACCACAGTGAAATACCTCTACAAAGTCACTTAAATGGCTAAAATTAAAGACTGTCCATGCCAAATGCCAGTAAGAATGTGGAGAGCCCTGAAACTTTCTGATTGGGAATGTAAAATTGAACGACCACTTTGGAAAACAACTTGGCAATTTCTAAATAAGTTAAACACATCTAACATATGATAGAGCTATTCCACTCTAGATATTTACCAAAGAGAAAAGGAAATAAAGTGTCCATACAAAAACTTGTGCGCAAATGTTTATAAACAGGCTCATTTTTAACAGCCAAAAGTTGAAAACAACCCATCAATAGATGAGTAGATAAACAAACCATGGTATATCCACATCATGGAATACCTTCCAGCAGTAAAATGAAAGAACTACTGACATACGAATAACATAGGTAAATAAACATAATTTTGCTGAGTAAAAGAAACTGCCCCCCCCTCAAGAAAGCACCATACGATGTGCTACTTCTATATATAAATCTAGAGAAAATAAAAACTAATCACAGAAAGGTCAAAAGATTTGTACCATACTTCATAACAGAATGTTGTACCCATATTTCACAACAGAATAGCCAATAGACACATGAAAAAATATTCAACAACAGTAGCCATGAGGAAAATGCTGTAATTAAATCTGTAGCGAAATAACACTAAATACCTACTAGAATGACTGAGATTATAAATACTAACAAACTTGATTTAGAGATAAGAAATGGCACAACCGTTGTGAAAAAGCATTTTACCTAAAGGGGAGGGGCATGTCCCCCCAAACCTATAAATGAACATTCCCAGCAGCTTTATTCAAAAAACCAGGGAACAACCCTAAATGGCCACCATTCAGTGAACAGATAAAATAAATGTGGCTTAGTCATATGATGGAATACTACTCAGCAATAAAAAAGAACTAATTACTGATACACACAGCAACATGAATAAATCTCAAAAACATGCTGAGTCAAAGAAGTGAAACACAAAAGGTACAGGAATTCCATTCTACTGAAATTCTGCAACAGGCAAAACTAACCAATAATGACAGAAAGTAGATCAGTGGTTTTAATTAAGGGGATTAAGTTGGGAGCAGAATGACTGCAAAGGCACACAAGATGGTTTTTGAAGTGATAGAACTGTTTTACTTCTTGATTTTGGCAAGGTCCATGCAGAAGTATCCATCTGTCAACACTCATCAAACTACACTTAGAAAGTGTAGTTGCTCAGTTGTGTCCGACTCTTTGCTACCCCGTGGAGTATAGCCCACCAGGCTCCTCTGTCCATGGAATTTTCCAGGCAAGAATACTGAAGTGGGTAGCCATTTCCTTCTCCAGGGGATCTTCCCAACCCAAGGATTGAACCCAAGTCTCCCTCATTGCAGGCAGATGCTTTAACCTCTGAGCCACCAGCGAAGCCCAAGGTAGAAGTATTTTTACAGTATACTAATCATACCTCAGTAAGGTTGCTGTTAAAAGAATAAAATGCCTACACCAAATTAAGCAGCCTATGGGTTTCTGAAGCTGAGTTCTCCCCTTTCCATTTGTAATATATGCCCACTCATGCTGTACAATGGAAGAAGTATGAGTCTGCAGGTAGCCTGGTGATACATCCTATGGAAGAAACAGCACATGCTTACCTGAGGTGCTACATAATATGGGGTGAACTGAGGCGTCATCAAGTCACCTTGGTCAATTTTGGCAAATCCAAAGTCACATAACTTCACTGGGGCATCCTGAAATCAAACAAATGGGAATCACTGCCCCACAGTTCTCAGAAAATGTTAAAGGAAAATCCAGGTGTAAGATATGTCGCCTTGAGCTCTCATGAGTTTCTGGTTGGGACTTGAACCTATGAGTAGCATGTCCTCATGTCTGGACACAAAGATTCATATTGAGGAGCTGTTCTTAGTAAAACACAAATGAGAGATTTCTGCCCACTCAGTTATCCCTGTTTCCTAACTTGTAAAGGCAGCACTCAAACCAAGATATTAGTCGCATGTGCCCTGATTCTGCCTATATGTGCATCATCTCTCATCAGTCTAGAGTGCGGCTTCACCCTTAATGTCAGCTTCGTGATAGCCAGAGTCAGTAATCTGTAATCTGGTAGGACAGTGCATGGGGCATGGGTTGGGGCTGGAGAGGAAAACACCTTATCGGGATTAACCGTAAACACAACCATTAAGTTTCAAGGTAACATATAACAACATAAAGATTCCTGCCCCTTCCCAAAGTCCTTCCAAATGATATCCCAAATCTTAAGTCCTTCTGTACAAACATGTATCAGTATCATCCAAAATGACTGATACCAGGAGTATGGTAAAATTTCTCTTGAGCCTCTACCAAGGGAACAGATGGGGAAAGTAAGCTGCCGGAAGCACTCTGGCCTAAAGCTTCTTCAACATGGATTCAGAGCACTCCAAACATATACACACCAACACACCCACGCACCACTCCTGAACTATGTTGGGAGTAGTGGCACTGAAATACAGAAAAGCAAGTCATCTCACCAAAGAGTTATCCTTGAAGAGCAGATTTTCAGGCTTGAGGTCTCTGTGGGCGATGTTCAACAAGTGACAGTGCTGTAGAGCCAAAGCTATCTGGAAAAGGACATAATGGAACAACCGCATCTTAGAAGAGATTATTCTTGAATTCCCCTGGCTTAGAAAACTCAGGATGCTAAAAAATGACCCTTACTAAGTCAATTAAGACTGTGGTCAGATTTCAGCTTTACAGCCGAAATTAAGACTTCACATACCAAGAAATAGAAATGAAGTAAGCTTCATTTAATAGCAACCTATATTTTGTTCAACAAAAAGAAAAATACAACAGGAAAATAATTCTTTGTCAGAATAAACTGATGGTTAAATCCTGTATTAAATGGGAAAACAAAATACTTCCACTTCCATTAATGTGAGATGTGACAAGCACTGCAGAGCAAACACTGGGCCAGGCAGTCTTCAACAGGCATGCGTTTCCCCTAGCGGGGCAGTGGCACGAACACCTGGCTCAAGAGAGACCTGAACTCTTCAGGGAGCAGGACTTGAAGTTCTGCCTTCAAGAACAACAGAAAGCAGCTGAATGGATGTTTCTACCTGATGCTCCAATCTGCTCATCCCACTAGTTGAAAATGTTGCCTGTTTTGGTGGCTTTAAAGAGGTCTGGTTTTACAGATTATTAGAGCTCATCCTTTAGTCCTAATGTTTGAAAAACACAAGCTATAATTTTTTAAAACCTAACAGAACAGATTGCACCTGTTCTTTAACACTCTGTATGGAACTGTCTTGGCATTCCAAAGAGCAGTTCCTCCCTACCAGAAAGGAGGCCTCAAAAAATGCTTGAGCCTCGCAGAAAATTTGGAAGAATTTTTCTTTAAGAACCAACTGGGCCATATGTCATGCTTCTCTGCTTTGCTTGCTTGGCCTAAAGAGAAACCTTGAGGGTTTGGCTTTCCATCTCCTCATGAGGTTATTTCCAGTTGGATTCCTAGTATTGTTTGTGAAAAGATCACACCTCTAGCAATAAAATGTGATGTCAGAATAGAAAGAACATATAACCAGGAATATCCTGAGAATTACAAAGAATTTAGAATACTGTTAAAATCTGGTGAGAGAAAAGTGACTCAGGAGCAAAAAGTATCTTAAATGCAATTGTCTTAGAATGTGTTTTCATACCACACAGTCTTTCAGGTAGTATCAGCATCATTTTATCTCAAAGTCCAATAACAGTGGCTTGGAAGCTACATGCCTAAAGATTATCTACCATCTAAAAAGGAGTTAAGATTACCTTCCTTGCAGAGTTTATTTAAATCTTATGATAAGCAAACAATCGACAGCCACTAAAGAGTACAGCTCCCTCCCCAAAGCAGAAAAGGGGCTCACATTCCTCCTATCAAGGCATCTTTTCTAATTACATAACAAAGCAGGCAATGAGAGATCCAATAGAGCTTTTCTCCAAGCTTTCTTTTATTCCCCCCCACAGTGAAATTGTGCTTGTTAACCAACACTGTTGGCAGTTTGATTGGTACCCGGGGTCAACTTGCCTGCTTTGTTACTTGGCTGGCTTGCTTCTCTGTAAAGTGCCGGTGCTGGCTGATTCTGTGAAATAGCTCTCCCCCTTCCATCATCTCCATTACAATTAAGAGCCGAGCCCTGTTTGAAAGCATTTGATTTTGTTAAATTAAAAAAAAAAAACAACTGAAACATCAAGTAGCTAGATACTTCATCAACAAAACGTGTCCTAAGTCTAGTCCTGCCAGCCCCTTTGAGCTGGATCCCCTGTCACTACCAGCAGGACACTATGAATAAGGACTATCCCTGACCTAAAGGTTTCTAAGATGCCAAAAGGAAGTAAAAGAATTAGTTTTGAAGACAATGGTCCTTTTGAAGATTCTATACGTGTATATATATTTTAGGGAAGCTATACTGAAAGCATATTGAAAACAGAATAAGACTTTGTATAGGCTGGGCTGTCTTTGTTATTTATT
This sequence comes from Bubalus bubalis, assembly GCF_019923935.1. Taxonomy (NCBI): domain Eukaryota; kingdom Metazoa; phylum Chordata; class Mammalia; order Artiodactyla; family Bovidae; genus Bubalus; species Bubalus bubalis. The sequence goes on along the minus strand of NC_059173.1, from coordinate 10,404,583 downwards.
TGTGTGTGTGTGTTTGTGTGTGTGTGTAGGGGGGGCGTAGTGTGTACACGCACATTGTGTGTGTGTAGGGGGTGTGGTGTGTGCACACGCATGCATGTGTGTGTGTGTAGGAGGAGCGTGGTGTGTGCACGCACAGTCTCTCCCTCCTCATCTCTTCTCTCCACCCCTACTCCACTAGTTTTCCATATGACCCACAGCATGCCCAGCAAGACAGTCAGATAGGGTTAAACAGCTACTAAATAAAAGCAAAAATTCTTATGTTGTCAAAAAAAAAAATCTGAATTTTGGTTACCATTCTTTGATATAAATGCTTCCACCTTCCATCCAAATGCTTTCACCAACAGAGCACAATTTTAAGAAATAATCATTTGATTTCCCATTTTTCTTTACAAATTCATATTTTTCCACCTGGAAAACTCCTACACATCTCCTTCAAGTCCAAGCCCCAGAACAACCACGCTAAGACACCTCACCTCCCCAGCCTACAGACAGCAGCTTTCTTCCTTTGTAAGCTCAAAATATTTTATGCATGCCTGTCCTTGGTCCCTACCACACTGCTAGAATGACAGGTTTACATCTCAGTCCCCTTGGTCTGAGGGGGATGCCAGACTAAGCAATAAAGGCCTTTTGCCATATCAGCTTCAAGACATTGCCTAGAATATTTGGTCCCCTTTTCTAATTTGAAATAGAATCTTTTTAAACTCCATGTGATACGGTTTTTCAAAAGAGAAATTAATCACATATAATCAGGGGTAGCGGGGACAGGAGAGTGGGTGAAATACAGATGAAGCAAGACTGGCAAGGAGTTAATAAATGCTGAGGATAAGTGATGGGCACTTGGGGATTCAGTACATAATTCTTTTACAAATGTTTGAAAATATCCAAAATAAAAAGTAAAGGAGAGAAGAAAAAGAAAGAAGGAAGGGAGGCGAGGGAAGAGAAAGAGAGCACAAAAGTGAAGATCCCACTACACCTTGGCTTACCCATGGAGAGGTGAGCAGGTGACAATGACCCTGTGTAGTCTTACCTGGGGCTGGACTCATGAGGAAACTGTACACTGTTAGCAAACACTTCAATAATTTGAACTATATTTGGGTGTGTGGCACACATCATGTGCAGACGTACCTTAAAGAAGAACAGAGGAAATGCTTCTGTACATAGGGGAGGCCAGCATTTTCTCTCCAAACTCCCCCACCCCATACCCCTGCCAAAAGTGACCACACTAGGCCTGGGCATGAGCCTATTATGTAAAAAACCTGATCATCTGGAATGACAGTAAAAAAAAAAAATGTTTTCATATACAAATTACCTCCTTAATGCTCTTTCCATGAAATAAAAAAAACCTCACCAACAGATGTATTTTCTGCTGTCCTATTACCAAATGAAAAATTCATCTTATTTCAGAAATTATTCATATATCTCTAAGAAAAAGAATAAGTCCTTCATTGCATATAATTAACATGTCATCACCACATCCAAATAATTTTAAACAAATGCCTATTATTGAAAAACTGGAAACATATCTTCAGAGTTCTATAGCACCTTTTCAATATATCATTCACTAGAACCTTCCTCATACTATTCTATCTCCACCCTTTTAGGACCTTTTCCAATAAGTAAAAGCTAAAGTAAACCTGACTACTTCAGAGTACAAGAATCACATTAATTGAAAAAGAACAAGAAAGAAGTGGTTTGAAAGGAAGCAAGACTCTATTCATAGCTTTTGGTATTGATGGATGAAGGACTGCTTTATAAGAACAACATGAATAGGGAAAAGTAAGTATGAACATAAAAAGAGTAAGTATGAACATAAAATTCTTTGTGCATTTCTGTATTCTCTCTAGGAAGCTGCCTTACTTGTAAAAAGAATAAATTCTTAGGCACTTCAAATATTTAGGCAAGTCAAGGCAATAAAGGCTCATACCTCATTTCTGGCTTTTGGACGATCAAAAAGAATTTTCAGTGCAAACCGTTCTTGGGTTGATTTCTTCACACAGACTCTAGATTTGAAAGAAAAAAATTCAATCAGAAATCATCTATGTTACCATAAAAACTAATCTAACAAGCTGTTCTTTGAGACTGTACTTCTAATCAAAAATATATCCAGGCACATCAGAACAAACTTGCCCCTAGGGCTAGCAGATGGAAAGGCAGAAAGAGGCATCTCACCCATCCTCCACAGGCCTCAGACACGGGAAATCAATTTGAGGCTGGTTAAGAAAGAAAAAGTGGCCTCTGCTGGTGACAAGTGACTCACACAGCGCCTCCCTGGTATCAACATCTTAAATGATCCTGTCACAGACCGTGTCACTTAAATATATTTCTACATAGATGAGAAAAAGCCTATCATAAATACCTCCACTCATTAAATTAAGGCTATTTCACAAATCTGGAACACGTAATGCTTCTAACTTTATGTGTATTATAAATGGCCCTTTTTAGAACAGTTTTGTCATGGTCTGCAGCCCACTCCAGTATTCTTGCCTGGAGAATCCCAGGGACGGCGGAGCCTGGTAGGCTGCCGTCTATGGGGTCGCACAGAGTCGGACACGACTGAAGCGACTTAGCAGCAGCAGCAGCAGCAGCAGCAGCACATGGGTCTCTTACCTAACTGGACCACTAATTCCAGCTCCCAGCTTCTGAGTCCAATTGATATTGTATTCTTCTAAAATGGAGCTTTCCTATTAAAATAAAAAGGGAGGAGGCAGAGAATGATTCTCCAATTAAAAGTTGAATAGTTAAGCAGAGGTGGAACAGCAGAAGACCGTAACAGCTCAGTATCTTATTGATACCTCCTGAAAGAAGCTGGTAAGTAGAGCTTTGTGAAAGGCTATATAATTAGACATTTCACCTAAGTGACTGGGCTGGGCATTGTTTTCCAACAAGAGAAGGCAGAAAACTTGGGGGTGAAAAGAAATTCTTCAGCTCATCTTCAAGATCCATGTGAGTCAATCCTCGTTGCTGGTTTTGGGGTGTTTTGGTTGTCTTTTTTTCTTCTTGAGTGTGGAAGATACCCTTTCAAAACTACTAAGGACTTATTTCTTCAAATGGTCAAGTGGATTTTCTAAGATTCTAGAAAGACTGGTCTTATAAATGCTGTTATGCCACAGAGGCCTATATCCTTAACAGACTGATCAAATTGGAATAACTGAATAAACTGAAACTTATTAAGATCAAATAAAATAACAGTAAATATCATAGTACATTTATCTGGTTTTCAAGTGTTATTTTGAACACAAAGACATACATTCATTGTGTAACTATATTCTTTATAGTTTTTTAAAAATAGATTCCAATAGCTTTCCATAGTTCCATATAGAGCTCTACAGCTTAAAGTTTTTATGGAATTACTGTGTAGTCACTATATACTGGCGTTTCCCAGGTGGCTCAGTGGGTAAAGAATCTGCCTGCAATGCAGGAGACGCAGGCAGACGCGATTTCAATCCCTGGGTTGGGAAGACTCTCTGGAGGAAGTCATTGCAACCCACTCCAGTATTCTTGCCTAGAGAATCCCATGGACAGAGGAGCATTGCGGGCAATAGTCTATAGGGTCACAGAATCGGACACGACTGAAGCAACTGAGCATGCACGCACACACTATATACTGAGCTTCTGTTGCTATGTTTTTAGGCAAGGAAGTCATACATTTAAACTGTGGTAGAGTAAAATTCATTTTTCAGGGTTTCATGGGCAGTACTGGAAACTAACTGTAGACCTTGAGAAGTTAGGCCAAAACTCATGAGACTTTCAAATTGTTTTGTTGCAATGAAAATCTGATAGACTACAGTTAGCAACAGAATCCTGACTCCCAGGTCTAGCAACAGGACAGATGTCCTGTTTGTGTCCATGTAACACAAACTCACTGAGCAATTAGAAGTGCCAGACACCAGGCTAAGTTCAGAGATGAAAACAGAGCTTCTATCCAGTGAATATGTAAATGTGTAAAACAAGCTGAGAATAGTCTTCATCTCCACACCTTTCTGCTGCCAGTTTTTTTCTTTAACACTTATTTAGTTGCAGCGGATCTTAGCTGTGGCACACGGAATCTTTGATCTTCACTGCTGCATGTGGGATTCACGGAATCCCTGTTAAAATCCCAGCACACATTTTTTTTTGGTAGAAACTGACAAGCTTATTTGGAAATACAAAGAACTTGAATAGCCAACTTAATTTTGAAATAGTAAAACCAAGATGGTTCTCATGCTACTTAATTTGAAAACTTACCATAAAGCTTCAGTAATCACATCAGTGTGGCACTGGCACAGACAGTCACATGGATCAATGAAACAGAAAAGGGAATTAAAAAAAAAAAAACCAAAAGAATGAAAAAAAGAGAATCCAAAAAATAAACTCATACACTTAAGACAACTGATTATCACCAAAGGTGGTTCAACAAGGAAAAGATAATGTTTTGAACAAATGATCCTAAAACAATTCCATTTTGGAAAAGTTTTACAGCTTCTTAAAAAGTTACTGTACTATCCAGTAATTCCACACCTAGTTATTTCCCCAGAAGAAATGAAACATTACGTTCACAAAAATTTGTATGGACAAGTTCTATTTATCATTTTATTTATAATAGCTAAAACCTGGAAACAATCCAAGTGCCCATAAAGAGATTCCTCAAGAATAAAAAGGAGTGAACTACTAATGCATACACTAACATGAATGAACCTCAAAAGCATCAGATCAGATCAGATCAGTGGCTCAGTCGTGTCCGACTCTTTGCGACCCCATGAATCGCAGCACGCCAGGCCTCCCTGTCCATCAGCAAAGATGATGCTGTGAAAGTGCTGCACTCAATATGCCAACAAATTTGGAAAACTCAGCAGTGGCCACAGGACTGGAAAAGGTCAGTCTTCATTCCAATCCTAAAGAAAGGCAATGCCAAAGAATGCTCAAACTACCGCACAATTGCACTCATCTCACACGCTAGTAAAGTAATGCTCAGAATTCTCCAAGCCAGGCTTCAGCAATATGTGAACCGTGAACTTCCTGATGTTCAAGCTGGTTTTAGAAAAGGCAGAGGAACCAGAGATCAAATTGCCAACATCCGCTGGATCATAGAAAAAGCAAGAGAGTTCCAGAAAAACATCTATTTCTGCTTTATTGACTATGCCAAAGCCTTTGACTGTGTGGATCACGATAAACTGTGGAAAATTCTGAAAGAGATGGGAATACCAGACCACCTGATCTGCCTCTTGAGAAATCTGTATGCAGGTCAGGAGCAACAGTTAGAACTGGACATGGAACTGAGAGGGTAACAGGCAGGAAGGCCAGGGGTCTCCAAATGGAAGAAATAGCCTGCAAGTGTCAGACATTTTTCTCTCTCTTAAGCGGCAGGAGGAAACAAACTAGCAATATTTTTTTCCTTCTCTATACAAATTTAAAGAGAGGTTTCTCTTAAAATACAGTGTTGCCATAATGACACCTGGTTTCACCTGAAGTTAGCTATTCTTGACCTAGAGATAACCCATGCCTTTTTCTTATGGAAATGTTTGTCTTAAGCTATGCTAATGTACTACGCCTTTACCCCAAACTCTGTCTCCAAGTCGGTTCCGCCTCTTGGCCCAAAACCTACTTGACAAACCAGTATGTTATACTCAGATATTGTTCCCCTAATCTATGTAAATGAAACTATTTGTATGGTGGTCTGCCCTTCTTTAAGATTCAAGTTAATTATTTTATGGCCCAGGATAAACCATTTGGTGCCATTCTGAATTATAAGACATTCCTTTCTTTCATTAATAGACTGCTAGTGACTATATAACATCCAGCTGAAGACTAGCAAGGGGGTACTCTTTCTGCCCTCTTCTGATGCCTATGTCAGAAGCTTTCTCTATCTCCTTTATACTTTAATAAAACTTTATTACACAAAGGCTCTGAGTGATCAAGCCTCGTCTCTGGCCCCGGATTGAATTCTTCTCCTCCGGGGGCCAAGAATCCCGGTGTATTCGCGTGATTCAACAACCTTTCAGAACAACAGACTGGTTCCAAACAGGAAAAGGAGTTCGTCAAGGCTGTATATTGTCACCCTGTTTATTTAACTTATATGCAGAGTACATCATGAGAAACGCTGGACTGGAAGAAACACAAGCTGGAATCAAGACTGCCGGGAGAAATATCAATAACCTCAGATATGCAGATGACACCACCCTTATGGCAGAAAGTGAAGAGGAACTCAAAAGCCTCTTGATGAAAGTGAAAGTGGAGAGTGAAAAAGTTGGCTTAAAGCTCAACATTCAGAAAACGAAGATCATGGCATCCGGTCCTACCACTTCATGGGCAATAGATGGGGAAACAGTGGAAACAGTGTCAGACTTTATTTTGGGGGGCTCCAAAATCACTGCAGATGGTGATTGCAGCCATGCAATTAAAAGACGCTTACTTCTTGGAAGGAAAGTTATGACCAACCTAGACAGCATATTCAAAAGCAGAGACATTGCTTTGCCAACAAAGGTTCGTCTAGTCAAGGCTATGGTTTTTCCTGTGGTCATGTATGGATGTGAGAGTTGGACTATGAAGAAAGCTGAGCGCCGAAGAACTGATGCCTTTGAACTGTGGTGTTGGAGAAGACTCTTGAGAGTCCCTTGGACTGCAAGGAGATCCAACCAGTCCATTCTGAAGGAGATCAGCCCTGGGATTTCTTTGGAAGGAATGATGCTAAAGCTGAAACTCCAGTACTTTGGCCACCTCATGCAAAGAGTTGACTCATTGGAAAAGACCGTGATGCTGGGAGGGATTGGGGGCAGGAGGAGAAGGGGACGACAGAGGATGAGATGGCTGGATGGCATCACTGACTCGATGGATGTGAGTCTCAGTGAAAGTCAAATACATAAGACTACATGTATATAATTTCAAATATTTGGAATTTCTAGAGAAGACAAAATAATAGTGACAGAAAGCAGATCAATAAAGTTGTCTGGGGTGGGGAGTGAGTGTACAGGCTGACCACAGTGAGGCAGAATGAACTTTCAGGGGAAGTGGGGAGTGTATGGAAAAATTCTAAAGCTGGATAGTGAGGACAGATGCACAACTCTAATTTTACTAAAAATGACTGAATTATACACTTACCTTGGGTGAACTTTATCATATGTGAATTATAACTGAAAATTTTTAATGTTTTTTAAAACTACAGAAATGAATTTTTATTAAGTTCATCAAATATTATTAAAAACTGCCATATACAACAGAAAACAAATATGTAAGGCAGTCTCTAATCCCATAATCCCCAAACGCTCATTATCCAGGTTTAGCTAAGTGACCTGGGAGTACTGAAGTCACGGGCTATGGCAGGAGAGACAGAACTGAAAAGACAGAGCCTATGGTTGTAGCCAGCTGGCCTTATCCTAAATATTTAAGAGTAATAGGATGAGATCTTAAAGTCCAGTCAGCCCATTCTCAGGTCACGAGGCAGCAGAAGTTTAAATGTTGTAGTGAAAACCCAGGAAAATAGCTTTTCCAGCTGAACTCGAGAGGTCTCAGTTCTCACCAAATGAGGGACAGCCTCAAAAAACCAAAACAATGAATATAAGACAACACCACAGACCAAAAGTTTTAATTGATGTGATGCTGGCTTGCTTCCAAGGAGTATATCCTATTCAGTACTGGTTGTTAGATATTTTCAACTTCACTGATTGCCGGGAGCCAGCGTGAGGAACTCCGCCCGTGGCAAAGGTCATGAGGAAGGAGGCTTGGCATACGCAAAGGCGGGATCGAGCCTCCAGAGTCCCCCTGGATATTCTCGAGCATTTACCCCCAAAACCAGAGTCTGCCTACTTTACTGCTTTGTGCTCTCACCTCTGACTTTAAAGGGGGCTGTCCCCCACCACCATCTCGCTCTCTCTGAAAATGAGTTAACTTACAGCTCCAGTTAATAAAGTTCCTGGGCATAATAGGAGTGTTTAAATCCAAACCCCTCAGATGGCTCTCTAACTTGCCTGACCAGTTTACCCGGACTCCTACAGCTATGCATACGATTGTTTACAGTCTCTCAACCACGAGAGGCCTGGGAAGCTTAAGATATTCAAATAGCTTAGAGCCTCTCGGAGAGTTAGAAGCTGTCAGAATAAAACTAGTAGAAGATTTCATTGATGAGCCAATGCTTGCTGCCAAGTCTCCACATCCCCTGTATTGTATCCTTGAATGTGTATTAATTAATATAGTTGGTATGGAGAAAAAATAAGGTGTGGCCTTGGTGTTAGCAACTTTAGACCCTTAAGGTAATATATTCTTTCTTTTGTTGTAAACCCACTGCACCTCTGCCCTATAGGAATGCAACTTTATCTAACACCTTCGGAGGATGGTGCCAAACTTTAAAATCATTACTCTTAGAGAAAATAAATCTTCTGGTTGACAAACCTTTGTCAGAGTCATAAAATGTTAATAGGCCTTCTGGCCAGAAGATGATGTAAATCACCTAAACCATTTGTATATGATAAGTTTGCAGAAAAGAAACGCTGGTTTCGATAAGGATCAAAGACTGCTGACTTTGCATGATTTCACACCCCCTATTATCCTCTGTGTGCAACTTATGGTATAAAAGCCCCTGTTGAAAATAAAGCTACGGGCCTTGCTCATCGAAGCTTGGTCTCCCCATGTCATTCTTTCTTTCAACCTCTGGCTGAGTTCCCATCTGGAGCGCAGAGGCCCGCCAAGCTTACTAATTTCGCCTTGCGCTTCTAGGATCCGACCGGGGAGGCCTCAGTGTCTCCTCTCCCACGGGAGAACGGAAGGACGCCTGCGGCCTCCGTAAGTGGTGCAAACTTCTTGTCTTGAAGTTTTATTGGTCTCCCGCGTAAACCAAGTTACTCAGCCTCTTTCCTCCACTGAATTTTCCTACTGAGCTATCCTCATTCTATTACTCTTTATATCTTTGATTAATATTTAATTAAAGCCAGTGTAGGCCTGTGGCTTACGTAAGTGGTGCAATCTTCTTGTCTCGAAGTTTTATTGGTTTTCCCCATAAACCAAGTTACTCAGCCTCTTTCCTCCACTGAATTTTCCTACTGAGCTATCCTCATTCTATTACTCTTTATATCTTTGATTAATATTTAATTAAAGCCAGTGTACTTGCCGAGGCCGTCTCCCCTTTGAATTCCCTTGATCAGCCAGGGCTGGACCCCGGCCCCGGCAACCAACCTGTATTAGGTTGAACACATACAATTGGAAGATTCACCAGTGATCTATTAATAAGTACAAGAAGAAAAGCTTAAAAAAAAGTAAGAAAATCAGGTTGGACAATAGTGACCAACTGAGGAAAACCACATACAGTTCTTTCTGAACCATTCTTAAGTTGCTGTGAGCTAATATCCATTGGGTTCTTACTAAATGTTAGGTATTATAAGTACATTTTAATTAAATTCTAAAAAAAAAAAAAAAAAAAACCCTGAGCTGGGGAGATTTTTTATCCTTTTCCTATGGATGAAAAAACTAAGTGACAGAGAAATAAAGTGACTTATTCAAGGACACAGCTAAATGAATGGCGAGGCTGAGATTTCAACTCATGAGTCAACGTGGAGAAACTACTATAACCACTCAGTAACACTGCTTCCCCATTTATATATTTGCCCACTAGAACTATGTATCTCTTCTGCTCAAAACTCTCTCAGATTTCCCCTTCTACTCAGGGTCAAGCCAAAGTTCTTGCAATGGCCTAAAGGCCCTATGTACTTTGGCTTCTGGTTACCTGGCTCCAATATGATCTAGACTAACCCACTGCATTCCAGTCACCCTGTTGTTCCTGGGTCACAGGAGACCTGCACCTACCTCAGGGCCTTTGTATCTTTTGTTCCCACTGCCTATAATATCCCTCCCCAAGACAATAGAGGTTTGCCCCCTCATTCCCTTCAAAGCTCGATACAAATGTCACCTCCTCAGGAAGGCCTTCCCTGCCCACCCTTCCTAAAATAGCACTCTCCACCTTTTTTAATGTGTGCTCAGTCACTAAGTTGTGTCCAACTCTTTCACGACCACATGAACTGTTGCCCACTAGGCTCCTCTTTCCATGGGATTTCCCAGGCAAGAATACTGCAGTGGCTTGCCATTTCCTCCTCCAGATCTTCTCAATCCAGGGATCGAAATGTGTCTTTTAATTATAATCACCTGACAATGTTTATTAACTAGCTCCACCATCTAGATTGATCTACAAAAGAGGGACATCTAGGGCTCTTGACTTTTCTTCACAAGTGCCCAACACAACACCTTGCACAAAGCAAATAATGCTAGCTGAATTTAAAAACCTGCCAAATGTATTTTGATTCACAACCCAATCGTATAACTTTAGGCAATACATGATGCTGTACCAATGAAATCCAAACCGAAAGAAAAAAAAAATGTGTCTATCAAAGCAGTCTTTTGGATCCTTTAATTCTATCATTTAAAATCTGGTATTTCTTAATGTATATGTTCTGTCTTGATGCCTCCTTTAAAAGGTGAATTTTCTTTGAAATGACTGATGACTCCTATAAACTTTGTAACCCCCAAAATTGTTAGAAGTGGAAGTTCTTAATTAGTTATTGGTAGTAGTGATTGTGTCTTGATGGGGAAAATAACCCCGAGTTGCCTACCCCTCAAGGGAAAATGAAATTCCTAAATGCACAGACTTGACTTAATACTGTAAAATAAGTAAGTAATAAATATCAAACTTTAAGCTTCAGTGTTCAATTTACATAAGAAACTTAATTTCCTCAGTACAGCTGAATGGTAACTTTCTGACTCCTAGTGACTTAATGCCGCAGTGTTTGCCTGTTTAAAAAAAGTAAAAAGCGGGTTTTTTTCAAAATTTTATTTGGGCCACTTTGGAACACACATATTTGCTTTTTTTTTTTTTTTTGGTTAACAGAGCGGTATGTAAAGGACACCATTAGCTCCTCCTAAGTAAACTCAACGCCCCCCAGAAGAAGGAAAAGGAAACAGGAAAAGGGGAGGAACCACACGGAAAGGTGAAAACAACCTATTTGCCAAAGAGCAGATTTTGTAAGGTGAAGCACCTGCTGAAACTGCAGATTTCAAACAAATCTGGAGCGAGGGGTAAGATCCAACTCTCCAAGTGCTGTTGCAGCAGATCACCTGAAAACAAATTCTGATGGTACTTGGGGAGCGATCGAATAGAGTGTAGCAGGGCGCCCTACGTGCTACTCGCATCAAGTATCTCCACGCCACCCACCCTCCATTCTAGGGAAGTACAAATCACATCCCCGCTTCAAGCAGGTAAGTTGGAGGGAGTCGGACGTCCCTCCCGCGCGCTCCACAAACCCTTTGCCCTCAGCGCTGTAAAACGCAGTCCACGGAAGCCAGGAGTTGGAACCCACGGAACTGAGAGCCGAGTTGCTGGAATCTCTAAGTTCTCTCCGCTTTCTGAGGCTGAAGCCGAGAGGAATGCCAAAGAGACAAAGCGGGGAGGCATCTCCCCCAACTTACCTTGATGGCTTTCTCCATATCGCTCTCCGACATGCTCCGCGGAGCCCGCAAGGCCGGGAGCAGCGGAGGCTGCGCAGCTGCCCGATCCCACCGCAGCCGGGGGAACAAGGGGCTCAGCGCTCGGGGCCCTGGGTCTCGGGGAGACGGGCAGCAGCCGCCCCCAGGGACCTGAGGGGACGAGGGCCCCGGCGCCGGCTCGGCTTCGGCAGGCGGCTTTAGGCTGGCGGCGGCGGCAGCAGCGGCCCCCGGGAACAAGTCTTTGTGCTGGGCCCCGCGCGGCCGCCTCCCGGCCTCATCCCCGGCCGGGGAGGCAGGCTCCCGGGGCAGGGCGAGGCGGGGAAGGCCCCGATCAGGGGCGCTGTGTCGGGGCCTCGCGGGGCCGCCGCTTAGGTCTGGGTTCGCCAGGTCCTGAGGGGGATCCTGCGCCTCCGCCTCCGCCGGCGGCACCGCCGCGAAGCCGAGGCCGAGCCCGACGCCGCCGCTGCTGCTGCTCCCGCTGCCGCTTCAGCACCACACATCGCCGGGACACCCGCGCCGGGCAGCCCGGCCGGCCGCCCGCCTGCCGGCGCTGTGCCCCGCCTGAGCTCCGGGCCGCCCCTCCTGTCGCCCGACTTCGTGTCCCCACGGCTCCACGCGCCCCTCGCAGCGGTCCGCTGGGGTTTCCGAGCCGCCCGCGAACCAAGCAGTCGACTTGCAGGCGTCCGCCAAGGCCTCCCCAAGGTGGCGCCACACCCAGGACAGGCCCCGGGGCCCTCCGCAGCGCTGGCGCCGAGCTGATGACGTAAAGGAGTCAGGGGCCAGTGGGGCGGGGCTACGGGCCCTCACCAGCTGACTCTAGTGCCTGCGGGTGGCTCTACAAAGTAGTTTGTCCCTGCGCAGCGGACAGGGCTTCTGGCACGGGAACTACCCTACGGAAAGATACGGAGATAAACGACTAGTGATGGAGGCGCGGAAACTGAGGCTCCGGGCGGGTCAGGCGGTAACAAGAGTTCTATATATAATAATAGCAATAATAGTTATATATATACGGTGCGTTTACTTTACTTGAGGCTCTTTTCTTCCCTTAGTTTCTCTCATCTTTATAAAGTAGGCATTTGGCCCTTTGAGCTAAGTGTGTTCTTGTTCCCTGTTAACAGGTGAGGTAACTGAGGCTGTCCGAGAGCGAAACTCATTTGCGCACAACTGCGGACAGCTGAGAAGTGGTCAAGTCGGAACTGGGACGCAGGTTTGTGCTCGTTACTCAACCAACACAGATGACTTTTTTTTTTTTTTTTTTTTTTTTAATGCCTGGCTCGAGAAAACAAGTAATCAATGAAAGCCGGACACTAAAGCCTTTGCCTGTCAGCATCCCATCTGCGGACCAAATGCTGAACTGGGTGCAGGCCCTCCCTCCCTGCAGCCCCTAAGCCCTGGCGGCGGGGAGCAGCCTACAGCTCATGGGGTTGGCCTGGGGGCTCTGGAACCAGCTCTGCCTCAGGGGCCCCCCAGATCTCTGACCCCAAGTCTCGTTCGCTCCGCTCTTCCTCATGTCGGCATTTAGCTGGGTATCTTTCCCTTTCGGAAGGTGGAGTAGCCAGCAAGTTCAGGCTCCCATAGCTCCGTGGGAGAGAGGAGGGCCTCACCAGATGCGGCTGCTCTTCTGCCAAACCTCTCCTGGGCAAGGGGAGGTGGGGATTAGGGGTGGGGAAGGGGGCGGTGGAGAAGCCAGGCTATACCAACAGCCTATCAAAGAACCTTGCAAGAGTATTTGGTTAATCACCTCTTGGTGGTTCTTCATTCATTCACGTATTTACTGAGCACCGCTGTGTGCCAGGCCTACTCGACCCTGGGGAAAAAGTAGAAAAAAGACACAGTACATGCTCATGGATCTTTTTGTTTTTGAGAGAGGGCAGCAGAAACTAAAGAAAGAAAAGCACAGTTTGTGGATACTAAGAAAGTAAACAATGCTAAGGTAAGAGAATTAACTGGGTGTCAGGACTTTTCAAGTAGAGGATCAGGAGAGGTCTCCCAGGTGGCAACCCTGATGCTGAGGCCTCTGATAAATGAGAAGGAACTGTCTACTGGAGATCCAGGTCACTTTCTGGGCAGATGGAACAGCAGTTGTAAAAGTGTTAAAGTAGAAGCTAGGTAAATGTGGTCAAGAAGCAGCACAATCATTGTAGCTGGAGCAGGGAGAGTAGCAGAGAGCGGTAAAGGATGAGGTTGGAAAGGTGAGGAGGGTTGTATCATCTACGCCAGCGGTCCCCAGCGTCTGGAATCTGATGCCTGATCTGAGGTGGAGCTGATATAATAATAGAAACAAAGTGCAGAGTAAGTGTAATGCGCTCGACTCATCCCGAAACCATCCCCTCTCCCCTATCCCTGTCCGTAGAAAAATTGTCTTCCTAGAAGGTGGTTCCTGGTGCCAAAAAGGTTGGGGACTGCTGATATACACCTTTAGGGTCATGGTGAGAACTTTGGATTTTATTCTAAGCCACTGGAAGGTTTTCAACTAAAGAGGGGTCTGATCAAATTTATGTTTTTAAAGATAAGACTCTGCTGTATGGAGAATTAATACGGACAAGTTAAAGTGGAGACGTGAACAGTTATTAAGAGGCTGTTGGAATAGCCCAGATTATGATGATGCTTGAACTAAGACAGTGGCCATAAAAATAAAGTAGATTGGTTTATGACGTTTTGGACGTGGAATTGAAAGAACTTCCTGAAGAACTCCATGAGGAAGATGAGAATAAGAAACAAATCAAGAATAATTTTCAGGACTTCCCTAGTGGTCCAGTAGCTAAGACTCTGTCTGAACTCTGAATACCTCGGGCCCGAGTTCAGTCCCTGGCCAGAGAACTAGATCCCACATGTGGCAACTAAGACCCAGGGCAGCCAAATAAAAGCAATAAAAATAAATACTTTAAAAAAAGAATAACTTTTAAGAGACCACCTTATGCAACTTGCATAGATGGTGGTGCCATTCGGTGAATGAAAGACTTGATGAGAGTGAGAAATGTAGAGTTCTTTTTTATCTGGTTAATTTGAGGTTCTTGAGGAATGTACCAGAGAATTGGACACCTAATGGGATATATTTTGCGGTGCAGACATAGTGTCCGCTTTGTTGGCCATACGCCTACAGGACATTCTCCATCCCCCATAAAGTCGGTGTGGCCATGTGTCTATGCTCTCCCCCAATGGAAAGTGAGCAGAAGACGACATGCACATATCCAGGCCTGGCCTGGAAAATCTGTCAACAGATGCTCTCACTTACTCTGCCAGCTGGAAGATGATGACCAGGTTCTGGAGAAGGCAGGACTTTAAGATGGAAGATACCTGGATGGAAGAAAACTCTGCCCTGTTGACCTCAGCATCCTCTCAAGATTGTTATATGAGAGAAGAAGAAAAAAAAAATCTCTTTTGTTGAGCTTTCATGTGTTTACAGCTTTTTGTTACAGCAGCTTTGCCTGTTCTAACACAAATAAGAAAGTGATTCTGCAGTGAACTGTGGGAGAAAATTTTGAAATGACTTGGATTAACATTATGTACGACAGTTAGGAAATAGAAGGTGCCTTGGTTTCTTTGGTTCTTTCAGTAAGAATTTCTCAGGTCCCTCTCTGTGCCAGGCACTGTGCTACATAGTAGAGATTCAGAGATGGGGTCCGAGCCTTATGCATTCTGAGTCTCGCAGCTAAACTCAACATCTGTCATCTGCACATACTGTCCCTCTATCTAGAAACTTTCTCTCCTTAGCACACAGAGGCCCATTCCTACGCGTTCTTCAACCACATTCTAAATATTAATTCATCAGAAAGACTGGGCCTAACCCTCGTGTGTTTGTGTGCTCAGTCGCTTAGTTGTGCCTGATTCTTTGTGACTACTTGGACTGTAGCCACCAGGCTCCTCTGTCCATGGGATTTCTCAGGCAAGACTACTGGAATGGGTTGCCATTCCCTTCTCCAGGGGATCTTCTCAACCCAGGACTGAACCCGCATCTCCTACACTGACTGGCAAATTCTTTACCACTGAGCCACCTGGGAAGCCCCAGGCCTGACCCTTCAGTTCAGTTCAGTTGCTCAGTCGTGTCTGACTCTTTGTGACCCCATGGTCGCACACCAGGCTTTTCTGTCCATCACCAGCTCCCGGAGCCTGCTCAAACTCATGTCCATCGTGTCGGTGATGCCATCCAACCATCTCAACCAAGGCCTGACCCTTGGGTCAGTCTAAATCAATTATTCATATTACCTCATAATTCACTTCCTTGTACTTATCACAATTTTAATTTATATATCCACTTTTTTTCCTTTAGGGTCCTCTCCTCCATTAGATTAAATATTCTCAAAAAGGGAAGGAATCTTATCTGCATTATTAGTTCCATCCTCAACACCTAGCCCACAGTAGGTGTTTGATAAATA
This sequence comes from Bubalus bubalis, assembly GCF_019923935.1. NCBI lineage: Eukaryota > Metazoa > Chordata > Mammalia > Artiodactyla > Bovidae > Bubalus > Bubalus bubalis. The sequence goes on along the minus strand of NC_059173.1, from coordinate 10,388,768 downwards.
TTTGTTGGAGAAATCAAGGAACGTGGTAGACAGCCTAATATAACCCTCAGAGATGCCTGTGCCTCTTGGAATTCATGGTCTTGTGTAATCCCCTCACTGTGCTCATGGGCTGACCTAGAGACTCACTTCAAATGATGGGCTGTCATGTCTGAGATTAGATTACAAAAAGGCTGTGGCTTCCCTCCTGGGTACCCTTCTCTTGCTTTCCCATTCTCTTGCCCATTTGCTCTGAGGAAAGCCAGCTCAAATGTGAGCAACTTTATTAGTTTCCTGAGGCTGCCATAGCAAATTACCATAAACTAGGTGACTTAAAACAATGGAAATTTATCCTCTACAGTCCTGCAGGCCCAAAGTCTGAAATCCAGGTGTCAGAAGGGCCCTGCTCCCTCTGAAGCCTCTAGGAAGGGTCCTTTCTATCTCTGCCAGCTGCTGGTGGCTCCCAGCAGTCCTTTGGCCTTCCTTGGCCTACAGGTGTATCCCTCTAATCTCTGCCTTGATCTTCACATGACTTTCTCCGTGTGCGTCTGTGTTCTTTCCTCTTCCGAAGACACCCATCATTGGATTTAGGGGTCACCCTAACCTAGTATGACCTCATCTTATCCTAACTAATTGCATCTGCAGAGACCTTTCTACATTCTGAGGTTCCATGTGACCAGGAATAGGGGAGAGGATGCTAGTCAGCCCACTATTGTTGCCCCTGGGGGGGCCCACATGTCAAGGAACTCATGTCTCACCAGCTGTCAGTGAGAACTGGAGGCCTGGCAGGTGGTCACGTAAGTGAGCTTAGCATGGATCTTCACATAGTTGAACCCTGAGATGATTGCATCCTTGGCCAACAACTTGATTGCAGCCCTCTGTACCAGGGGCACCCAGTTAAGCTATGTCCAAAATCCTGACCCACAGAAACTGTGAGATGATAAATGTTTTTAAAGTGCTAAAGTTAGGGGCAGTTTGTCATGCAGCATAGATAACTAACACAGATGTTGGTGCCTGAAAGACGGGTGCTATCATAACAGCTCCCTAAAATGTGGGAGTGGTTGGGAACCAGGCAGTGGGCAGAGGTTCTAACGAGTTGGACAAGTGTGTTATAGAAAGCCTAAATTATCTTGAACAAACGTAGCAGAGAGAGATCTGGGCTTTGGTTCTCAAAGTGTGGCTGCCAGACCAGTAGTATGGGGCACTTAGTAGATGTACAGTAAATATTTCTTCTTGGGGCCATAAGATTGGAAACCAGGAGTGTATATCACTGAAAAAAAAAAAATCCTTTTACCATGTTCATTTCATTTTCAGAAAAATTTTAATAAAAACAATGACTATCAGTTACTTTTTATTCTTCATGAAGTAGCTGAATGAGAGTGGGACATGACTGGAGGGACTGTGAGGAAATGGAGGCCCAGAGGTAAGGCAATTTATTTTTTTTAATTAAGATTAAAATCCATGTAACATAAAACTGACCATTTAAAAGCGAACAGTTCAGTGGCATTTAGTATTCAATGTTGTGCAAGTATCATCTCTATCTAGTTCAAAGACATTTTCATCATCCCCAGGGGAAACCCTTATCTGTTATCCATCAACTTTCCTTCTCTCCCTAGCTCCTGCTGCTGCTAAGTCGCTTCAGTTGTGTCCGACTCTGTGCGACCCCATAGACGGCAGCCCACCAGGCTCCCCCATCCCTGGGATTCTCCAGGCAAGAGTACTGGAGTGGGTTGCCATTTCCTTCTCCAGTGCATGAAAGGGAAAAGGGAAAGTGAAGTCGCTCAGTCCTAGCAGTGACCAGTCTGCTTTGTCTCTTTGGATTTACCTATTCTGAACATTTCATAAACATAGAATCAGACAATATGTGGCCTTTTATGTCCAGCTTCTTTCCCATAGCATCATGTTTTTGAGGTTCACGTATATAATAGCATGTACCAGTGCTTCATTAGTGTTTTATGGTTAAATAATTTCATTATGTGCATGGGCCACGTTTTATTCATTCATCTGTTAATAGACATTCAGATTATTTCCACTTTGGGGCTGTTGTGAATAGTACTTCTGTGGACATTCATGGAGAAGTTTTTGTTGGAGTCCCTGTTTGCTGTTATTTTGGGCGTGTGACCGTCGCCTTTTGCCTCAATGCACTTGTCTAGGTGTTGCCCATATACAACCACGTGGCGTGTAATGCCATCTTGTGTTTTGTTTCAACCATTTTTAAAACTGAAGTACTGCTCAGTGGTAAAGAATCTGCCTGCCAGTGCAAGACATGTGGGTTCAATCCCTGGTTCAGGAAGATCTCCTGGAGTAGGAAATGGCAACCCACTCCAGGACTCTTGCCTGGAAAACCCCATGGACAGAGGAGCCTGGCGGGCTGCAAAGAGTCGGACATGACTTTAGTGAATGAACAACAACAATAGTTAATTTAAAATGTTGTGTTAGTTTCAGGTATACAGAAAAGTGATTCAGTTATATAGATAGACTTTTTCAGATTCTTTTCCACTGTAGTTTATTGCATGATATTGAATACAATTCTCTGTGCTACACAGTAGGTCCTTGTTACCCTTTAGTAACTGTAAGTTTGCTGTGAGTCTTTTCTGTTTTGTAAATCAGCTCATTCGGGTAACACTATCTTTGAAAGACACCAGCCTGATCATTTGGTCTACCTGTCAGATCTCGGAGAGGATAGCAGTGCAGTTGTACTTACAAACACAGGGTGGCACCTAGACTTAGAAAACCCCACATCAGCCCCCCTTCTCAGGGCTGCAGGAAGTTCCTTGCATCCTTTATTCCGCCATTTCCTCTTGGGCGCTGGGCAAGGCCAAAGGCAGAAACACCAGCTTTACACCCAATACTCCTGTGACTGACCCACATCTAAAAACCCAGAGAGATTAGGTTGTTCATAACCCGAGAACTTTGTTTTTGCTTCCAGACAGCTACCTAGTGTTCTAATAGGTTTCTGTCACTAAAAGCACAAGGAGATTAATGGGTCTAGGATGTCAGAATCAACAGGATAGACATTTTCTTAATAGCTGGCATTTCTGTTGTTATTTGTCAGTTTAAGAAGCAGATTCTCTTACCATGAGTCTGATTCACAGGGATGCGGGCAAGAAATATTACATTTCTCTGTTTTCTCCAATTTACCCCAACAGGGTTTTCAGCAGCACTGGAGTATTAAAAGGTTGGCAGTTCCAATGTCTTAAGTCCTCTCCTTCAGATAAGAGCACCACTTTTCTTTGAGGATCCATCCCTCATTTTCAGCCTCAAGTGGACTAGAAGGGCCTCCAGGGCTACAAGGGTGGACGGTTAGAACTCAGGTCGAAGAGAATCACCGCATCTTTATCGCTCTGGCCACTGGTCGAGGGAAGGGCAGGATGTCACATCAGTTAGCATGAACCTGAGTCTTTGCTGGGGCTAGCAAACATGGACCTTCTCCTAGCCAGTGGACTTGAGCCTTGCCCGGTATGAGATGAGAGCTCTTGAGGTCAGTTGGTTCTTCTAAGAATCCAGACCCACCAGCACAAAAATGGGTATGGTTTAAACATGGAGAGCTGGAGCCAAGAGATGGAAACTTTTTGAACTTCTGGATCAAGCCATGGTCAGAGCCGAGATCTCAGGGTTTTGGAATATGGAGACCATATTTTTTTCACACTGACTTGAACTTGGTTTTCTGATACTTGCAAGTAAAATTTTCTTAAGTAATATATTGTGTATAGAAAATCTTCCCAGAAGTACTCTCACCTATATCATGAGATTTGGATTAAGTTGTTGGTAAGATCAGGCATTGGAAAGTCATCACCCTAAATTTTGAGGGTGCTATTTCGCATCATGGTAGGGATTTGCCTTCCCAAATCCATTTTCCTTTTATTCTTTAGAATTAAGAACTTTAATTTTAGAGAGGCACACTGACTCCCAGCTAAAAAGACAAAGTTCCTTATCCTTCTTTGCAGCTAGATGTGGCCATGTATCTTAACTTTGTCCAATTCAGTTCAGTCGCTCAGTCGTGTCCGACCCATGGACTGCAGCACGTCAGGCCTCCCTGTCCATCACCAACTCCCGGAATTTACCCAATTTCATGTCCATTGTGTCAGTGATGCCATCCAACCATCTCATCCTCTGTCATCCCTTTCTCCTCCTGCCTTCAATCTTTCCCAGCATCAGGGTCTTTTCAAATGAGTCAGCTCTTTGCATCAGGTAGACAGAGTATTGGAGTTTCAGCTTCAACGTCAGTCCTTCCAGTGAACACTCAGGACTGGTTGGATCTCCTTGCAGTCCAAGGGACTCTCTCAAGAGTCTTCTCCAACACCACAGTTCAAAAGCATCAATTCTTTTGCGCTCAGCTTTCTTTATAGTCCAACTCTCACATCCGTACATGACCACTGGAAAAACTATAGCCTTGACTAGATGGACCTTTGTTGGCAAAGTACTGTCTCTGCTTTTTAATATGCTGTCTAGGTTGGTGATAACTTTCCTTCCAAGGAGTAAGCATCTTTTAATTTCATGGTTGCAGTCACCATCTGCAGTGATTTTGGAACCCCCCAAAATAAAGTCTGCCACTGTTTTCAGTTTCCCCATCTATCTGCCATGAAGTGATGGGGCTGGATGCCATGATCTTAGTTTACTCAATGTTGAGAACTTTAAGCCAACTTTTTCACTCTCCTCCTTCACTTTTATCAAGAGGCTCTTTAGTTCTTCTTCACTTTCTGCCGTAAGGGTGGTGTCATCTGCATATCTGAGGTTATTGATATTTCTCCCTGCAGTCTTGAGTCCAGCTTGTGCTTCATCCAGCCCAGTGTTTCTCATGATGTACTCTGCATATAAGTTAAATAAGCAGGGTGACAATATACAATCTTGACATACTCCTTTTCCTATTTGGAACCAGTCTGTTTTTCATGTCCGGTTCTAACTGTTGCTTCCTGACCTGCATACAGATTTCTCAAGAGGCAGGTCTCTCTATATGTCCAAAGACATATAAATATAAGTTTTGTGGGCAGCCTCTTGGAAGTTGCCTTATAAAGTATCCCACCTTTCTTTGTCCTTTAACCGTCTTGCTTCTTGGATGTTGTTGTGATGGCTGGAATGTTAGAAGTCATATTAAACCTCAAGGATGAGGGTCATGCTGTAGGGATAATGGAACATTGAAATAGTAGGAATCACTTATTTAAAGACTCTGTGGAATCACTTTAATAGCCCTTCACTGCTCACCTTTGGGCTTCTTTTACCTGAGAGGTACATGGGCACATTCTAGGGAGCCTTCTTCCCTGCCTGCAGTCAGCAGGGGCCCTTCTTGTCCTTCCATGATGTCATTAGGTTATTGCTCTCATTGTATCTGGCACTTACATCGTATTATAATCATCTGAGTCTGTCTCTCCTCACCATGTCCTGAGCTTCTAGAGATAGTGAGTCTCACAGGTCTTAGTCGTCTTTGCATCACCACGACCTAGCACTCAGTAGCCTTCCAGTAATTGTTTATGATGGACGTATGTAGTGTGAAGAGCGTAACCTTTTCTTCCATCAGGCCCAGGTTAGGCCAGCCATCCCCCTTGGCACGGTCGGAACACCCTCTTCCTGTTAAGTCCCTATGTTTAATCCCTCTCTCTCCCTGGGTAGACCCAGGCGCTGTGAGAACAAGGACAGAGGTTTCAGCTGACCTCATGCCACCATGCACCACCTCATGCCTAGGAGACTGCCAAGATGGAAGAACAGGGGGCAGAGGGTGGCGTGAGCTCAAAATTTTGCCTTTTGCCACTCATTTGTCACGGGACTGTTGCTGCTGCAGCTCATCATCAAAGCTGAGAGAGAATCATGTTATTGGCAGTGAACCTCATTTCACCTTGAAGCAACATGAACTGGAACGTCTTGTTCCATCTGGTCATAGAATCATCACCTCAATGAGATGTAACTATTTCAGCTATAGAATGATTGAGAGTTTTTGAATACATATATAAATACGTGTTGTCCTAAGCCACTTCAGTTGTGTCCGACTCTTTGCGACCCCATGGACTGTAGCCTGCCAGGCTCCTCTGTCCATGGAATTCTCCAGGCAAGAATACTGGAGTGGGTTGCCATGCCTTCCTCCAGGGTAACTTCCCAACCCAGGGATTGAACCTGCATCTCTTACGTCTCCTGCACTGGCAGCCAGGTTCTTTACCACTAGCACCATGCAGGAAGCCCATATGTAAATATATATAATCTAAAAGGTTAAATACTAATAAACCTAATAATCTAAAAGATTCGGTTTACTTGTATTTTATTGTTTAAAATTTAGTGATACTGTTCTGCTTTCATTTTTCATGTCTTCTATTTATGACAGTTAAATGCTGCTCTTTTTTATGTACTGCAAATAAGGTGTTTTTCAAAAATTTTATCTAAATGTCAATTTAAAGAAAAAAGTAAATAATAGTACAAGTATATCATATATGACAAAAATTGTTAAGTGCTACTCAGAGAAATCAAATGAGTCTTTAGTAGAATAGGGGTCGCTTATCAAGACGTGGCTTAGCCTCAGTGAAATAAAGGCAGGGGTCAACCACTGAGTTCCACCACTCCCCTGACACTGTCTGCAAAAATTATACAGGTGTGTTTCTCAGGAAAGGATCAAACTTTTCCCCCAAATTCTTAAAGGAAGCTGTGACCCAATCATGATCACTCACAACTACTGTGATTCAGTTCTTTTTGCTCCATTTTCATTGTTCACTAAGGAATGTTCAGCTTCCTAATTTACTAATAGTACTAATTACTAACTTGCCAGGTCCCCTAACTAAAGGCAGGCAGTGTTCTGGATACAAGATTCAAAAAGTCTGAAAATACAGACCTCACTTAAAATGAGTAAACGGACATCTGGTTTTCAAGTTAATCTCTTATGAAACTGGTCCGGCAGGAATCTGTCTCATTGGTTCTGACCAAGTCTTTGAACTTACAACACTGAGAACCAGCCTTGAGTGTCGAGTGCGCATTTTTCCCGGCTTACCTCTCCGTCTCTCGGGGCAGGGGCTGCGAGTGCTGTTGAGGTGTCGAGACTCAGTGTGTTGCACAGGGCCCGCCACACATGGGCAGGCCAGAGACACCCGTTAATTACGTGCAGGATACAAAGGCTGTTTGCCCCCAAGAGGGGAGGGGCGGTAGGTGTTGACAGTGTGACACACGCGCAGAGGGGACAACATATCTGTGTGACAGCATCTCCTTGGGCTGAGACGGAGAAAGACTTAGTTAGAAAGTGAAGAGCCACAGTGTCTTTATTGGGTTTTTAGTCCAGAATACAAAGCAAGGTGCTAGTTGTTGCCTCAATGATAGTACAGGGGCCAACAATGGCTTTTCCTTCCCCTGTTAAGGCAAATTACAGAAAGAAGTGTGTCAGATGGACAGAATGAGATATTTGAATCTTTGGAAAGTCACTTTGAAAGCTAGTAGCAGCACTGCAGTGTAAAAGGCTTTCCATATACCCTTTGCCCCACACCCAGCCAATGTATTGGAAGGAACTTTCTTGATCCAAGAGATTCTTCTGGCAGAGTTTCTCTTTTGAGACCTTTAGCATGCAAGGGTCATTTTTCTTGGTCTTGTGGCTGATCTCTGAGCCTTCCATTACTGGATGAGTAAGAAAGCCAGCGTGGTTCTTTAGGAGTTCTTCTGAGGAACTCTGACTGTGACCTGTGAGGGGAGCAGAGAAGCTGTTAAATCTGCATGCTTCCCTGTGGTCCGCAGGCCTCCTCAGCTGGATGCTGCCGGAGCGATAAGCAGAAGGGCTCTCCTTATTTTCCAACATCTCGACAACCAAATGGTCGATCCGAGCAACCTGCTAGGGCTATGTTCTGCGTTAAGATCACACTCAGCCTCCCCTTGACCCAGTCTTTCTCCACTGGGGGCTTTTCCCTCTTCTCAGGCTCTATAGAACTCGGTGTATGACGAAGCCCAGCAAAGGACTGTGTAAGCACAGTGGTGGTCAAGTCCCTACTTATTCTTCACAAGGCATAGCAGAGACCGGGTCTTTACCCTCTTTGGTAGCTTCCATGGCTTAAAACAAGAAACCTGCAGTCAACACTGGTGGAGCCCGGCACAGGGAGAGGGCAGAGAAGGCACCCATACTCACGGTCTTCACTTCGGTGTACGCCTGCAGCCCGTATTCCCCCAGCTCCCGGCCACTCCCAGACAGCTTGTAGCCACCGAACGGCGACTGGGCCCCAAACACGTCATAGCAGTTGACCCTACAATTTAAGATGAGATCTCAGGAGTAACTTGCTGGGGCAGGGATGAAGTATCCTGCCCCCTCAAACCTCCTGTATTGCTCTAAAATTTAACTTTAGAGCAAATTTTACTTTAGAAAAAGGGAGGTGGAGAACCCTACTAAAATCTAGCCATACAGGGGTTCAAAAGCAGGCCGTGTGCAACAAAGCCGTAAGTTGTCTGGTCCTTCATGACATGGATGTCAATACCAGGGTGCACCAAATGCTAGCTTCCCATTTTAATGAATTGTTTTTACTAATTAGGTGCTGTCTATATGGCTCTGTTCTGGATATTTCATATAAATGGAATCACACAACGTGTGACCTTCTGTGTCTGGCTTCTTTCATTTAGTATTACATTATCCACGTTGAAATAGGCATCAGCGCTTCATTCCTTTTTATGGCTGAACATTCCATCGCGTGAATAAACCACAGTTTGTGTGTCCATTCATCAGCTCGTGGGCATTTAGGCTGTTCCCACTTTTTGACTATCACGAATAGTCTATGAATATTCAGGTACACTTTTTTGTGCAGATGTGTGTTTTTTTTTTTTCCTCCTGGGTATACACCCAGGAGTGGAATTACTGGGTCCTAGGATAATTCTATGTCGAACTGACTGGGGAACTTCTGCCAGACTTGTCTGTAGTGGGTGCAACATTTTACAGTACCACCAGCAATGTCTCCACACCCTAACCAACACTTGGTATTTTCTGTTTTTTACATTACCGCTGGCCTAATGGGTGTGACATAGGTGCTAAGCTTTGAAAACCAGGGTGACACAGATGCGGACACTCAGCGCTGGCCTCCTCACAGCTTGGTGAGGAGCCCAGTCACCCAGCTGCTTGTCCAAGAAGCGCGTCACGGACATACGCACCAGAGGGAAGTTTAATCCCCTGGAGAAGGGCATGGGAAACCTCTACCCGCTACCCCACACCCACACCCAGACCCAGGAGGCACTGAGCCTGGCACCCCAACTCTGGGATGTGAGCAGGGGATTACCAAAGAGCCTGGCTTGGGATGTCTGCCAGGGTTGTGAAGGGTTGCGGGAGGCCCTTACCACACAGTGCCGGCCTGGAGGGCCTGGGACAGGTAATTGGCCTTGTCCAAGTCCTTCGTGAAGACAGCTGCAGCCAGCCCGTACTTGGAATTGTTGGCTCTCCCGACGACTTCCTCCATGCTCTTGAACTTCAGAATCTGCATCACTGGCCCAAAGATCTGGGATGAGACAGCATGAAGGGTGGGCGTGGCAGACTGAGACCCACATGTTAGCCAGCTCTCCCCAGCGCTGAGCAGGTGGTTCCAGCAGCCCCCAGACTCACTGTGAGGGTGCTGACAGCCCCCACTCACTGGAGCACGAGGGAAGGAAGCCAGCTGGTGGCCACAGGCCTTACATACCGTAGCTTATTTCTAAACAGTCCTGTGAGGTAGGGGTTTGCACTGACAAGTTACATGTACATTTAGTTTCAAAGAACTCAAGTCAGTCGTTCAGCCAGGCACGCATCAGATGCTGAAGAAACAGCTATGAAGAAGTTAACTATGCACAAAACAGGATCTCTGATCTCAAGATGTTCCAGGTTTATCTTACACTTTCCCTGTCTTATTTCTGAGCCATTTCTTCCAGGAATCCTGCTTCCTTTTAAGTGGGCAACAGGATTTAGAAACCACAACGTGGGAATCGGGCGTGCTTCTTGTCGTTGCGGTGTGGCTGCTCTCAGCCCCGTCAGGGGAGAGCCCCAGGGAACAGATCCTGATGCAATCCAGTGACTGGCCTATGACCAGGACACGGACAGAGGGGGAGCCCAGAGGAGCTACCTGGCCCGAATGAGTGGTGGGAGGTGGGAGGTCAGGAAAGGCCCCGAGAGGTGATAATCAAGCTGGGACAGGAGCAGAAACTAGCCAAGCCAGAGTCAGGGGGAGGAGCAGGGAGGAGGAAAATGGAGTTCCAGGCACCAGCGCCCATTCTTTTTTTTGGCGCCTATTCTTAAAAAATCCATTTGCCACTAAAAGGAAGTAGGACTTTGTGAAGAAATGGCTGATGCCAGGACTGGGTAGAAAGTGTCACGAGGGAGGTGAGAAGACTGCCAGGAGCCCATATCAGAGATGGGGCATCGTGCACTGAGGGCACTAGCAAAGCAAAGGAGCCCCTGCCCTCCTTAGAAAATGAATATTTTCCCTTTCCATTGAGAATGAAAAAAAAAAAGGATCAAAGTAGTCAAGATGGCGAAAAGAGGCAGAACTTTGTTGTATTTTCCTATCCTGATTTTTGCTCTTTTTTTTTTGAATCAATGGAAGAGGGTGGCAGTGTAATATTTTCCCTGTGTAAGGCCGCTAAAGGGCTTCATCCTCCCAGGGGAGGTGGAGTGAGTCTGAACTCCACAAGGGCAGAGTACAGGTACTGGATACCCCCGGCTCTCCAGTGTCTGTAGAGCACATGGCGCACAGTAGGCAGTCAGAAATGATTTGTGAAGCAAACAAATCAATGAGACAGTTGCTGCCCTACGTTCATAATCAGTACCAAGGAGAAGAAGATCAAGGGACTCTAGCCATGTGGGGAATTCTGGCTTCTGACCTAGGCCAGTGTCCTGCTTACATGAAGTTCATGAGAAGCACCGGGAAGAGTCATGCCTTGAGTCACCGCTCACAGGGACCAGAACACACACAGGACCTGCAGGCTTGGCCAGGGAATTCAGATACTGCCCCCAACCACTGGCAGCCATAAGAGGCTGAAGAGAAGCACAAGGTCAGAAGTGAATTGCAAATGGTTTTGTCTTATGCACTGAGCCAGGATTTGACCCAAGGTCAGCAGATGGGTCATGGGTCAAGATGCTAGACTGAGCTGTCCACTTCTCCTCCTAAGAACATTCCCTCAAGCGCTGGACCCATACTGACCTCCTCCTTTGCGATGGTCATGCCGTCTTGCACATCTCCAAACACAGTGGGCTGGATGAAGTAGCCACGGTCAGCAGCCGCCCCTCCACCACACAGCAGCTTCGCCCCCTCCTCCTTCCCAGATTTGATATAGCCAAGGACCTTCTTAAACTGCGTTTCATCCACCTGAGGGAGAAGGAGCCCAGAGTTATACAGATGCTACAGCCAGACGTCTCCTAGCTTCAGTCTTAGAACCACACAGGCATGGAGATACCTGGGAAATGGGCCAGATCATGAATGCTCCACACTCAGTCACTTCAGTCGTGTCCAACTCTTTGCAACCCCATGAATTATAGCCCACGAGGCTCCTCTGTCCATGGGATTTTCCAGGTAAGAATACTGGAGTGGGTTGCATTGCCCTCCTCTAGGGGATCTTCCCGACCCAGGGATCAAACCCACATCTCATGGCTCCTGCATTGGCAGGTGGATTCTTTACCATTAGCGTCACCTGGGAAGCCCAGATCATGAATGCTGCTGCTGCTAAGTCGCTTCAGTCGTGTCCGACTCTGTGTGACCCCATAGATGGCAGCCCAACAGGCTCCCCCGTCCCTGGGATTCTCCAGGCAAGAACACTGGAGTGGGTTGCCATTTCCTTCTCCAATGCATGAAAGTGAAAAGTGAAAGTGAAGTTGCTCAGTTGTGTCTGACTTAGCAACCCCAAGGACTGCAGCCCACCAGGCTCCTCCATCCATGGGATTCTCCAGGCAAGAGACTGGAGTGGGGTGCCATCACCTTCTCTGATATTAAGCCTACCATTTTTGTTTTTCAAGTATGAGATTACTAAAAATTTTAACTAGTATGAAAATACATTGATGGTAAAGGTATGTTACATACTCTGTAATATTCATATACTATTAGAAGAACTGATAAAACAGGTTAATTATACCTCAATTTAGAAAGGAAAAAAAAAGGACTAAGCTGGTACAGCTCTTTGGGCAAGTGTCTTAAAAATTAGACAAAAAATTAGATGTTCATATCCTTTGGCCCAGCTATTTAACTTCTAGGAATTTATGCTACATGTGACAAAGGGACCTGAATAAGGATAGTCACTGGGGAACACCTTATAAAAGCAAAAAGCAGAAACAATTCTAAGTATACATCAGTAGAGGAGCTGGTTAATATAATTATGGTATATCCATATACTGTATCATCATTAACAACAGATCAATCAACGAACACAGAAAGATAGCCTAAGATATTTCTTAAAGGGGAGAAAGCTTGTAGAATGATATATGTTCCAACTTTTGTTAAAACAAACATACCAAAATATAATTCTGTGTGCGTGAGTGTGGTTGGTTACCTACGGGAAATGGACATGGAGGGGAAAAGGGGAATCTTACTTTTTACTGTAAACTCTTTTTTATGAAGTTTCTAATACAAATCTATATTACCTTAATAATTAAACAGCCACAAACCACAAAGAAAAATGAGAGAAAAAGAGATGCTGTGATGGTAGATACATGTCTTGATTCATTTGTCGAAACCCATAGAATGTACACCACCAAGAGTGAACTCTAATGCAAGCTATGGGCTTTAGTTAATAATACAACAAATGTATCAAACCAAGGCAAGATGTTAAAAACAGGAGAAACTACGGAGTGGAAAGGTTCGGGGTTTATGGGAACTCTGTACTTTCTGCTCATTTTTCTAGAAAAACAGAATCTGTTAAAAAAAAAAAGGGCTGCCTTGGCTGGCCCCAGATTCTGGGGAGTGGACACCAGCAACACAGGTGCCCTCAGGACAGTGGAGCCCACAGAGAAGCCCTCGTGGGCCCTCGAAGTGGGCTCAGGGCTGCACACAAGAGACCTGTGGGGGCAAGCATCCCTGACTCCGGACCCCACGGCTCCTCCCTGGGAGGAGGTGGCCAGCGCGGGGCCCTGTGGAGACTGAGCCCAGGACAGCTGGGTGTAAGGACAGTGCTGGTAAAAGGACCAGGATATGAGAGGAGGTGGGGGGAGAGGTACTGCTGTGTTTCTTACTGTGATTATTATTGACTATTAATTAAAATGAATACATGCTCATGGTTTAAAAAAAAAATTTTTTTTTTTTTTAAATTTTCAATCAAACAGCTCAGAAGAGTATAAAGTGAAATGAAGTCCCTCTGCTACCCATACATGGCCTTCTGCTCGCCTCCCAGAAGCAGCCGCAACGAACAGGTATGCGTGTGTCTTTCTGGTCAAGGCATTTTTATGGATGGCCAAGGTCCAGGAAACACGTGTTCCCTTTCCCATAGACACTCCTCCTATTTATTATGTGTGTGTAACTTACAAAGGGTAAGTTTAAGTGTAAAGTTCTACTGTTAGTTTCCACTTCACAGCCACTCTGGGAGTTAGGAAGGGTAGGCATTATGGGTGAGAGACTAGTGGCTCCAAGACAGCAGGTGGCTTCCCATGGGCACACAGCTGGTGCCTGGCAGAGCTGAGCCTTGGAGCCGGGCCTGCCTGACTCAGGAGTCCAAGGCCCTTTCTGCTTCTCCACAGCGGCTCCGGACACTTGAGACCTGAGTGCCACCACCGAGCTTACCTGCGGCCCCTGCTCAGTCCGACTGTCAAAGGGGTTCCCAACCACACGAGACTTGGCCCGGGCAACACTCCGTTCCACAAACTCGGCGTAAATGTCCTCCTGCACAAAGGTCCGCGAGCCTGCACAGCAGCACTGGCCCTGATTGAAGAACAGGGCGAAGTGGGCCTGCTCCACGGCCCAGTCCACTGGGGAGGCAGAAGGCAACCACGATCAGGGAAGGAAAGGCTTGGCCCCTGTGGCGGCTGCTGCCTATTAACACTGCCAACAGCACTCACGCCCGCTGGGTGCCAGACCCTGTGTGGGAACAAGACAGGCCTGACCTCTCCCTTCTCCAAGCACGGAGACCAAGTGGCTGGCAGACACGAAGAGCAGCGGTCCTAACCCGCTACGGTCCTGAAGCCAAGGGCGGCTGGAGGACAAGCCAGCTGGCCTGCGACCATTGGGGAAGACTCCCTCAAAGCAGACACATCTAGGAGCATCTCAACAGGACCGGGAGAGAGGACATGATGGAGGGAAAGCAGCCTGATCTGACAGCAGGCTGCACAGCTGGGCAAGTCAGTAGCTCAGCCCGGCTGGATTACAGACAGCAGAGAGGAGAAAGGCGGGGGACAGGCCACGGCCACACAGGCCAGAGGGCCACGCTGAGGAGTCTTTCATCCTGAGGCCCTGGGGGCAGAAACCAATCCAATGGATGATAAGGATTACAGAGCCGAGTGGGACCACAGGAGACACAGCTAGTGGCGAGTTGATATCAGACCTCTGCCTCCCACCAACCAAAAGAAAACCTTACTATCAGCATCTGACATGATGATATTGGGACTCTTTCCTCCTAGCTCCAGGGTCACTCTCTTGAGGTTACTCTTCCCCGCAGCAACCTGGATTAGGTGGCCAACCTACAGGGAGGCATAAACAGGGACAAACTCTTAGTGGAGAAGAAAAGAGCCAAACGTTCTCACGGGCACAGAACAGAAGTCCCCACAGCTTGAGGGAGCACCTGGATTAGAGGAGACCTGGAGAATTTCACCACATCTGGCCACTCACTCACATAGCAGCCCCACCCTCTGAGCTCCTAGGATGACGGCGATGTAACGACAAGTCAGAGTCACTGCCGTGTGGCTTCTACTTCCTGAGCACCATCTACATACCAGACACTGTGCTAAGTGCTTTGTGAGCATTGAGGTCAACCCTCTAAACAACCTCAGAGGGAGGGCCGACTCTCCTCCTTTATTCAGAAGTGTGGGAGTGGCAGCTCAGAGTGGTCAAGTCACTTGCCCACAGTAAACCTGGAATCAGAATTCACACTGGGCAGACTGCGTCCAGCACCAGTTCAGACTTGCCATCCCTCCTCCTCAGTGTTCTAAATGGTATCCCCCGCACACAGCAAGGATGGGGTGCTTTTCACCTCCATATTCCAAAAGCCTGGCACAAAGACACCCCTGTGCTTACATGTTGGGTGAATACACATTATCTCGGTCGGGAAACCATCCTCTCTGCCAGATTCCCAATATCCCCTTGAGGCATTGATTTAGGTGGTGACTAACCCCAGAAAGAGTGGACCGTGTCACCTCGGCCACCATTCTGCCCTCCCGCAACTGCCATCTCTACGTACAGGCTGAACGTTTGACGGCATCTTCGTCTCAGGGGAATCATTTTGAAGATCCCCTTTATTATGCTATTCAGTGTGCCTTCTCTAAAGTCATGGGATAAAGCCTCCCAAAAATTCAAGTTAGCTCTTTAGAATGAATTTTGCCCCTGCTTCCAAGGTAATTATGTTTAAGGAATCCCCAGACATCTTATACTTCTTTGTCTCTCCAGGACCTGGCCCAGAGCAGCACTCACTCATTCATTCACTCACCGAGTACTTACTCTGGGCTAGACCTTTGTTGAATAAGCTTTATCTCACTCACGCCAACCCTGGGAAGTGGGCAGAGTTATTATCCCCATTTTACAGATGGGGAAATGGAGGCTTCAGGAGGCTGACTTGCCTAAGGTCACATAGCTAAGTAAGTGCTGCTGAAACACTTAGTTTGACTCCAGTCATCTCCACCACTACACCATACCTACATCTCTACTGCATAGATACTACCATCCTCAGTCTAAACACAAATGATTGGAGCCCCCAAAGACATGCAGTGAATCACCCCAGGTCATAATGACAAGGCTGGGATTTGAACTGATGTCTCCCGGAAGCCCACTCTCTTTAATCACCAGGACAGCACCAAAGAGTCTGACACAGCCCAGGTGCTTTGACCTTGGGCAGGCCGGCACCTCTGGGCTTTAGGAGTCTAGACAGGCTTGGCTTCTTTATCCCACATGGGATGTCACCCCACCCCCTGGCCCCACAGCAGCTGGAGTGTCAACCAGTCTACAGAGGGCTCCACCCTGATGGACTCCAATGGCACACCTGGGCCCCTCGCACAAGCTACTCCAAGACAGTCCTGGGGCAGACCCCCATGCAGTGCCCAGAGGCTAATCTTATTATTATTTTTTGTTTTGATCGCACCACTTTCCGGATCTTAGTTCCCCAACCAGGAACTGAACCCTGGGCCACAGCCGTGAAAGTGACAGGTCCTAACCAATGGCCCACCAGGAAATTCCCCCAGAGGCTGATCTTGAACTCACTGTCCTCTGAGGACAAGGGCGCTTGAGCCAAATGCACCGCAAGCCTGAGGTGCTGGGATGCCTTACCTCAGTGGAGCCAGTGAAAGCCACTTTGTCCACGTCCTCATGGGAGGCGATGGCAGCTCCGGCCGTGGGGCCAAATCCAGGAATAATATTGACCACACCCGGAGGAAAGCCAGCCTGTGAAAAAAACACCAGGGACACTGGAGTCATTCTCCTGCTCCACAGAGTCCAGACAGAGGAATACGCATCCCTTCCCAGAGAGGCTGAGGGAGTCGGCCCAGCACCCAGGTAAGCAGTCTTACTGGGTGCTGCTCAGGAGCTCTAGATGGTACAGTGAGGAACCTGTTTTGTGGGATTCCCTGTGGCTGTTGCCCCTACCCCTGTGGCACTCAGAATGATAATCTTCATAGGGGTTGTTGTTCAGTCACTCAGTCATATCCGACTCTGCGAGCCCATGGATTCCCTGTCCTTCACCATCTCCTAGAGGTTGCTCAAATTCATGTCCATTGAGTCGGTGATGCTATGGAATCATTTCATCCTCTGCTGCCCTCTTCTCCTTTTTGCCTTCAATCCTTCCCAGCACTGGAATCTTTTCCAATGAAAAGGGGTCTGGCAATGAAACCCAACATAGAAAAGAGGGGATGGAGGGTCACCTAGGCTGAAGTGTGATGAGCAGAGGTGAAGGGGGTCAGGCCCTGGCCCCACCGGGGGGCCCCCTCATCAGAACTCCTATAGGACAAGCCTTTAAAAAGGCATTTAGAGGTCAAGACAGACACAGCCACGCACCTCCTTAATCAGGTTGGCCACATAGAGGGCAGTGAGTGGAGTCTGCTCAGCCACCTTCATCACAACCACGTTTCCCGTCGCCAAGGCTGGGCCCAGTTTCCAGGCTTGCATCAGGAGTGGGAAGTTCCACTGCAATCAACAACAGCCACTGCCAAAACCTCAGCCAAGAGCTACAGCAGCCGCAGAAAGCGGCAGCCAGAGAGCAGAGGTTCTCTGAACCTCTCCTGTTTCCCTCACAACTCCATTATTGATGAAGACAGAGAAGCGGGCAGGTGGCGGGGACAGTATCAGTGACTCATGCTCACTGATGCTTTTACCAATGTGGCGGCACCACGCTGCTTCACACCTCCCTCCCACCCACAGACAGCTACTCTCACTTCCACTTTTCAGATAAGGAAACCAGTTCCTAGGGGTATCAGTGACTTGCCCAAGGTCACAGAGTTCACACACGGCAGGGCTGGTTGGTTTTGTTAAAACCCATGTTCTCAACCACTGCCCAGGCCACCATCCAACATCACCCCACAGACCTTCCCACCTTGGCAATGAACCTGCCCGAGACTGCTGCCTCCCAGAGCACTCCTGATAAACCTTCACGTGTTTGTTTTGAGTCTGACTCACTGGGATGATCTGCCCACACACTCCCACAGGTTCATGGCGGGTGTAGCTGAAGTAGTCCCCGTCAATGGGAATGGTTTTCCCGTGGTACTTGTCAGCCCAGCCGGCATAGTAACTTACAAAAAAAAGAAAAATAACAACTTAATCAGTGACTGTCGGGGACCCTGTAAACCCTGGCAGAAAGCAAAGACTCAGACTGGTCCAGCTGGGTCTTTCTGATAACTGCCCTTGCTCTTGGCTTTATTTCCAAAGAGTTAGCTAACCACTAGGGTCTCAGTAATTCATTTTAGATAACTAACCTCGAAGCCTCAGACTCACCTGGGGTGCTTGTAAAAAAGCACCAAATTCTAGGTACCCTCTTCGGACTTATTCAGCTGACTCTCTGGGGCCGATGCCCAGGAGTCAGTATTTTTAATAAGCAGATATATTAAACTGTGACTGTCTTACCAGTGCAGCACCGTAGGTTACTATCTGAGAACCATGGCTCCACTCTAGTGGGAAAGTGCAAACCCATCTAACAGCTGGCACTTGTGTGCACAACACCGTACTACCACTGAGGGAGCAGTGACCAGAGACAGATCAAGGACTGAGTTACCATCCAGACACACAGGGACACCAATGGTGAAAAAGCACTGCAGGCTAGTCGAGGGCAAGAAGAGCCATGAGTGTACAGTATGTAATGATTTTCAGGGAAGCAGGAAAATGAAAGATGGGGAGAGATGCAGCACGTGGTATGAGAGAGCTTTCAGAAATGAACGTGTCTGCTGAAGTTGGCCCAAGACCAGAGTTGACCTGGGTGTGAACATGGGTGGGTGACCCTGGGGAAAAAAAAGCCAGGGAGTTATTTTGCCAGGCTGTACAAATTAAGGCACTGCTGCTCCCTTCCTCTTAGGCCTATATGGTGTGTGTCTGCATGCCTCAGGACAGATGTTGAATCAGCAAAGAAGTATACTGCTCAGACTCAGGAGGGCCTGGCGCTCTGCCTGGGGTTCACCCAGCCACTCCCTCTTGGCTATTCTTGCAGAGCACTCTCGATCTTGGCACGCCTGTCATTTGGAGCTGGAAAATTCTTCACTGTGGGAGCTGTCCTGTACCCGCTAGGATTTTTAAAGCATCCCTGGCCTCTGTGCACGAGATGCCAAGTAGCAGCCCTCCCTCCCAATTGTGACAACCAAAAATGCCTCCAGACATTACCCACTGTCCCCTGGGAGACACAGCGGCCCTGGCTGAGAAGCCCTGTCACGAGAAAGAAGCACTATTTTGTTCTCCAGCCAGTATGTCTTCGACACTGCTTCTTCCCCTCCACCCCATCCACGTGGGCACGGGGCAGCAGCCATTATTTGTATATAATGACCTGTCCACCCGAACCACAGCTGGTCAGACTCAATCAGGGCCACTCCTCCAGGAATCTGGCATGAGGACTAAGGGGCTGAGGTCAGTCTGGCTGGAATCAAGCACAGAGAAGAAAGCCCAGGTGTGGGCAGCCAGGTTCCAGCATGCAGACAGGCCCAGGCCCTAAAGAGGGTGGGGTAGTCGATCAAGAGAAGCACGCAGCAAGGAGGCAGCAGTGACAGTCAGTGGCCTTGCTGGTTTAGACCCCTCACTCTCTAGCTGCCCAAGTTAGCCCGAAACCTCTTATTCCTCATCTTGTATTTCTCGGTTATTAAAATGTTTATGGTTAAACCCAAAGCTAGCAAGAGGAAGCAAATAATGGAGAACAGAGACAGATGAAATGAAAAACAGAAGAACAACAGAATCAACAAATTCAAAAGCTGGTTCTTTGAAGCGGTCACTAAATTGACAGACCTTTAGCTAGACTAAGGAAACAAGAGAGGGACTTCTCTGGTGGTCCAGTGGCTAAGACTCCGCACTCCAAATGCAGGAGGCCCAGGTTTGTTCCCGGGTCGGGGAACTAGATCCCACATGCCACAACTAAAGATCCTGAATGCCACAACTAAGACGTAGCACAGCCAACTGAATAAATAATGTTTAAAAAGAAAAAAAGAAGCACAAATAACTAAAGTCAGAACTGGAAGTAGGGGCATTATGATTATAAAAAACAAGATCGAAATGATTAAGCGAGAATGTGATGTGCCACTATAGCCAACAAAGCAGATAACCTCAAAGAGAGGGACAAATTTCAGCTAACCCGTCAATTACCAAAACTGAAAGAGAAGACATGTGCGACTCAATTACAGTCTTGGTACGGAGGTACGGTCCCCGCTGAGATGGAGTCTCACGACGTTCCCCCAGCTCCTGTGAGCCTTTCACAGCCCTCCAGCAACACTCCCCACCCACTCACCCGCCCCCACCCCACCCACCCCCTCACTGGCACGGCCACAACAAACAGCAGGAAGCCTGAGCCCATACCGCAGGCACTTGAGGACCATGTCCAGATCCACCAGGTAGGAGATGATATAGGGCTTGCCGTTGTCCAGGGTCTCCAAGGCCTGAGTGAAAAAAAAAAAAAAACAAGATCCGCACAGACGGGTGGGCACAGGAATGAATCAGAGCAAATCAGGTGATGAGCAGCACGGAGGCTCAGCATGGTAGGAGGGCTGGTGGCCCCTTTGTGCTGAATTTCAAGGCACTTCTGGGCCTCTTCAATGGCAGGGAGCATGAGGCAGGGCTGGGAGGAAGGAGGCATCAACTTCTCATTCAGTCATCTCATAAACATTTGTTTCGAGCTTCTGCTCTACGGCAGATTGATGTTAGGAATACAGAGATGATCACTGGGAGCTTATAGAACAAAAAGCCAGCAAATAAGGACACAAATCATTAGTCACAAGTGTTAGGACCAGGCAAGGTCTAGTAGATCATGTTGAGGGAACAGGGCTTTATCCTAAGACTACGGGATGCCATGGAAGGCTTAAGAGCAGAGCACCATGGTATAATTTGTCTTCTAGAAGGTTCACTGTGGCTGCTATGTGCAGTATGGTTTGGGAGAGGTGAGGGTATTGCCTCCTGGTTTCTTCTGCCTCTTGCAGCCAGGGAGGAGGCCCAGCACATAGCAAGCTGTCCATCTTCTGGGCTGTCTCCAGGAAGGCCTCCCCATCATAGCTGCCTCCCCACCCGTCTCCTTTCTTAGCCAGACCCATCACATCAAAGGAAACACTCAAGAGGCTCCCCAGGTCGATACAGGGGCAAACCCCAAAGGTCTCCCGCCTACACCATTCTGGTCAGTTACTTGTCAGCAATGCAACCCTTTCCTGACTATCCGTGGGATGTCCATTCTCCGTGTAGGCTGAGAAGGGAGGAGGTTGAGAACTCACTGCCAAGTAGGTCCGGTCTCGCTCAATCAGATCAGCCAGGCGGTTCAGCAGCCGGCCCCTCTCGGACGCGTCCATGCGGCGCCAGGGCGAGCCCAGCTGGAATGCGGCCCGGGCAGCCTTCACTGCTCTGTCCACGTCTGCCTGGAAAACACCCACCCAGGCACCTCAGGCCTTCTTCGCAGTAACCTCCTCCAAATACCTCCTGACCCACTGCCAAACGCACCCACAGGGGCTCCAGTTGATACCGGTGGGGACACTGCCTCAAACAGTTCCTCCCAGCCTCGAAGAGCCCTGTCGACCAGGTTTAAGATGAGCAGCTGGGCTCCTCTCCTTCTCAGGAGTCAGAGAGGGAATGAGGATGCTGATGGTTTCCCATTTCCGAATCCCCCGAAGAGTTATGTAGGGAGCAGCAACACAGGGATCAGCACTTAGAAACTGGCCATTTCTGCCCCTGCTTCCTTTCCAAACAAGTCCAGTAAAATTAACCATTCCTTCTGAGATGACTGCAGTCTACAACACATGCAGGTTTAACCAGCTTCTCTCTCCTTGGGGAAGCAATAAAATCAATGCAGCATTTTTCACAGAGGCAGATGTGTATCAGGAGGTGGGGAGCATGGTTGTCATTAATATTAAATACATTTACTATTAGACTATAAGTCAGAAAAGTATTCACACTTTCTTTTAGCAAAGGAAGCAAGGCTTTAAATGTGCATATAGAAGACTGTCTTAAAGCAGAGAACAGGAAGCATTCTTGAATCATTTGTTAAAGCTTTTTCTGTTTCAAAAAATGAAGTGTTTTTTTACTGAATGTCTAGTTTTTTAACTTTAATATTACAGTTTTTTAATTACCATGGGTATATGTAAATCAAAAAAATACTACAGACACCATAACTAGATCTCAGAAGACCCAAATTGTGTTCATCAAGATTTCCAACCAACTGTGCACTTCCCTTCTCTGACCTTCAGCTTCCAGGTCTGGGATGGAGAGACTGGATTAGACATTCTCAAATTAAATTCCAAGTCGGCAGTTCTACAGCTGTATGAATTCTTGAACCGGGGTACAACCTAGCACTTTTATCTACAAGGAAGAGTTTCTGTGGCTTCACTTACTCAAAAGTCTTCATGGGCATTTTAGTTATGAAAGTAATACACGATAAAGTTTCAGCCATACGAAAACCTGTGTTAAAGAGTGAAACCACCCTTCCCCATCCCCAGCTTGCTCAGCCCTGCCCTGAGGTTAAGTCACCAGTTCTCACCTTGTCCCCTTCAGCCACGTGACATATGACATCCCCAGTGGATGGATTGACCGTGGGGAAGGTTTTCTTGCTGACAGCATCATGCCACTCATTGTTTATAAAGATCTGCAATGAGAAGGAAGAAAGTCCTGAGGAGCAGCTCTCAACCTGATACTGATCAACAGCCATGTTTAAAAAAAAAAAAAAAAAACCAGAGAGAACAAATAGGAATAGCTTCAGAGGTATGTGGCCTAGAAGTTAAAAGCACAGGCCTTGCAGACAGTCCAAGCTGGAGCACCCACTCTGCTAAAAGTACTGAGGTAAAGCATCAGTCCTTTCAATGCCCTGGTTTCTTTGGCCCGAAAAATGAAGACTACATACCTTCCTTATCAGTTATCTGTATCTACCACTGTGTGACATCACCTCAAAATTTGGTAGCTTAAAATGATTTATTACCATCTCTCACGGTTGGGTCCATTGATTGGGCTCAGCCGGGCAGGGCTTGGTCAGGTGGTTGCAGAGCGAGGGCGCCTGGGGCTGAAGATGCAAGATGCCTGCTTCACTCGTATGTCTGTGGCTACATGGGTGCTTGGGCTTCCTGACTCCATAGCAGACTCAGGCTAGTCAGACCTCTCACGTGACAGCTGGCTTCCCAGAGTGTTCAACAACACCAGCCAGAAGCTGGAAGGCTTCTTCTTCCTTTTTTTTTTTTTTTTTAAAGACTTCTTTGTTTTATTGATTTTTATTTTTTGGGCTGTGCAGGGTCTTCACTGTGGTGTGAGGCCTCTTTGCTGTGGCACAAGGGCTTCTCTGGTTGGAGCGCAGGTTCTCTAGTTAACGGCACACAGGCTTAGTTGTCCCATGGCATGTGGGATCTTAGTTTCCCCCAACCAGGGATCGAACCCACATCTCCTGCATCGGAAGGCAGATTCTTAACCACTGGGCCAACCAGGGAAGTCCCTGAAAGGCTACCTAAGATCTAGCTTCAGAAGTCATACAGCCTTATTTCTGCCACCAAATTCCATCGGTCATGTTATGTCATAGAAACCACTGTTCCTCTACCACACTACTGTCAGGGTCATTATGAGAACTGAGTTCGATTCTTCTTTTCATCCATTCAGTAAATATTTAGTGAACATCTGCAGTGGGCAGGGCACTGTTCTAGGGTTGAGGACACAGAGTGGGAACCAAACTCAGTAAGGACCTTTCTTTCATGGAGCTGGCATTCTGGTAGGCACAGAAAGTAAAGACACAATCAAATACCCAAGGCAGTCTCAGACTGCAGTCTTAAGTGCAAAAGAGAAAAACGAGATGCAGAGTACTGAAGTGGGGGAAGATAGAGAACTCTAGCTGGGATGGTCAAGGAGGGCTTCCCTGAAGAGCAGACATTTGACTTGAGCCCTGACTGATGAAAGGAGCCAGCCGCAAGAAGAGTCGGGGGAGGAGGAGCAGTGCAGGCCACAGGGACAGCAAGTGCAAAGGCCCCGGGGCAGAAGTCCGTCTGGTGTGCTAGAGAAAAAACAAGAGGTGGCCGGAGTTACTGGTGAACAAGGAGGAGAGTGCTAGGAGATGGGGACAGAGAGGAGGGTGGGTCCTGTGAAGCAAGCTGTCCCCTGAGGCTGGGGAAACTGGTCTCAGGAAGCAGGCTGAGGTGTTTAAGTCCCTTTAACCAAGGCTGGGGCAGAGGTCACAGGTGGGATGAAGTCAAGGCCATCGGTCCAAGGCCTGTCTACCTTCCTGTCCCAGGGCTCTCCTGGGCCCCAGCATCCTACCGTGGCCTGGCCCTGGCTGAGGACCCAGGCAGTTGTCTAGTCACTCAGCCAGGTTCTCTGGAAATGTGTGTGGGTATCACTTCATTTGGCTGATCATCAATCTGAAGGGAAAAAAGACACCTCTGTTTCTTCCTACAAGAGGGCTGGGAAGTGAGCAACAGGTCGCTTCCAGTGGAGGGTACAGGTCTGGCAGAAAGAGTTCAGCCAGGTGGACCCAAGTTCAAGCTGGACTGGGCCACACCCTGCCTGCGTGCTCCCCTCTGAGAAATCAGCTTCACCCCCTGGTGAACCTGGAGGAGAGGGAGGCCCAGGGGCAGGAGCAGAGATAACATCCGTGGAGGAAGGAAGAGGGCCTGGCACACAGTCTGTGACCACTCTGAGCATCTGTTCCCATCGCCACCCTGAGTGCAGGCTCAGGGTTCCAGGCTCACACCCACGCCTTCACGGACACACTTGAAGCCAGAGATGAGTAGCTACAGAGAGAGGCAGGCCACAGCAGCGGAGTGAGACGGGCTAGCCTTGAACTGTTACCTCCCTTTGACCGGGATGTCAGTGCCTGGTCCCATGAAGATGTTCCCCCCCACACCTACATGTCATGGAAATGGCTAATGACTGTTACTTAGCTACTCATTATTCGGCAGCCCCTGTATTGGAAGCTTTCCAAAACTGGATCATTCCCATTTAAACTTCATAGCAAACCTAGGTGAGTTTCATCCTCTCTACAGTCGGGGGTGGGGGTGGGGGACACTGAGGCACAGAGAGGACAAGCCACCTGCTCAAGGTCACACAGCAATGAAGGCAGAACCCGGATTTGAACCCAGGTCTTTGGAACTCGGAGACCTGTGCTGTTTGCCCAGTTCTTCTCAACTCCAGTCCAGAGCCCATGTCTGCCTTCAAGGAGGTCAGAACTCTTTTTTTCTTAATCTCCACCTTTATGGTTTACTTACTACCCTACTGCAAGCTTGATTTTGAGTTTTTATTATGGGTGCTGTAAAAAAGCACAGCCTCTAAGCCACACAGACATGGGTTGGAATTCTGGCTCTACCTCTCTCAAGCTGTGATCCTGGGCCAA
The DNA here is from genome assembly GCF_019923935.1 of Bubalus bubalis. NCBI lineage: Eukaryota > Metazoa > Chordata > Mammalia > Artiodactyla > Bovidae > Bubalus > Bubalus bubalis. The sequence goes on along the minus strand of NC_059173.1, from coordinate 10,363,748 downwards.
TCCCTTCATCTTCAGATGCTTTATCAGTCTCTGGAAATAATACATCTGGGGGCTTAAATGTGAGGGTTAAATTCCACAAGGGGTGTAAATCTCCTGGGCCAGGACCCCACGCACACCATGTCTCACCACCACAGTCCCTGCGTTCCTCCAGATACCCTGCACGGTAGCACGCAGAATTAGTCTATCCTGAGAAAATCTCCACTGTTATTTCACAAACATCAGGAGGTATGAAGTGGACAATGGGCCAGTCTGGTCAAACTCCCCAGGTCCTACACACTTCCTCCCTGGGCGAGGCCCACACTGTCCCCTGATCTTAGTCCAGGATCCTGGCAAGTCCGCTCCCTGGCACCGGCCTGCCTCTCAGTGGCCTGAATTTGCTGAGTCACTCTCCATTGTTGAGTTTTCAACAGTCCATCCTCCCTTCTAACTAACAGGAGAAACTGGAGTTTGCAGGAACCTGGAATCTTCCTTCTGTTTATAGAGTTCCCACTTTCCCTCTCCTAGAACCAGGCTTTAATGGTCTCCTCCTTGGGGAGGTGGGGCAAGGGGGTACTAGGGTGAGAAGCATTCCAAGACTGAGGCACTGCCAAAGTTCTGCTTCAAGTGAGGAGAGTCTCATAGCAACTTCTCTTGAATAAACACAAGAGCAGACTCCAGGCCAAACACTTCCTGATCTCTTGAAACCCAAAGCCTAACTTACATAACATGTTAATTCAGTCACCCTGGGAGGCGGTCCTACCAGGCTCTCACTTACCCACTTCTAGCCTCTAAGGATGACACAGGGTGCCTGCAGGAGGGGCCGGGGACAGGAGGAACCAGAAGGGCCCCAGAGCTGCAGGGTGAGGAGGGAGAGAGCAGAGGCCAGGACCTGCACTGGTGCTGGGGTTCTGAGGGGCATGGGACAGACACGGGGAGCATCCGCTCTCAGTAGCGATTATGGACTTCTATTTTGTAAACTGCTTTTTTTATGAGTGAGTTTATCTTGGACATATTCCACAGGCATATCTGTCTCACTATTTTAAGCAACATAGCAATCTTCAAAACTTAACAGACCTCAATTTGTTGAATCATGTCCTACAAATGCACTTTAGGACAAGTTTTCACTACAAGCAGACCTCAGAAAGATATTTTATTTTCAGTCCAGACCACTGCAATAAAGTACTGTAATAAAGGGAACCACATGAATCTTTAGGTTTCCCAGTGCATATGAATCTTGCCTGGAGAATCCCAGGGATGGGGGAACCTGGTGGGCTGCCATCTATGGGGTCGCACAGAGTCAGACAAGACTGAAGTGACTTAGCAGCAGTGCATATGAAAGGTTTGTTTACACTATACCAATCGTTTTAGGGTGCAATATCATGATATCTGGAGAAGGCAATGGCACCCCACTCCAGTACTCTTGCCTGGAAAATCCCATGGACGGAGGAGCCTGGTAGGCTGCAGTCCATGAGGTCGCTAAGAGTCGGACACAACTCAGCGACTTCACTTTCACTTTTCACTTTCATGCACTGGAGAAGGAAATGGCAACCCACTCCAGTGTTCTTGCCTGGAGAATCCCAGGGACAGGAAGCCTGGTGGGCTGCCGTCTGTGGGGCTGCACAGAGTCGGACAGGACTGAAGCGACTTAGCAGCAGCAGCATCATAATATCTAAAAAAAAAAAAAAAAATGCACCTACTTTGAACTGAAAAAAACCTTACTGCTAAAAAGTGCCAGTCATCTTCCGTGCTTTCAGCAAGCTGTAATTTTTTTTTTGCTACTGGAGGATTTGAAATACGGTGAAAATTACCAACACACGTTGGGAAAAAAGCACTGACAGATTTGCTCCATGCAGAGTTGCTACAAACCGATTTGTAAAAAAAAAACAAAACACCACAGTATCTTCAAAGTGCAGTAAAGCAGAGCGCAATCAAATGAGCTCTGCCTGTACTCCTGACGGTGCTGCTGCAGTGAGAGGCTTGACCTGACGTGCGTCTTTGCAAAGCTGGGGCAGGTTACTGTATAAAAATTAGAACTGCTGAGTTGCAGGATAACATGATCCTCGGCTTCCTCAGATATCTTGTATTCCAGGTCCCCGCAGATTAGGAAATGCAAACAGAAACTTGCGGGGAGGGGAGAAGCTGGGGCAGGGACAATAGAGCTGAGAGCAGGACTGCAGGACCCCAGAGAGGAGTCTTAACCAGAGGAGTCTTAACCAAAGCGAGGACACAGGGATGGTCCAGCGCAGCCTCCACCCATGGCAACAGACAGTCATCATCTGCCCACGGTCTCCAAGAAAAGGTTAAATGCCCTTCAGTAGCTCCACTTTACAGACACAGGACACATTCTAGAAAGACCTCATTTCCAAGCTCGGATGCATGAAAGAATTCGGGATCCGTTACCTAGGAAATCTACATCCCTGGAATATGTTCTTTTCCCTAAGAGTAAGCAAATGCTTGGCTTTCTATCCTGGATAGCTTCTGCCGGCATCTGATTTTTCAGTGGCAGCTGAGTACTTTATGTCAAAGAGAAAACATATTATCTTTCGTATTGCAAGATCCTAAGGAGAAACGTTCAGAATCTGAACGTTGGAATGCCACACGCATTCACACTTTTCCACACAATCATCTAGATATCTCCAGATTAGTTTGGGGTTAAGGCCAAGGGCGGAGAAGGCAATGGCACCCCACTCCAGTACTCTTGCTTGGAAAATCCCATGGACGGAGGAGCCTGTTAGGCTGCAACCCATGGGGTCACTAAGAGTCGGACACGACTGAGCGACTTCACTTTCACTTTTCACTTTCATGCATTGGAGAAGGAAATGGCAACCCACTCCAGTGTTCTTGCCTGGAGAATCCCAGGGACGGGGGAGCCTGGTGGGCTGCCGTCTATGGGGTCGCACAGAGTCGGACACGACTGAAGTGACTTAGCATAGCATAGCAAGGCCAAGGGCAGTTACCTGGCACTGCCCCCAAGCCCTCCTCTGTCTCCTCCACATCCCCCAGGGTCTCACATTCCTGGACTTTCACCACTTTCAAGATGGGAGGGCTGACTCCACTGTGGACTGTTTGCCAGACAGACAATTTCAATTTGTCAACATGCCTGTGGGCTTACAGTTTGGCAATCTCTAGCTCACTGCAATCCCTTCTCTAGCCAATTTCAACACTCCCAATATGTCCCCACAATCTTGTTCACATTAACTCCACAATTCTTTGCAAAAAGGCCCTTCTGAGTAGATTAGGTTCCCATGCCTTGCTACTAGAACACAAGATTGTAAACAGTTTCATAAATGTCAACCTTCAATATTTACTGAGCAGTATTTATATTCCAGGTGGCTCAGCAGTAAAGAATTTGCCTACCAGTGCAGGAGAAGCAAGTTTGATCCCTAGGTTGGGAAGATCCCCTAGAGTAAGAAACAGCAACCTACCCCAGCATTCTTGCCTGGGAGATCCCACGGATTAGAGGAGCCTGGAGGGCTACAATCCATGGGGTCGAAAGAGCTGGACATGACTGAGTACATACACATACACACAAATTATGTTCCAGTCTTGGTGTGGGAATACAAATGTGAACACAAACTTGGCTCCTCCCTTCCAATTTAAAATATTCAGTTCAACTATTTCATAAATATTTATATCCTTGTTTGACCACTGACATTTGCTCACTCTTCTGGACCTCTGTGATGGAGCTCTTGATCTGGCTCCGCCTCCCCAGATCCATCAGCTGCCTGGAATCAGATGACCTAACTCTTCCTTTGCAATCATGTTTTTCTTCTGCTCTGATCACCTTGTGTTTGCTAAGTTGCCTGGGGGGCTGCCCTCTTTCCCAGGCCCCTCTGGGCTCTGCTTCTGTCCTTACCCAGAGGACAGGGGCAGGGGATGGGCAGAGCATGGGGACTTGGGGTGGACTAGCCCAGACCACCCCTCCGAGGGAGCCCAGATGACCTTCCAGACCAGGGACCAGCCTGAGTTACCTCAGCATCCCCAGGGCACATCCACACTTGGCACAGGGAGAATTGATGCTTTTGAACTGTGGTGTTGGAGGAGACTCTTGAGAGTCCCTTGGACTGCAAGGAGATCCAACCAGTCATTCTGCAGGAGATCAGCCCTGGGATTTCTTTGAAAGGAATGATGCTAAAGCTGAAACTCCAGTACTTTGGCCACCTCATGCGAAGAGCTGACTCATTGGAAAAGACTCTGATGCTGGAAGGGATTGGGGGCAGGAGGAGAAGGGGACGACAGAGGATGAGATGGCTGGATGGCATCACTGACTCGATGGACGTGAGTCTCAGTGAACTCCGGGAGTTGGTGATGGACAGGGAGGCCTGGTGTGCTGTGATTCACGGGGTCGCAAAGAGTCGGACACGACTGAGCGACTGATCTGATCTGATCTTGACCACAGGGCCTGGTCATGAGGCATCATAGCATGGGGTCTTGTGTGTTAAGAGCTAACAGAGCTAATCTTGAACACTGGTTTCACACAAATGTGAACTTGACCTCCCTGAGGCTCAGTTTCCTCATCTATGCAATATGGTTCCTACAATTGTTGTGAGGATGAAACGTGAAAATGTAGGTTCAAGTTATCAGGCACAGCACCTGACAGATCACAAGTAATCAGTCATCATGGTTACTGGGTCACAGTTCACATGTACGTCCACAACACACATGGCTAGTCTCAACGTTGTCCTAACCCAGTCACCTCTAACTTAGCCGGTTCCCAGCATGCTCTGGACATACTGAACAGCATTTCTGTTTCTTTATAATAGAAGCAGAAAAAACCAAGGTGGGGCCAGTGAAATCCTCCGATTCCCTGTGTTGCCCAAATCTATTGTTTCTACAAAGGCTCTCGCAACTCCTCAACAAGCAGTAAAAGCAGTGCAATCAGCATGGGGATATTTCACTTGACTCGTTCAGCCTGCAGCCAACTCCGAACCACAGCCTAGCCCAACAGAGGTTCTGGTTCATTCCATAAGACTGCAAGGAAAACAAGATAATTCAAAACTCCTATTCTGTATATATCACCTGTTAGCAGTGGTAACAGGAATCCATCCAGGACAAGTTGAGGCAAGAGGACCCCAAGAAAGTCGACCAAAGCACCCCACTGTACCTCTTCTAGTTAAGAAATAGAAGTGAGAGGGAAAAGATCCATTGCCTATGCCACCCTCTCTTCAAGGAGAGACCCAACAAACTTGAAATGCAGCATTCCGAACCCCCAGTCACCACCACCATGTCCTTGGATGAGAAAATGCAGTGCCTACAGAAGCAACTTCAAAGCCTAGGTCACAGCTCCTTTGGGGCAAGCTCCAGGATCCAGAAGAGTTCACTGAACATCAAGGAGTCAATAATCCCCAGGGAAATGTTGGAGCATATGATCTAGTTTGTACCTAGAGTCCCTGGTAAGAAACTTAAAACATTAGGATTAGACCATGACATTCTTGCTAGCAGGGATTATAAGAACTCAACACTGAAAACCCAAGGAGCTTTAAAATGTGCCTGTACAGCAGAATATCATCCTCATGTGAACTGCTTTGCAACCTTGGAAAAAGTAAGATTGGAATCTACTAATTTAGGAAGATAATCCAGATGCATTGTTTAGTGAGACAGAGCTTCAGAAGAGCAAGCGCAAGGATCTCATTTAAATAGGAAAAAAAAACCACCTATGCAAGCTCACTTGCCCAATGCTCTTATATACGCACATGTGCACGCGTGCCCACAAATTTACCACCTAACATTGTTCTTGGAAGGAGTGCAATGGAATATGCTGGAAGTTTTACTTCTGCATTTGTAAACAGTGAGCAACGGTTACTTTTATGATCTCAAAGAAATGTGATAAAAGCAGCTGCAGAAAGACTTCACTTGGCATTACAAACTAACTCTAGAGAGAACTCTAGATTCAGGACCTGTGCTATCTACCACGGATATGCGCGCGCACATCTGGACCCAGTTTCCTCACCTCCACGTGAGCACAAAGGAGGAGGATCCTTATTAGAACCTGTGGCCACAAAAGCTTTGGGTGCTGCTGTCTTTCCATCGATATTTCTTCGTGATGTGCAAGTCTTTGAAGCGTGAACTCCTTCCTCCTCAAGCAGTCTACTGAGGAAGCAGCAGCTGCTGCCTTTTTGGCTTGTGTTATGCAAAGGGCATCTTATTTTATCCTTTGTTTCTATTCCCTTGCTAATGACGATTTGTAACACACTTTAAGGGGCTTCCCTGGTGGCTCAGTGGTAAAGAATCCGCCTGCCAATGCAGGAGAAGAGGGTCCAATCCCTGGGTGGGGAAGAGCTCCCGGAAAAGGAAACGGCAACCCACTCCAGTATTCTTGCCTGGGAAATCCCATGAACAGAGGAACCTGGCGGGGCTACAGTCCATGGGGTCGCAAAAGAGTCGGACCCAACTTAGCAACTAAACACCACCACCCTTTAAATCACACATCTACCCACTGCCAGGGTGTAGATTTGCAGTGAAGCTCCAGACCAGACAATCAAGTCCCCTGTTGAAAGCAGCCAGCCAGAGGCAGGCTCCCCAGCATCTTAGGTCAGCAGTGACCCCTATATTCCCACCTAGAGTTGCAACAAAAATACCACAGAAGTTTCTGGTTATTGGCTTACTCTTGGGAGCCCAGATGTGAACCCCAGCCTGACCACTGATTTGAGTCTTTGGGTAACTCACTGCATCTCTTTGAAAATTCAGTTTTTTCATCTGTAAAATGGAGATAACCACAGTACCTACCTCACCGGGCTGCTTAAGGATTAAATGGCCAATCAGGTAAATGCTTAGACTGGTGCGAAGGAGGTGCACAGAAGGTACACTTGACTCCTGCAAGTGCCCGTCGGTGTATGAGCCCCTGTGCTCATTTTCTGGCCCCTCCCCAGGCCGGAAGAAGAAGGGGAAGCTCAGAGAAGGGCAGCAGCTACACTTGTAAAAACAAAACGAACTCTTTCATAACCAGTCTCCTTCTCAGTGAATTCTCCAGCACTTTACCCAAACTCAAAGGTCAAGAGAGAAAACGTGCCAAAGTCCTGGTTGACCAAGAAGTCAGCCACTGGGAATCGAGGTTATACTGGAAAACCCTTGCTTTGATCAAAGAACCCTTGGAAGGTGCAGACACCACCCCGGGATGGCACTGAGGTGGCAAAGGTCCCAGCCCTTTTCCAATTCCCAGCAGTGGAAGCAGCCAGGCCATCAAGTGGCCATGGCCGTGGCCTTGGCCTCTCCATTGGGGAACTGGTGAACTTTTAGTTGAAAAGGACCCCTTTTTCCTGTTTTCCCATTTGGTCGAGGGCATGCGTCAAGGGATAAAATATGACGAAAAGACAAAACGGCTCCTGCAAAGAGGGTCTTAAATGGACATGTTCTCTGGATGAGTGATGTCCGGATGACTCTGCGCAGGCACAGGGACGACTAAGAGACCCGAAAGCCGAGGACGACTGGGGAAAGGGAGTGGAGAATGGAACCCAGAAAACCAGCAGCGGCCAGACAAAACAAGTTAGAGGCCAAGGTCAACAGCTGGATCAGGGAGCCGAGGTGTCCGAGGCGGTTAAGGGGCCAAACTGCTCGCGGAGAGGGAAAGGAAGTTGTGTGGAAAGAGCAACTGTGAGCAAACCCGTGGAGACCCAACGGGATAAACTGAGGCCCGAACAGATCCAGTCCCTTCCCACTCAGCAGAGAACAAAGCCCGGGGGCGGCCTCACCTGGTTGTAGAAGACCTCAGGCTGCTGGTTGGGGGTCGGCACGGCCTGGGTGGCGGCGGACAGCAGGCGGCGGCCCTGGCGGGGACCGAGGCGGGCGGCGGCAAGCGCAACAGCGCTCAACATGCCGAGGCTGGAGCTGGGACACGGGGTCTCGAGTGGGCGGCTGGAGCCTGACTGCCTGCGGGGCGCGTCACCGCGCGGGGCTACCTCTCCCCGCCCCCTGCGCGGCCGCCAATGGGCAGCCATGGGGCGGGGCGGCGGGGCCCCGGGGCTTACGCGCGCCTCCCCAACGCCCGGGGCGGAGAGCCCTTCCGCAGCTCGTCTCCCGGGCGGAGGGGGCGGGAGTGAACCTCGGGGCTGACTTCCGAGGGGCCTCTCACTGCCCCATGCAGGGCGCGCCGCGGGTGTAGAATAAAAGGCTCTTCCGAATTCAGCGCACGTTGACTGAACCCCTAATGTATACAGGCCTGAACTCGAGCGCCCCTGGCCCTGACTTCCGGGGGCTTATACTCTAGGGCATTACTCCCCAACCTTTGGGCACCAGGCACCAGTTTTGTGGAAGCGGGTGTCGGATGCTTTCAGGATGATTCAAGCCCATTACATTTATCCTGTGTTTTATTTCCAGTCTAATTCCCCAGCTGATCTGCCCGGAGGTACCAGTCAGTGGCCCAGAGGTTGGGGACCTCTGCTGTAGTGGGAGAGGCCAACCTTAAACCAAACACGCGATAATTTCAGATAGTGAGAAGGGATGTGAAGGAAATGAAGGAAAGGTAAAGAGGGACTTGGGGCTGAGGGCGCCCGTGGTCAGGAATTGACCCTGAAACCTCAGTTGTAAAGATCGTGTGACTAAGGAAGTGTGGCAGGAGGAGTGAGGAGAAGGGCAGGGCCCTGCGATGGGGCTACCTGACTTAGGCTGCAGAAAAGACTGGAGGCCAGGGAACAAGGCGGAGTGAGTTGAGAGGTGAGGTGAGAGAAGTGGGCAGGGCAAGAGCTGGAAGGATCTTAGAGGCAGTGGGGAGGGGTTTGGAAGGGAAGGATTCATCTAGGAGAGACAGTGAGTGATCCTGTAGAAGGATCTCAGTTCCCTGCTCAGGAATTGAACCTGGGGAGCCTGGATAGAAACCAGGAATCCTAGTCAGGGAACTAGATCCCACATGGTGGCAACTAAAGATTCCAAATGTTGCAACAAAGATCAAAAATCCTGCATGCCCCAACTAAGACTCCGCACAGCCAAACAAATAAACATTAAAATATAAAAATTTAAAAATAAACAGGCTTTTCTGGGTTAAGCCTGTTTCATTGGCTAGAAGTCAGTCATGTAGCCATTCCGCCACATAAAGGAGTCTAGGAGACAGGCTGTGCCATGTGCTTAGTCTCTCAGTCGTGTCTGAACCCTTGGGACCCCATAGACTGTAGCCCACCAGGCTGCTCTGTCCATGGAGATTCACCAGGCAAGAGTACTGGAGTGGGTTGCCGTGTCCTCCTCAAGGGGAGGAAACAGGGTTCTGTGTCCAGAAAGAAGGGGAGATAAGTTTGGGAATCAGCTGTAGAGATAAACTGCAAAGTGAGTCTCTCTCCCTTCTCTGAATGCAGCACCCAGCCCACATGTCCAGGTTCCCCTTCCCCAAGACGGCTTGCTTTTTCACTTCCTAATCTGTGTGGGTGTTTGCTATGGCCAGCTCATTCTCTTGGCAAAACTTTATTAGCCTTTGCCCTGCTTCATTCTGTACCCCAAGGCCAAATTTGTCTGTTACTCCAGGTGTTTCTTGACTTCCTACTTTTACATTCCAGTCCCCTATAATGAAAAGGACATCTTTTTTGGGTGTTAGTTCTAAAAGGCCTTGTAGGTCTTCATAGGACCGTTCAGCTTCTTCAGCATTACTGTTCAGGACATAGGCTTGGATTACCTTGATATTGAATGGTTTGCCTTGGAAATGAACAGAGATCATTCTGTCATCTTTGAGATTGCATCCAAGTACTGCAAAATCAGATCGATTATATTCTTTGCAGCCAAAGATGGAGAAGCTCTATATAGTCAGACCGGGAGCAAAAACAAGACCGGGAGCTGACTGTGGCTCAGATCATGAACTCCTCTATTGCCAAATTCAGACTTAAATTGAAGAAAGTAGGGAAAACCACTAGACCATTCAGGTATGACCTAAATTAAATCCCTTACAATTATACAGTGGAAGTGAGAAATAGATTTAAGGGACTAGATCTGATAAACAGAGTACCTGATGAACTATGGACAGAGGTTTGTGACATTATACAGGAGACAGGGATCAAGACCATCCCCAAGAAAAACAAATGCAAAAAAGCAAAATGGCTGTCTGAGGAGGCCTTGCTGTGAAAAGCTGTGAAAAGAAGAGAAACGAAAAGCAAAGGAGAAAAGGAAAGATACACCCATTTGAATGCAGAGTTCCAAAGAATAGCAAGAAGAGAGAAGAAAGCCTTCCTCAGTGATCAGTGCAAAGAAAGAGAGGAAAACAATAGAATGGGAAAGACTAGAGATCTCTTCAAGAAAATTAGAGATACCAAGGGAACATTTCATGCAAAGATGGGCTCAATAAAGGACAGAAATGGTATGGACCTAACATAAGCAGAAGATATTAAGAAGAGGCAGCAAGAATACATAGAAGAACTGTACAAAAAAGACCTTCACGATCCAGATAATCACCATGGTGTGATCACTCACCTAGAGCCAGACACCTTGGAGTGCAAAGTCAAGTGGGACTTAGGAAGCATCACTACAAACAAAGCTAGTGAAGGTGATGGAATTCCAACTGACCTATTTCGAATCCCAAAAGATGATGCTGTGAAAGTGCTGCACTCAGTATGCCAGCATATTTGGAAAACTCAGCAGTGGCCACAGGACTGGCCAGTGGTCAGTTTTCATTCCAATCCCAAAGAAAGGCAATGCCAAAGAATGCTCAAACTACCGCACAATTGCACTCATCTCACACGCTAGTCAAGTAATGCTCAAAATTCTCCAAGCCAGGCTTCAACAATATGTGAACCGTGAACTTCCAGATGTTCAAGCTGGTTTTAGAAAAGGCAGAGGAACCAGAGATCAAATTGCCAACATCCGCTGGATCATCAAAAAAGCAAGAGAGTTCCAGAAAAATATATATTTCTGCTTTATTGACTATGCCAAAGCCTTTGATTGTGTGGATCACGATAAACTGTGGGAAATTCTGAAAGAGATGGGAATACCAGACCACCTGACCTTCCTCTTGAGAAATCTGTATGTAGGTCAGGAAGCAACAGTTAGAACTGGACATGGAACAACAGACTGGTTCCAAATAGGAAAAGGAGTACATCAAGGCTGTATATTGTCATCCTGCTTATTCAATTTATATGCAGAGTACATCATGAGAAATGCTGGGCTGGATGAAGCACAAGCTGAAATCAAGATTGCCAGGAGAAACATCAATAACCTCAGATATGCAGATGACACCACCCTTATAGAAGAAAGTGAAGAAGAACTAAAGAGCCTCTTGATGAAAGTGAAAGAGGAGAGTGAAAAAGTAGGCTTAAAGCTCAACATTCAGAAAACTAATATCATGGCATCTGGTCCCATCACTTCATGGCAAATAGATGGGGAAACAGTGGAAACAATGACAGACTTTATTTTTCTGGGCTCCAAAATCACTGCAGATGGTGACTGCAGCCATGAAATTAAAAGACGCTTACTCCTTGAAAATAAAGTTATTTAAAAAGCAGAGATATTACTTTGCCAACAAGGTCCGTCTAGTCAAGGCTATGGTTTTTCCAGTGGTCATGTATGGATGTGAGAGTTGGACTGTGAAGAACCCATCCATCCTAAAGGAAATCAGTCCTGAATATTTATTGGAAGGACTGATGCTGAAGCTGAAACTCCAATACTTTGGCCACCTGATGCAAAGAGCTGACTTATTCGAAAAGACCCTGATGTTGGGAAAGATTGAAGGCAGGAGGAGAAAGGGATGACAGAGGATGAGATGGTTGGATGGCATCACCGACTCAATGGACATGAGTTTAGGTAAACTCCAGCAGCTGGTGATGGACAGGGAGGCCTGGCGTGCTGCAGTCCGTGGGGTCGCAAAGAGTTGGACATGAGCTACTGAACAACAACATGAACCATCACATCATGTAATTTTCATTTCTTTTTTGTGGTGAGAACATTTAAGATCTACTCTCTTAACAACTTGCAAGTATATAATACTGTATCATTAACTATAATTCTGTGCTGTACATTCGATCTCAAGATTTATTCATCTTATAACTGAAAGTTTGTACCCTTTAACCAGTATCTACTCATTTTCCCCCAATCCCCAGACCCTCATAACCAGCATCCTGCTCTGTTTCTATGGGTTTACCTTTTGCAGATTCCACACACAACTATGGTCATACTTTATTTGTCATTTTGTCTCTGACTTATCTCAGTTAGCATCAAGTCCCCAAGCTTCCTCCTTGTTGCAAATGGCAGGATTTTTTTTCTCATAGTTGAAGAATAGTCCATCTTCCTTATCCATTCATCTGTTGATGGACTTCTGTTGATGGTTGTTTCTGTATCTTAACTATTGGGAATAGTGCTGCGATGAGCACGAGAGTGCAGATATCTCTTTGGGATAGTTATTTTAGTTTCTTTGAATTTTCTGTGGACTCAGAAGTTGGATGGATGGATCATAAGATAGTCCTCCATACTGTTTTCCATAATGTGTGTGCCTGGTTGCTCAGTCATGTCCGACTCTTTGAGACCCTATGGATTGTAGCCTGCCAGGCTCCTCTGTCCATGGGATATTTCCCATAGTAGCTGTACCAATTTACATTCCTACCAGTGGTGTATCCCTTTTCTTCACATTCTCACCAGCCCTTGTTATCTTTGACTTTTTGTTCATAGTCATTGTCACAGGTGTGAGTTGATACCTGACTATTTTTTTCCTTCAATATTTATTTTCATTTTATTTATGTATTTGGCTGTGCCAGGTCTTAGTCGCCACATGGAGGATCTTTAGTTGTGGCCTGTGAACTCCTAGCATGTGAGATCTAGTTCCGTGACCAGGGATTGAGCCCGGGCCCCCTGCATTGGGAGCCCGGAGTCTTAGCCATTGGACCACCAGTGAATTCCCTCTCATTGTGGTTTTGATTTGCATTTCTCCAATGATTCGTGATGCAACTCTCTTTTCATGGGCCATTTGTATGCCTTCTTTGGAAAGATGTCTATTGGTTCCTCTGCCCATTTTTTAGTCAAGTTATTTGTTTTTCTGATACTGAGTTGTGTGTTCTTTGTACATTTTGGATATTAACTCTTCATCAGACATATGATTCACAAATACTTTCTCCTTCCAAAGGTTACCTTTGCATTTTGTTGTTACTTTTGTTGTGCAGAAGCTTCTTAGTTTGATGTAGAAACACTAATTAATTTTTGCTTTTGGTGTCATATCCAGACAACGAGATCAAGCATATTCAGGGTGGAATGGCCGTAGACTGGTGTCACATCCAAAACAAATTGTGACCAAAACCAATGTCAAAGAGCTTTTTTCTTGTTGTTGTTTTTTTTCCTCCCGTAAGTGTCATGCTTAAGTGTTCATGCCAGTTAATTTGAGTCAATTTTTGTGAGTCATGTAAGATAAGGGTCCAGTTTCATTCTTCTGCATGTGTGGTTATCCAGCTTTCCCAACACCACTTATTGAATATTCTTTATATTCTAGTACTTTGATTGCTCATATTTTACATTCTAAAGTTTGATTCTTTTATTAATTTTGGTACAAAGAAAGATTTAGAGATCCAGTTGTTGTTTTTTTAATGTTACTCAGAGCTCCTGATCCCATTTATTCAATAATTGATCTTTTCCCCACCCATGTGAAAAGCCCTCTTTTTGTTTATTAAATGCCCTTCGGTAGCTGAGTATTTCTGAACTGTATTCTGTTCATGGATCTGCCTGTTCATATGCCAGGATGATGCTGTTGTGACCACTGTAGCTCTCTTGTGAGTCTTGATCTCTCACACCATCCTTTCTTTTAACCAAGATTTTTAAGTCTGGAAGTGATGAGTGTTTTGGATGGGTTCCTCTAGCGATAGTATGGAAAATCAGTTGTAAAGAAGAGACAGGGTGGAAGCAGAGAGCTGACATGGAAGACGATGAAGCCCTGGTTAAAAGCAGCAGGTATGGGGAACTTCCCCGGTGGTCCAGTGGCTAAGACTTCATCCTTCCAATGAAGAGGGCCTGGGTTTGATCCCCGGTCAGGCAACTAGATCCCACCTGCTTCAACTAAGTGTTCACATGCTGCAACTAAAGATCCCACATGCCACAACTAAGACTGGGTGTAGCCAAATAAATAATTAAAATAAATATTTTTTTTAAAGAAGAAGCAATAGGATGGTCAGGAAGGCGAGCATGGAGGTAGAAGTGACAGGTTGCTCACTAGCCAGAGATACGGGTGAGGAAGGAGAGGAAAGTGGTGCTGAGATTCTACCTTCTGTTGTTCACTAAGAAGTGGAAGCCAGAAAAAAAAAAAACCACCAGTAAATTTGGTTGTGGGAATGGGAAGGAGAAAATGCATTAACATACAGACATTCATTTATGCTGAGATGGCCTGTGGCGACATGCTTGGGTCCCCAGCAGTGTGCATGGCTGTGTGTATCAGTTTAGCACACACGTTATTTCACAGAGGCATTTATTCTGGTTTGTCCATCGGTGGTATTCACCGTACCCACCAGCAGCTTTCTGCCCCTTAGTCCCCTAGTTTTGGGGGCCCAACCTCCTCATGCCCATCCTACCCTCTCTGCTTAAGGAAGTCTTACCTTCTTCTGGAACCACACTAACCTCCTTTAGCTGCTTTCACACAATTTTCTGTTCAAGGTCCACCAAACACTGCAGCCCAAGATGAAGTGCTTGTGCTGAAACCCTAATATATCTGTGCCTGCATTTGGCTCAGTCTGTCCAAAGCACTAAATACAGTTTAACTCAACCTAGACGTCTCCCTGAGGATCTGTATTCTCCCTGAGGATCTGTATTGGCTCATTCTTTCTTCCATCTTTCTTTCAATCTGTTTTCTGTACTCTTATGTAAGTCTTTATTCTGATTTTTAAAAAAATATTTATTTTACTTATTTGTTTGGCTGCACCATGTGTTAGCTTCAGTATGTGGGATCTAGTTCCCTGACCAGGGATCGAACCCAGGCCCACTGCATTTGGATTGTGGAGTCTTAGCCACTGGACCACCAGGGAAATCCCTTCGATTTTTTTTTTTAATCTCTTTTTTTCTCTGGGTCTAACTTTGTTCCTTGTTCTCCAGTGCTCCTTGTCTGTGGACTCACTGTCAGGAATGGAACTGGCAAAAGCAAAATATACAGAGAGGGAAGAGGAATGAAGCCAGAGGAAGAGCTAAGCAAGCAAAATGTGACTTCTTTTCAGGTGCCTCAGAGGGGAGAGGTGTGAACACTTTGACATGAATAAATGTTGTCCTCCCACCCTGCTGAGATCATTGGGAGAAGCATCCAGTTGGGTAAGAAACAGTCCTTCTGTTCCTCTAAGAAGATACGCCAAGCCTTAGCTTTGAAATATTCTAGCGTGTTTCATTGTTAGGGCCCAAGAGCGTGTTTCCGAGTTAAAAAGAATCTACTTCCCCCCTGTTCTCTAAAAACAGTGGTAACTGAGGTGTCCATCTAAAATGGTGAGATTTTAGATATTTGGATATTTACTCCCAGTGCTGGGACACTGACACTATCAAACGGAAGGTGTGTTATGTTTTGTTTTGTTTTGCAAAACATTGGTGGGAATTAATTCAAAGCAATATTTTTAAAAATATTTATTTATTATTTATTGGGCTGCGCCAGGGCTTAGTTGCGGCACACAGTATCTTTTTTAAATTGCAGCATGCAAACTCATCTTAGTTGCAGCATGTGGGATCTAGTTCCCTGACCAGGGATCAAACCGGGGCCCCGTGCAGTGGAAACTCAGAATCTTCCACCAAGCAAGTCCTTCATAGCAGCATTTAAACTGGAAGACATTCTCTCTCAGAACTAAGAGGAGAAAATGTGGTCCAGACTGTGCGCAGGCTGCCTTCCTTCCTTGCGTGTGCATGCACACACACACACACACACACACACACACACACACAGAGGACAGGCTGCCAGCACACCACACCCCGCCTGCAGCCTGGCTCTTGGTGCAGATGCCCCAGATGCCCCCACACGGGCTGCCCCCTAAGGCAGTGAGGAGGCACCCCCAAGATTCCCCAGCTTCAGAAACAGCCTCATACATTTTCTTCATGGCAGGACATGTCTTCTTGGCTGGGTGGGGCTTCTTTTCCCTCCTTCTCCTTTTCCAGTAAGGCAGCCAGCCTCTCAAGCCCCTCGGAGATGGTAAAAACCCATGCCTCCGAGGAGAAAGAGCTCTGCAGTCTCAGATATTAGGTTTGAATTCACTGACGGGCTGTATGATCTTAGGCATACTGTGTAACCTCTTTGAACCTCAGTCTGCTCACCTCCTAAATGGGCGTAAAAAGTGTACCTGCCAGTTATTGCAAGTGTTCAAAGTGATACGTGTGCAGTTCTTGGCACCTGGTAGGTACTGGACATCTAGCAGCTATAACTCCATCTAGGTGATGAAGTGAGGGGAATCCTGCCATTCTCCTCGCCCTGCTTTCCCAGATGGGGTCCCCAGACAAGCAAGCAGTAACTGCGAGTGCATTAGGAAGGCAGACCTGCTGAGTCATAGGCGCTGTAACCAGATCTGCGGGTTCACTACCTGCATGTCCGCCTGTGAGAGCTGCAGCCGTGGCTGGTCCAGCTGTGCCCGGCCTGGTGGGGCCCCCGCAGGCCCACATCCCAGCTTGAGCACAGCCTCCTCTTTAGTCCCTTCCAGACTCCAGCCACATAACACACTGGCGTGTACTGTGAGTCAACTCATTTAATCTTCAAACAGTCCTGGGAGGGAATTCTCTCTGCATTTTTCCAAATGAGAAAACCAACCCCTTGAGATGAAAAATCTCTTCCCTGTCATCACCCAGCCCATCTGTTACAGAGGCAGGATTGAAACCCAGGGCTGTTTGAATCCAGAAGCATAGCTGACAAAGAACCTCTCCTTGACTGATCTCTGGACAGGCTTCTCTCAGCTTGCTTTGCTTTTTGCGGTGCCATGTGGCTTGCAGGAGCGCTTGTGAATAGTTCCCCTGACCAGGGATCAAACCCAGGCCTCCTCAGTGAAAGCGCCAAGTCCTAACCACTGGACCAACAGGGAATTTTGTAAGCTGTCTTCCTGACTGGGCTTCAACGTCGGCCTATAAAAACTGCAGACTCTCAGCACCAAAGATTTAGTCCACCCCCAGCATTAGCATATCCGAAGACCTGAACAAACACTGTTTCTAGTAGCTCAAGGCCACAGCCCTAGGTTGGCCCAGAAAATGTGCTTGCCTGAGAAAACTCAAGGCTGCCAGAAGTTACTGTTTATTCCAGCCAGTGCCTCAAGATATGGCCCGTTTCCCAGTCTCTGGGAGGCTACGAGCCTAATTTCCTTAAGTGCCAGTTAGCAAACCCACACAAGCTTCATGTGGACTAGTGCTCTCCTCCTGCCCACTTTCTGTAGATTTAGCAGGAATTTCCCTGTGTAAACCTTGCCATTGCCCCTGCCTGCTCTCTCATTCTCCTCTTAAAATGCACCCCCATACAAATAGAAGTTGAAGTGAGTTCATGCCAGGCCCTTGTTCTTACTGCAATTGTTGTTGTTTAGTCAATTCGAGTTTGCTCAAACTCATGTCCACTGAGTCAGCGATGCCATGCAGCCACCTCATCCTCTGTTGTCTCCTTCTCCTCCCGCCTTCAGTCTTTCCCAGTATCAGGGTCTTTTCCAATGAGTCAGCTCTTTGCATCAGGTGGCCAAAGTATTGAAGTTTCAGCTTTAGCATCAGTCCTTCCAATAAACATTCAGGGTTGATTTCCTTTATGGTATTGATACTGTGATAGCATATTATTATGTGTCCTTAACACTTTAATGTCTGTCTCTGTTTATCTGTGACAAATAGCTCTTTACCACTACCAGGTAATCTAACTAATGCTGGAAAGATAGAAAATTCCCTGAAATCATTTCTCTATTCGGCCATCTTTTTTTTTTTAATAGGATCTTAGTTTCCCAACCAGGGATCTAACCTGCACCCCCTACATTGAAGTGCAGAGTCTTAACCACTGGACAGCTAAGGAAATCCCTCAGCCATCTCTCCTGGGAGAACAGTGTCTCCAGAGTACTTGTCCAATAGAAGGTCACAGGTCTGGACCCCAGGTTTCTGAAGTCTGGGACTCCCCCATCTTTCTGCTGTGACTCTCACACACGTTGGCAGGGTGGATGGAGGGGAGAGGGCTATAGCCGCATGGCACCATGAAGGAAAGTGTAAATACTGACCCAGATGTCGAGCACCTCTGGGACATCTGTGAGAAGAAAATAATTAGTATATGTTATAATCACATTTTGTTCCCTTTCCCAAGACACACTAATAAGAAGGCAGGCCCAGCCATGTAGGGACGGTGGCAAGCTGTTAATTGCACCACAGATGAAACTGGTCAGGCACACTCATCACCACGCCAAGCTCGTTCACATCCAAGCATACACTCACAAACCACAAGCTGCCTCCCACTCCAGAGGGTGCTATGCTGGTCCAGCACCACATTCGTTACCTCATTTGTCTCCCTGTTCACTGACAGGTGGGAGGGGGCTGGGGAAGCCAGACAAGGACCAGGTTGGTGGTGGTTCAGTCCCTCAGTCGTGTCCGGCTCTTGCGACCCTATAGACTGTAGCCTACCAGACTCCTGTGTCCATGGGGAGTCTCCAGGCAAGAATACTGGAGTGGGTTGCCATTTCTTTCTCCAGGGGATCTTCCTGACCCAGGAATCAAACCTGGGTCTCCTGCATTGCAGGCGGATTCTTTACCAACTGAGCTACGAGGGAAGCCCAAGGACCAGGTTAAATGTCCTTTATTCTTTAGATTCTTTACTCATATCTTGTTAAGGCCCTGCCCCCAACCTCCTGCCTATCCTTGTCTTTTTTCCATTTATGTTAAATTTAATTTAAACATTTTTATTTGATTTACTTTTGCGCCGGGTCGTCACTGCTGCGCGCAGGCTTTCTCTAGGTGCAGCAAGCAGGGCCCGCTCTCTAGTTGCGGTGTGCAGGCTTCCCTTGTTGCGGAGCACAGGCTCTAGGGCTTGCGGGCTTCAGTAATTGTGGCTCAGGGGCTCCAGAGCCTCAGGCTCAGTAGTCATGGCACACAGGCTTAGTTGCCCTGTGCCATGTGGGATCTTCTCAGACTAGGGATTGAATCCTGTCCCCTGCATTGGCAGGCAGATTCTTAACCACTGGACCACTAGGGAAGTCCCTTTCTTTTTTCATTTTAATTTTGAAAGTGGTTTTTTGGGAGTCCTATGCAGCATTGAGAAACTAGCTCTGATTCTTCTTCATCCTGGTGAACTTTGGAGAGCAGAAGGATCTTTTCAAAATTCATATCATATAAAAATTCATATTCATACCCTGACAGTCCAGTGGTTAAGACCCTGCGCTCCCAATGCAGGGGCTTTGATCCCTGGCGGGGTATGTAAGATTCTGAACGCTGCATGGTGCAACCAAAAAAACCCCAAACAAGCGAAAACTCAAGTCAGTGCGTGTCACACCACTACCTAAACTCACATTTGTCACAATTAGGACTAATAGCAGACTCCTAACCAAGGCCTCTGAGGCCTCACATGACCCAGCACCTCCCACTGGCTGTGCTCTGCACCCAGACACCCTGGGCTGCCCCCCGGGGCCTCTGCCTCTGCTGCTGCTGCCTCTGAAGCAGCTTTGCCTGTTGGCATCCTGCAGGTCCGGCCCAACTGCCTCTTCTGGAACCAGTCCCCCATTCTGAGCCCCCAGCTCCCCACCTCCAGCAGTGCCTATCACGTCACCTACCTCAGCACCCGCAACATCACCCACCACGGTCTCAGGCACTCGCAACCACCCCCCACTTGAGATGTGGGCCCCTTGATAATGGCAACTGGACCAGCTTGTTTTCCCACACATTCCCCAAGGCCTACACCAGCCTCCGGCTGAGAGGCAGGGTACAGTTCACAGCGATGAGTAGAATTATTTCACAGAATAGGAGACCCTGGATGAGGGGTTGCTGGAGGCCGCATCTCTGTGACTCGCATCCATCAGGCACTGTTCACTGTCCCCCACCTCCCCACTTTGCAGCACAGTATCTGAGGGAGACTCTTGGTCACCCCACAGCACGGCTTCTATTTCCATCCCTGCAGTGCATGACTTAACAAGCAAGGGGAACCTCAGAGGCCACAAGAGAAATTCTAGAGCCACTTGATAAACCAGGCCACCAGCCAAGGATGTACTTTTTCAGAACATCCTCATCCTTTCTAAGGCTGGAAGCAAGAACACAGGCTGCTAGAACCTTGTCAGAGTTTGCAAAACATTGTTTGCCAGTGTGGCTGGTGTTGTCAGTGCGTGTCACACCACTACCTAAACTCACATTTGTCGCAGTTAGACTCCTAACCAAGGCCTCTGAGGCCTCACATGACCCAGCACCTCCCACTGGCTGTGCTCTGCACCCAGACACACTGGGCTGACACACTGGACAGCAATTCGTTTGGGGGCTTGAATTTAACTTTACCTTCCATGAGCAGCAGGTAGTAGAGGAGAGCCTGGACCTGCCTCCCCAGACCACTGGGGCAGGAGTATTGGGGGAGCCCTTTCACAAGCCCCGCATGACTCCCCAGTACTCTGAAGGCCCATAGCCCTGGCTGCAGCAGGCGGGCACTCTCTCCAGTAAAGTGGTTCCCTCAGGGGGTCAGGTCTCCAGTGTCAGGTAAGCAACTTAGCATCCACGCATGCACAGGTCATTCTTAGGGGCTTCCCTGGTGGCTCAGACAGTGAAGAACCTGTCTGCCATGCAGGATGCCCTGGTTTGATCCCTCGGTCGGGAAGATCCCCTGGAGAAGAGAATGCCTACCAAATGGAACCACGTGGGAGGACGGCCCCTGCCCACATGGCCTGACCTGAAACAGGCAACTGTTGGCCACATCATCCCAAATCATGAGATTAGCAGACCAGGTCAACAGCCAGTGGCTTATCTCTGCCCACCACCTGGGCTCACAGGCACCCACTCCTTGAAGAGCTCAGATCTCAAGTGAGTGAGCATGTCCACTTTTCTCCACGAGTACTGCTCTCAGAACTGTAGTGGCATACTGCCCCCCACCTCCCCCTCCCCAACAACCATTCTGACTACAGAGCAGATGGACATTGGCCCTCACACACCAGAACATCATGGTCCTTTGCTAACCTTACCATAAGCAGGAGTGAGACGGCTGATTTGGAGGGCGGGGGTTCACTGCGTCTGTGCCCTCCTTGTACGCAGGTGGGCCAATGCACTGGGCAGAATCTTGTGTGTGTGTGCTCAGTCGTGTCTGACTCTTTGCAACCCCACGGGCAGGATCTTGTGTAAACTCAAATATGGGGAGGCAACTGATGTACTGAGACAGGGGCCAAGGGATTGAGACTTGGGGAGGAGGCATGGCATGGTTAGGAGGCTGGGCCTGGTGTAAGAAGGACCTGAATGTAAAGTGAAAGTGTCAGTCGCTCAGTGGTGTCCAACTCTTTGTGACTCCATGGATTGTAGCCCACCAGGCTCCTCCGTCCATGGGATTCTCCAGGCAGGAATACTGGAGTCAGTAGCCATTCTCTTCTCCAGGGGATCTTCTTGACTGAGGGATCAAACCAGGGCATCCTGCATGGCAGACAGGTTCTTCACCATCTGAACCACCAGGGAAGCCCCTAAGAATGACCTGTGCATGCATGCATGCTAAGTTGCTTCAGACGCGTCCGACTCTTTGTGACCCTATGGATAGTAGCCCTCCAGGCTCCTCTGTCCATGGGATTCTTCAGGCAAGAACACTGGAGTGGGTTGCAATGCCCTCCTCCAGGGGATCTTCCCAACCCAGGGAAAGATCAACCTGCTGCTGCTGCTGCTAAGTCGCTTCAGTTGTGTCTGACTCTGTGCGACCCCATAGACTGCAGCCTCGTCCCTGGGATTCTCCAGGCAAGAACACTGGAGTGGGTTGCCATTTCCTTCTCCAATGCATGAAAGTGAAAAGTGAAAGTGAAGTCGCTCAGTTGTGTCCGACCCTCAGCGACCTCATGCACTGCAGCCTTCCAGGCTCCTCCATCCATGGGATTTTCCAGGCAAGAGTACTGGAGTGGGGTGCCATTGCCTTAGGTTCCCCCAAATCTGAGCTGAGCTCCTTGCAAATTGAGTGGCCTTGACGAGTCACTTCACTTTCTTGTACTTGTTTCACATAATTAAAATGGAGGAGGAACTAGGACCCCTCCTAGGGTTGTTCTGAGGAGGAAGAGGAAAGTCACGTGTGGTGAGTATGCAACAAAGAGAGGCTGTTAGTCTACAGGAGGTTGGGCAAGTTGAAGGAGAGGGAGTCTTGCATCTGTTGTAAATGATTCAGAAGAACCAGCGATCTTAACTGTGCTCACCTGAATGCACTATCAGCCGCTTTGGAGGCCATGGACAGGGCTACCACTTGAATCATGGCAATATCCAGAGCTGCAAACTTTAAGGACGAGGAGCCGTGGTGAGGAGGGCAGACCCAAGGATGGAATGCTTGGAAGAACCATCAGTTTCACAGGGAGGAGTAGAAACCATGGCTCAGAACTGAGACCCGAGGTCCCGCCGGACCGTGAGGTGGCCCTGCCTGGTGCACGGTGTGTGTCCAGCACCAAGGGGGTGGAGGGGGTGGCGGCGGTTACCAGGACGGTGACTCAGCTTGTGGTATGGTATGAGCAGGTGTCTGGTCAAGGACAGACTCCAGGCATCTTCCCAGGTGACTGGCAGTGTCCCCAGAGTGGGAATGGCTTGTGCTTCGTTCGGGGTTGCAGCCAGCTCTGTTTCCAGCTGGAGAGTGGACCAAGGCCAGCCAGGACTCGGGGGAATTGAGCTGCGAGGATCTACCCTGAGTGTGGGCATTTGATCCCCTTACAGCCCTCATACCTGGCACTAGAGTGCTGCAAAACTGGGAACTTGAGCCTGGGTCACCCCCACCCCTCCACCCCTTCACCCTCCCAACACTGCTCCCCCAACCAAGGCCTCTCAGCTAAGGGGTGGAGGCCCCATGGAGAGCCGGAGCAGGCAGGTGTCAGCACAGCACCACGCCTGGTGTTAGAAGCACTCAGAAAGAGCCATTTGAGGAATAACGTCACATCTGAAAGTAAAGCTTCTCCTCTGGCTAATCCCTTTGCTTACTCGTAGTGTACCTGATGTGGGGGCAGTCCAGGGGGGACGTAGCTGAGGCTGGGGGCCATGTGGCCCCATCAAGCCTGTTGTCTAGGACCCAGAAATTCATCAGGTTGATAAAACAGAAAGTTCAGTCCTCTTTTATTGTATCTTTTCTTTTTTTCTTTTCGTAGCTTTTTCAGTTTTGAAGAGCTGCCCAAGCAGTTCCAAGAAGAGTTGATCACATTTATGTCAAGGAGCCAAGCGCTTTCTCTGAAGTGTGCAGAACCGGAAGGGAAGAGTCGGCATGTTCAGATTCAGTCCTTCGCCGCGACCTCAGTACCTGTCCTCTGTGAGGCCCCCGCCCCCCAAGGCCTCCTGCCTCCTTCCCACCACATCCAGGAGGTGGGCTGCTCCATCTCTACTAGGGACTGGGAGACTTCTGCCAGGACCGTGCCCTGCTCTACCAGGGACTTCGCCTGTGGACACAGGAGACAGGACCGGAGGCGCGGGGCTGCGCCCTTCAGAGGAGGTGGGTGGAAGCACAGATGATGGCAGGGGGGCAGGGGGCTGGAAGCAGACTGCGCAGTTCATCTGCCACTTGGCCTGCTCTCCAGCCCCCAGAAACTTCCAGGAGGAAGAACCAGACGCAGACAATGTTTGAGGGCACCGTGGGGCTAGTCAAATTGGTGCCTGCACAAATTACCTCTGGGAACCCCTTTACTCCAGCCCTTCCGCCCCTTTTGGGCAGACCCGGCCACCAGGCAGGACAGAACTTGCTCTGCGCCGCCTCAGGCCCAGGGCTCCCCAGGGAATCAGGCAGAGATGGTGGGCACCACACACAGGCCAGGAGGATGCCCTCTGCTGGCGGCAGGACCTGCTTCACGTCCTGCGGGGCCCTTGGGAGCAAAGTCTGGGTGCCAGACCCCACTTGTGAGCAATTCCTGTTGCAACAGGGATCCAAGCCTCTTTGAGAGCCACAGGCAATCAGGAAAGGTTATATGGGGTCCTTCCCTTCACCTTTTTTGACTCTGTCAGGTCTCAGGTGCACGCGGGATCATTAGTTGCAGGATGTGAGCTCTAGTTCCCTGACCAGGGATTGAACCCGGGCCCCCTGCATTGGAAGCTCAGTCTTAGCTACTGGACCATTAGGGAAGTCTCCCAACTTTTTTTTTAAGCCAAATACAATTATGACACAAATAATATATCTCATGGCAGAAATAGTATACATTTGTAGACAAAAAAAAAAAGAAAATGCAAACACCCGGTACCCAATCATCTGTGACTTACGCCTAATATTTGGTGGATACCCTCTTGCACTTTTTGTACATGCATATACCTACATGGGCCACCCCGGTGGTGCAGTGGTAAAGAACCCACCTGCCAGTGCAAGAGACTCGGGTTCAATCCCTGGGTTGGGAAGATCCCCTGGAGGAGGAAACGGCAACCCACTCTAGTATTCTTGCCTGGAAAATTCCATGGACAAAGGAGCCTGGCAGGTTACAGTCCATGAGGTCACAAAGAGTCAGACACAACTGAGCACACGCAGACACATACATACATCTGCATTTCTTACCAAAAGTGGAGTCATACTCTGTATAATGCTTTATAGCCTGATTTTTTAAATTTAGGAGCATCTCTCTATATATTAAGAAATAAATTTTATTTTGGAATTTCCTGCATGCCCATACCGCGGTTATCTGACCAGGCTTCAGTTGTTAGCCTTATAAGTTGTTTTCAACATTTTATAATCACTGCTGTGATGAACCTCCTAGTATCAAATATCAAATCTAATTACTCCTTGTGACCACGTCTTCTAGTGGAATGGCCACATCAATACTATGGCACCTTCTAGGACTTCTTTTTTGATTTTTTTTAATCATTATTTTTCTCATTAAACTTTTTTTAATGGGTCTCAAATTCTGTGACAGATTTTTGGTCAAGTTGTTTTCATTAAAAAGTAATGATTTTAAAAACTAATAACTTAAACTGCCACACACAAAACATATGGTCCACAAAAAGGACTTCTTTTTTTAAAAAATTTATTTATTTGTTTGGCTGCACTGGATCTTATTTGTGTCATACGAGATCTTCGATCTTTGTTGCAGCAGGTGGGACGTAGTTCCCTGACCAGGGATAGAACCTGGGCCCCTTGCGTTGGGAGTGCAGAATCTTAGCCACTGCATCACCAGGGAGGTCCTACCTTCTAAGATTTCTAACACATACAGTCAAACTGCTCTGCAGAATGGGACTGGAGTACTATACATGAGCCCTGAGAGAGAGGCATTTTTAAAACAATTTTGTTTGTTTGTGCGTCTGTTTTCGGCTGCACTGGGTCTCCGTTGTTGTGAGCAGGCTTTCTCTGGTTGCGACAAGTGCCGCGCACGGGCTTCTCATTGCAGTGGCTTCTCTCGCTTTGGAGCACAGGCTCTGGGTGCATCAGCTTCGATGGTTGCAGGGCATGGGCTCAGTAGTCGTGGCGCACGAGCTTAGTTGCTCCAAAACACATGGGATCTTCCTGGACCAGGGATCAAACTTGTGTCCCCTGCATTGAAAGGCAGATTCTTAACTACTGGACCACCAGAGACGTTCCAAGAAACGCATTTTCAAAGAAAAAAAAAAAAAAAAGACGTTTTCAAACAAAAAAAAAAACAAAACTGGTCACCCTGAAAAGGGTGTAAGTCTCAGGTTTGCTCAGTAATCCAAACACAATGGATTCTCCATTCTTTGTACAGAGTATCTTGTGAAATATTTGTTTGTTTCATCTCTGTGAAATCGATACCAATGATTTGAATTACGGATCCCAGGTAGAATTTCCTTTTGTGTGGGCTTCCAACCTTTGAGGAGGTCACAGCAGAGCAAAGTTTTCAGGACACATAGCGGGAGAAGGGTGGTGCAGGGCTGGATGCTGGAACCCCAGGTTCCCCCTAGTAACTGATTTTTAAAGATGATCTGGTAACAGGGGTGGCCATCAGCAGGCCATCACCCTGTGGACCTCGAAACCTTGCCCTCTGCTGCCACATGACCTGGTCTTTTCCCCTTCTGGCCACCTCAGCAGAGTGAGGCCTATTCTCTACCTTTCAGACTTCAGCAAAGTAGGAGATACAAAGCAAAGACAGGGACACAGCTCCTTGAAAGACCATCATCTTGCTTCACTAGCCAAGTCTACTCTCAGAAAATGGGATTTGACTTCCGATAAGAAAACAGACGGGCCTTCCCGAGTGCCAGTGCCCTCTCCAAGTACCCGATCAGCTGGATGCAGTGATGGATCCTGTCGGAACCCACTCAGCCCTGGAGGATCACAAAGCCTGGGCCAGACTCAGGACCATGTTCTCCTTGGGCACACGCGCCTGCTGGAACAGGACTTCGCGTGGCCACCTGAAAGACCCAGAGGGTTCCCCTGAGTGACCCGCATACCCATTTTCCTCCGATGTACTTATCCCTTGCCTCAGGTCATCTACAGCAATATTCCTGCCTTTTGGTAGCCTTCTAACTGTGACATGGTTGAAGGGGGAGGAAGGGCAGGAAGGAGCCTGTTAAAGATGGAAAATAAATCACTGATTTACAATATCAAATGAATAGTTTGACCTTCCTATTATAAAACATGACTCTGCCTTAAGCTGCAACTCCCTGGTGGTATGTGACTCTAACAATGTAGTGCCCCTACCGAAACAGTGAAGGCAAAACGTGAATGTCATGAGCAGAGAGAAAGACTCCCTGTGAAATAAGCTTCAGGCCAGGAGGCCGGCTGTCCTCGCTGGGGTCCAGAAGTGGGGTCTGGAGGGCATTTCCTGCCTCCTGCTCCGTCCTCTGTGGCCCTGTCTGAAACTTGCCAACATGGATGAAGGGAAAATGCAGGAGCACGTGGCCTCCCAAATGTCATCACACCCTTACAGGTGTTACTTCCTACACTGGAGTAAGGGCTGCCCAAAGCCTTTTCCCAGGCTCAGACTCAGACCCACACAGAGAGGCAAAGTGCTCCCAGAGGGGACGACCTGGTGCTTCCTCCAGCCCCAACACCATCAACGGCCAGATGACTTTTATCCTGAGTATCCAAGAACCAAGAGCATGGACTGCTGCTGGTACCATGGGGCAGCTGGGCCTGTTTTTCCCATAAACTCAGAGTTGCCAGCGGGGACCCAGGGTGCCTGTCAGGAAGGGAGACACAGACTCCCATCCTCTGATGCCAGCGCCATCAGGTTTCCTTGTACACGTAGCCCTGGTCCAGGGAAGCTGAAGCCCGCGAGCAGACGGGGCCCCTTTAAGACTTCCCGTGGGTTTCCTTGGTGACTCAGTGGTAAATAATCCACCTGCGAATGCAGGAGACACAAATTCAATCCCTGATCGGGGAAGATCTCACATGCCTCAAAGCAACTAAGCCTGTGCCCCACAACTACTGAGCCTGTGCTCTAGAGCCCAGGAGCCACGACTACTGAGCCCCTGAGCCACAACTCCTGGAGCCTGCATGCCCTGGAGCCTGTGCTCTGCAACGAGAGAAGCCAGAGCAATGAGAAGCCCAGGCACTGCAACTAGAGAGTAGCCCCTGCTCGCTGCAACTGGAGAAAAGCCCGTGCAGCAGCAAAGACCCAGCGCAGCCAAAATAATAATAATAATTAAAAAAAAAAGATTTTCCATGATCAGATGAGAATGTGCATGCCCTTGATCAGCTATAAGAGCAATTGATTTTTGTCCCAGTAAGGAAGAAATCCAACATCATAAGAGCCATTTTTTAAAAAAGCACTGTGTCGAGTTGAAAATATAACTGGGAGACAAGAGGCTGAAAATTGCCACCTTCTCGCTGGCAGCCTGTCAGTGGAAACATGATGGCTTTGGTATAGTCTTCAGAATCAGACCAGTCCTGGACTCTGGGTTCTCTGCTTGCTGTGAGGGGCTGGTACCTTAGGCAAGTGACTCAAGTCACTTCTCCATTCTAGTTTCCTTCTCTGTAAAATGGAGATAATAAGATGGACCTTCTGGAGAGTGGTGAGGACTCAGTGAGGTGAGGTCCACACAGCCCGTATGGAGCACCCTGCAAAGTTAGCGCCTGGCGAATGAAAGGATTACCACCAGCCCTTCTGCTGTAGCACAGCAGACCTCGCAGCAGTCAAGAGTGGCAAGCCCCTTGGTCTTTTCTGGATGGAATAGCAGGTTGTTTAGTCTTAATGGAGACAGCTCTAAGAAAACTGACCGCTAGGCTGTATTCCATGCTGGGCGTCTTGTGTTGGCCCCTTCAGAAGCACGCCCTGCCCCACCACTTCTGTGCCCCAGGTGCCCAGGAGCCTGCATGGACTGCATCCACCAGCTCCCTTGTCCGGCTCAGATGGGCTCAGCCAATGCGGACACCAGCAGGCGATGGGAAGAGGCCCGCATGTTAATTCCCCACCTCCCTTCAGCAGAAGGCCAAGGAACAGCTGTATTCCTCTCTCGAGGGCCAGAGTTTTGGTCAGGCAGCCCTCGCCATATAGCAATGACTGTGTCTAGGTTCTTGTAATTTACTCCTTGCCTGAGATGGTTTTAAAACAGGGCTGGATTTTTTTTTTTAATTTCCTTGTATTTGTTCAAATTAGATGACTAATAGTAAAACATACAAGTGACTTAAGACTTCAGAATTTTTCAATAAGCACTTACTGTGGAGCTGGATATTTGAGTGGGAGCCTCAAAGAAGAGATAGTTAATGGAAAAAAAAAAGAGTAAATGAGAATAACAAAGGAGATTTTGCTGAAAGAAGTTCACCTTTCGATTTCAAGGAAAAGGTTGAACGTACAAAAGAAAGATGAAAACTGACATCCATTTAATACTATGTGCCAAGGATTTAGCATTATTATTTTTCATAACCATGCTGTTGGGTGGATATGATTGTTTCAGTTATAGAGATGAGGAAATTAAGGATTAGAGAGGTTAACTCACAAGCTAAAGGCTATGCAGTCACTTCAGATCTGGACAGCTCTGCCTGATCCAGAATGTCTGACTGTAACATGCCTGCTGTTTCTTGCATATCATGTTTCCAGAAGAGTGAGAGAGTCAGATTTATGGATGGAGACTCAGAGTGGCACAGGTCCATTGTGATGATCTGGAAAGACATGCTGGATATAATGGCTGATAGAGGGCGATGAAGGATAGATAACCTTTAAGGGACTAGTTATTGGCATGATGAGGTTCTAAAGGGATCTGATGGTAAAGAAAATGTAGAGCCAGTGGGTGTAGGTTTCCTGATGGAAAACTTTATTGTAGGAGTTGAAGCCTTGGCAGGCAGAGATACCAAGAAAGCAGGCTGATCCAGGCCACAGACTGGAGGCGCCATATCTTTGCTTTAAATACCAGCAGGGAGAAGGATTCATCATTGCATGACTTTCCAAGATCTTCCCTGGCTTCCAGAGTGTAGCTCGTGAACTTGTCCTCTTCAGCATTAAACCCATCTATTTAATGAGGCCTACAAAAAATAACTCCTCAACCGGGAAGCTGCTGCTGCTGCTGCTGCTAAGTCACTTCAGTCGTGTCCGACTCTGTGCGACCCCATAGACGGCAGCCCACCAGACCCCGCTGTCCCTGGGATTCTCCAGGGGTTCTCTCAAATGCCGCCCATAGGCGGAGGGCTGGGCTAGATGGACGAGGACCAGGCCAACAGGCTGAGGGCGCAGCTCGCCTGTTGGCTGGCATCAGATAATGGTTCAGAGAGGGGAGGTAGCAGCCCAGGAGAACCAGGAGGCCAGGACAGGGGCCAACCCAGTGGAATGGGACCAGAAAGACCTGTTAAAAAGGGAGCTGCCCTGCCAAGAGGGCCAGGAGGTGGCAGAGGCCTAGAGGGGGAACAGGAGGTGGAGGAGCCAGGGCGAGTGAGGCAAGGGGCAGAGTGAAAGGGAGCAGGTGGGTAGCCTGCAGCCTGGTGGGCTGAGGGGTGGGGAGGTGGCCCAGGTCTGCAATTTTTTTAACTTTTTTAAATTTTGGTTTATTTATTTTATTTTTTGGCTCTGCTGGGACTTCACTGTTGCCCAGACTTTATCTAGTTGGGGCGAGCATGGGCTTCTCATTGCAGTGGTTTCTCTTGTTGCCCAACGTGGGCTCTAGGCTCATGGGCTCCAGGAGTTGTGGCTCCTAGGCTCTAGAGCACAGGCTCTGTTTTGTGACCCACGAGCTTAGTTGCTCCACAGCATGTTGGATCTTCCTGGACTACGGATCAAATCTATGTCTCCTACGCTGGCAGGTGGATTCCTTACCACTGAGCCACCAGGGAAGCCCTGCAATTTGTTAACACTCCCTGGTGGCTCAGAGGGTAAAGCATCTGCCTTCAACGCGGGAGACCTGGGTTCAGTCCCTGGGTCAGGAAGATCCTCTGGAGAAGGAAATGGCAACCCTCTCCAGTATTCTTGCCTGGAGAACCCCACAGAGGGAGGAGCCTAGTAGGCTACAGTCCACAGGTCGCAAAGAGTCAGACGTGACTGAGCAACTTCGCTTTCACTTTCCTACCACAAAAAGAAAAGTCTAATCTTTCACCTCTGGAAGCATCTCACTTCTAACAATTATAATGCAGGTGGGAGTGGTGCTGAGTGACTTCAGAGACAAGCACAGAAAAGGTGATCAGCTTGTGCATGGCCCTCTCCTCTCAGAACACACACCTTTGCAGCCCTGAGCCACCAGGAATGAAGTTCAACTACCCAGAAGCTGCCATACTGGGGAGACCAGGTGTAAAACCACAGAGACACAGAGAGAGGTTCAGCTCTCCTCTGCCCCATGCAGGCGTGTGAGCAAGGCTTCAGGTGATCCCAGCCCTCGGCCTGCAAGCCACCCCACTCTTTATATATCACTATATAGAGAAATCTTTTATTTTCTTGACGTCAAAAATTGTCTTCCACCCTGACCCCAACCCCTGGTACTGCCTTCCACAGAACAAGACCTGATTTTGTTTGGTAAGAATTTTATATGTATCTTGTGGAGTGAGTCCAGTCGTGTGCTGATAAATGTTTAAGAACTAGCTTCTGAGGGTGGGAGGCAGGATGATTTACAGAACTGGCCAACTTCTGTGGGGTAAATACTACAACCAGAGCCCGTTTCAGGCTACCACCATGATTTCACCAAATGGGCAACCAGGAGGAAAAATGCTCAGACCTTTCAAGCCTGAGAAAGCCAGTTCCAGTGCCAATTCCCAGCCACTCTCGACAAATAATTGGATATTGAACTGCTTTCTTTAAAAAAAAAAAAGTCGGAGTACAATCAGCTTACTGAGCTTTTCTCTTTTTGAGTGGGATAGGCAAGTTGAGGGCCAGAACTGAGTTCTTCCAGACCATGGAGGGGAGTTTATGTTGTGATGGGGAACCCAGACAAAGACAAAGAAGGGGGAGGAGGAAAGGGGAAAGGAGGCGGATATTTAGAGAAGAAATTTGGGCAGAACTAAGATGTTCAAAGGGAATTGCTTTGGCATTTGCCATGAGGTATGCAATGTCTCTGTGAGGTGGGCACAGTGGTAAAGAACCTGCCTGCCAATGCAGGAGACGCAAGACACATGGGTTCGATCCCTGGGACAGGAAGATCTCCTGGAGGAAGAAATGGCAACCCCTCCATTATGCTTGCCTGGGAAATCCCATGGACAGAGAATCCTGGTGGGCTACAGTCCATGGGATTACGAAGAGTCAGACACAGCTGAGCACACACACACACCAGTACACACACACATGCAATGTCACCCTTCTGCCACACCTTCTCCAGAAAATCTTCAGTAAAACTCTATCGCTCCATCACTGATAGAGCTGGCTTCCTGGCATTGCATTTAAATTCTGAAGCCAGCCTCAGAGTGGACCAAGGGTGAAAGCTGTGATCACCGTTGGGGACCTTGCTGCATCTAGGTTATGCATTTTCCAGTCACATTTGATTATTTTTAATCATGAGCATGCATTTTTCAAGTTGTCAGCAAAAATATTTTTTAAGTTACTTTCACCTAAAAATGTGGAGTTACTTTCTTACCCAACTCAGTTGAACGTGACATAGAAACTTTGCCCTTGCAGGAGGGAATCAAGTCCTGGAATGAAATATAAAGTCTCCCTAAAACTTCTTGTAAAACTTCTTCTTCTTCTCCATTGTGTTTTTATTACAAACCGTTGGCATAACCTCACACATGCTAATAAGCCAACCAAATAGCTTTATAAAGAGTAGACAGCTGTGCAGACTTGCCGTGTGATTCAAGTTCCTGAAAGCATGCTGATCCTGTGGGCTAGAAACTTGGATGGAAGGCATTCAAGTCTCTGACATGTTCCTGCAATGAGGTGCAAATATGGAGTCTTACTATTGCTAAGGTCCAGGACTATAACTAAGAAACTGACACAGAGAGAGAGACAGAGAAAGAGAGGAAAACAAAAGAAACCACATCTTCACACCTCGCTATAGGTATACATTTCTTGGCTTTCGGTAGTTGCTTTCTTTATTTCAGTGGTCTCATGGACAGAGTCTGTCGGGCTACAGTCTATGGTGGTCACAAGAGAGTTGGACATGACTTAGTAACTAAAACAACAATAAAAACAACCTCTCAAATTCACCCTCTTAGCTGTTATCAATGATGGGTACTCCTGAGGCTGGCACCCACCATACCAGTCTGGAAGAAAGGGTACCCAAGTTTGCCGCAAAGGCACACAGCCTCTATCAGTGCATTTTCTGGTTTCCAGTCAGCCACTCAATCTTGACCACGTCCCTTCTTTTTGCCTTCTAAAGTTTCTCCCTTTCCAGTCTTTGCATGCCTAGAGTGACACACAGCCTTGCCTGGGTTCCCAGCTGCAGAGTCCATCTAATGCTTGCTATCTGATCCCCACTCCCTGCCTAAGCTTCCTCCTTGTGGAGGACTTCCAAGACTGCAGATCCTGAGCGCAGCCTTGATGGCTAACGTCGCGCTATTTTATATCCTCCATCTCTCAAAGGTTCTGTTGACCTAAAATTAGTGCACCCAGAAGGGGCAGTTGGAGTCAGTACAGAATAATGAATAACAAAGCACGGGGTTGGACAGCAGGTACATATAGAAGACAATGTGAATTGCGCCCCCTGGAGGAATATCCCAGCTCTGCAGTCCATAGGAATGATTTTCCCTCCATTTCCCCAAGGTTGAGCAACAGGGTCAACAAAGGTCCCTCTAGCCACAGACGGCAGCCCACCAGGCTCCCCCGTCCCTGGGATTCTCCAGGCAAGAACACTGGAGTGGGTTGCCAATTCCTTCTCCAATGCATGAAAGTGAAAAATGAAAGTGAAGTCGCTCAGTCGTGTCCCGTGTCCGTCTCTTCACGACGCCATGGACTGCAGCCTACCAGGCTCCTCTGCCCATGGAAGTTTCCAGGCAAGAGTACTGGAGTGGGGTGCCATTGCCTTGACGGACACGACTGAAGTGACTTAGCAGCAGCAGCAGCAGCCAAAGCTATGGTTTTTCCAATAGTCATGTATGGATATGAGAGTTGGACCATAAAGAAAGCTGAGCGCTGAAGAATTGATGCTTTTAAACTGTGGTGTTGGAGAAGACTCTTGAAAGTCCCTTGGACTGCAAGGAGATCCAACCAGTCCATCCTAAAGAAAATCAGTCCTGAATATTCATTGAAAGGACTGATGCTGAAGCTGAAGCTCCAATCCTTTGGCCACCTGATGTGAAGAACTAACTCATTGGAAAAGACCCTGACACTGGGAAAGATTGAAGGCAGGAGGAGAAGGGGACGACAGAGGATGAGATGGTTGGATGGCATCACTGACTCGATGGACAAGAGTTTGAATAAGCTCTGGGAGTTGATGATGGACAGGAAAGCCTGATGTGCTTCAGTCCATGGAATTGCTAAGAGTCGGACATGACTGAGTGACTTAACTGAACTGAAATGAGCAACAGGGTGCTCTTACAAGCTATGTGACTGTGAACAAGCCAGTTTATCTCTCAGCGCCTCGGTTTCATCATCTATAAAAAAGAGCTAAAATTCAGTGTTTATGTCACAGGACTGTTGTAAGGGGAAATGCTATGTAAAAGCAGCATAGTGCCTGGTACATTAAAAATGTTCTATGTGCCCTAATAGTTGTTATTTTCCAAGTATAAACTCAATGGCCAACCTTCTTTAAGTTGGATCAGAGATGCTGTCTTTCTACATATTGGTGGGACCAGCAGTAATACTCCTGGGTTGCTAGGAGTTTGGCTGGGCTGAGCTGGAAGATCCAAGATGATCTCGCTCAATGTTTGGGTGGGTGCTGATTGTCACTTGCGGAGCCTCAGTTCTCCTCCACGTGACCTCTCGTCCTCCAGTTAGCCAGCCCTACACCAGCACTCATCAAGGAGAGAACAGAAGATGTATTTTTTCTCCCTAAATGGTGGGGCATGAAGATAGGAGATGTACTGAACATAGCAGAACCCAGAGCAGCCACAGGACCAACCCTGTGTCACAGGGTGGTTGTAATGATTAAATGAAATAGCACGTGTAAAATGCCTAGAACAGTCCTTGCACATAGTAGGTACACAATATGTATGTGTAAGCAATTGTACTCATGCTGGTTTTTAACTTAGATTAAAATCCAGCCTCTTTATTGATCAACTACAAGAGCCTGCTCGATCTCTGTCCACCTTCTCCAGCTCATGCGCTCCACTACTCCTCACTGACTTACCTCTTGAAAACCACACTGGCCTTTTTCTCTCCTAAGTATGCCAAGTGTGTCCCTGCCTCAGGGCCCTTCTGCTTGCCATTCCCTCAGGCTGGGCTCTACCAGCAGCTCCACAGACAGCGAGCTCCATCTTGTAGCCTACCTCGTGGTTCAAATACGCCCTCCCGTGTGGGCATTACACAACCCAAAATTATCCACCCCTACTGATTTAGTTTTTCTCTCCCACCACCCTGGCATTTCTGCTGTCTGTAACCATCTTGCTCATCTGCTTGGCAGCTATGTGATAACATCTTCTTAAGATCAGGGACCTTAAATATCTCCTTTACCCCTGGAACCCAAACTCCTCAAGTAATGCCCAAGGTGTAAGTCAGCACCCTATAAATGTCTGTTGACTGAAGGACTCGGGCGGGGCTTGCTTCCCTTTGGATATATCAGCACTCCACTCTGTGAGAAAAAAAATCTTCTCTATAAACTTGAGATGACAATGAATTTCTGCAGCAGAAATATTTTTCACATTAAATAATCGGATCCAAAAATGAAGTGGCTTTCAGGAGCCACGTGTGGAGGAAGTGCCGTTTTTAACAAAGGGCTGACAGACTCGCAGTGCCAGCTGATCCACTTGGCAGCCTCAGCACAGATGCCTGGCAAAGTACTGTACCTACGGGCAAATTTTTTCTGCACATTACTACCCTAGAGATAGCTATGCGCGATGTCCTAACAGTTGTATGTACACATACTTTTGGGAGACAGATAATACTGTAGGTTTTAAAAGTTTCTAATTTGAGAAGAATCACAGGCTCCATGTAGAAATTTTGGAAAGCGAAAGCAAAAAACACAAAGAAAGCACTAGTCTTCCAAACAGTGAAACATTCCAATCTGTGTCTTTCAGTTTCTGGTTTTTTTCTCTTTGAATATTTTACAAATGAGCCTGTGTCATATAAACCACTTTGGAATTGTGTTTTTCCAGAGGTGGTGTTTGCAGGATTTGGTGAATGATTGGCTGTGAAAGATGAAGAAGGAGGAGTCACAGACGACCCTGAGGTCTCTCCATTCGTGACTTGTTGGATGGTGGTGCAAACAAGGACATAGGAGCAAAAGCAACTTTGGTGAGAAAAGCAATGTGTTCAGTTTTGGATCTGATGCATCTGAGATGCCTCTGGGACAGCCAGTGTGGATACTCGGTGAGTGACTAGATGGTTAGCTATGCAGTCAGGAAAGATGATGGACTGCTGAAAAAGGTCTGAGTGTCACTGGAACAAAGGCAATAGTCAAAGAAATGGAAATGCGTGAATTCAGTTACGGCAGACTTCTCCATCCGCCCCAGCAGGCCCAGTGCTTAGTACCCACAAAAACGTGAGCAGAAAGTGAGTGAAGGGGCAGACAGAAATTGGGGAGAAACGTCAGCTACTTTGTTGTCGTTTTATCAGCCGCTAAGTTGTGTCTGATTCTTTCACGACCTCATGGACTGTCTCCTGCATTGCAGGCAGATTCTTTTACCACTGAGCCACCAGGGAAGCCGCAGTTACTTTGTTGGTTGAAAGCGTGTTAGTCGCTCCATTGTGTCTGACTCTTTGCAAACCCACTGTCCATGGCATTCTCCAGGCAAGAATCCTGGAATGGATGGCCATTCCATTCCCTTCTCCAGAGGATCTTCCCTTCCCAGGGATCGAACCAGGGTCTCCTGCATTAGCAGGCAGATCCTTTGCCTTTTGAGCTTGTGGTGGTTTAGTTGCTCCGTCATGTCCGACTCTTGAGACCCCATGGGCTGTAGCCTGCCAGGCTCCTCTGTCCATGGGATTCTCCAGGCAAGAATACTGGTAGTTTGCCATTTCCTTCTCCAGGGGATCTTCCCGACCCAGGGATCGGAAAACTAATGAGAGGAAGCCCGTGAGGGGGAACTTGCTTTTTGCTGCCATCTAGTGGCTGTTCCTGGTAGCTAGTGCTTCCCTGGTAGCTTAGACGGTAAAGCGTCCGCCTACAATGCGGGAGACTGGGGTTCAATCCCTGGGTCGGGAAGATCCTCTGGAGAAGGAAATGGCAACCTACTCCAGTATTCTTGCCTGGAAAATCCCAAGGACTGAGGATCCTCGTAGGCTACAGTCCATGGTGTCACAAAGAGTCGGACACGACTGAGCAACGTCACTTCACTTCACTTCACTTCAGTGGCTGTTACTGGAGCAATTCCTGGGAAACTGAGACCTAGCGTGCCCAGGCCATTGCAGCTGGGCAAGAGCAGCGTTCTAGTGGGGCTGGAACCCACGTTTTCTGACTCCTAGTTCACTGACTACGACCAAACCAATATTGCTTCTTCTTTTAATATTTCTTTTTATTTATTTATTTGGCGGCATCTAGTCTCAGTTGCAGTACTCAGGATCTTTGATCTTTGTTGCGGCATGTGGGGTCTTTAGTTGCAGCATGCAAACTCTTAGTTTCAGCTTATGGGATCTAGCTCCCTGATCAGGAATCGAATCTGGGCCCCCTGCATTGGGAGCGTGGACTCTTGGCCACTGGACCACCAGGAAAGTCCCTGAGGAAGCACTATTATCATCTCTACAGATGAGGAAACTAAGGTTCAGTTCAGTTCAGTTGCTCAGTCGTGTCCAACTCTTTGCGACCCCATGAATCGCAGCACACCAGGCCTCCCTGTCCATCACCAACTCCCGGAGTTCACCCAAACTCATGTCCGTCGAGTCGGTGATGCCATCCAGCCATCTCATCCTCTGTCGTCCCCTTCTCCTCCTGCCCCCAATCCCTCCCAGCATCAGAGTCTTTTCCAATGAGTCAACTCTTCACATGAGGTGGCCAAAGTACTGGAGTTTCAGCTTTAGCATCATTCCTTCCAAAGAAATCCCAGGGCTAATCTCCTTCAGAATGGACCGGTTGGATCTCCTTGCAGTCCAAGCGACTCTCAAGAGTCTTCTCCAACACCACAGTTCAAAAACATCAATTCTTTGGTGCTCAGCCTTCTTCACAGTCCAACTCTCACATCCATACATGACCACAGGAAAAACCATAGCCTTGACTAGACGGACCTTTGTTGGCAAAGTAATGTCTCTGCTTTTGAATATGCTATCTAGGTTGGTTATAACTTTCCTTCCAAGGAGTAAAGTGTCTTTTAATTTCATGGCTGAAGTCACCATCTGCATTGATTTTGGAGCCCCCAAAAATAAAGTCTGACATTGTTTCCACTGTTTCCCCATCTATTTCCCATGAACTGATGGGACCAGATGCCATGATCTTCGTTTTCTGAATGTTGAGCTTTAAGCCAACTTTTTCACTCTCCACTTTCACTTTCATCAAGAGGCTTTTTAGTTCCTCTTCACTTTCTACCATAAGGGTAGTGTCATCTGCATATCTGAGGTTATTGATATTTCTCCCGGCAATCTTGATTCCAGCTTGGGTTTCTTCCAGTCCAGCGTTTCTCATGCCTTGCAAATAGCTGAGAAAGGAAGAGAGGTTAAAGGCAAAGGAGAAAAGGAAAGATATACACATCTGAATACAGAGTTCTAAAGACAGCAGGGAGAGATAAGAAACCCTTCCTCAGTTATCAATGCAAAGAAATAGAGGAAAACAATAGAATGGGAAAGACTAGAGATCTCTTCAAGAAAATTAGAGATACCAAGGGAACATTTCATGCAAAGATGAGCACAATAAAGGACAGAAACGATAAGGACATAACAGAAGCAGAAGATATTAAGAAGAAGGGTCAAGAATACACAGAAGAACTATACAAAAAAGATTTCATGACCCAGATAACCACGGTGGTGTGATCACTCACCTAGAGCCAGACACCCTGGAATGTGAAGTCAAGTGGGCCTTTGGAAGCATCACTATGAACAAAGCTAGTGGATGTGATGGAATTACAGCTAAACTATTTCAAATCCTAAAAGATGATGCTGTGAAAGTGCTACACTCAATATGCCAGCAAATTTGGAAAACTCAGCAGTGGCCACAGGACTGGAAAAGGTCAGTTTTCATTCCAGTCCCAACGAAAGGCAATGCAAAGAATACTCAAACTACCGCACAATTGCACTCATCTCACACGCTAGTAAAGTAATGCTCAAAGTTCTTCAAGCCAGGCTTCAGCAATACGTGAACCGTGAACTTCCAGATGTTCAAGCTGGTTTTAGAAAAGGCAGAGGAACCAGAGACCAAATTGCCAACATCCATTAGGTCATAGAAACAGCAAGAAAGTTCCAGAAAAACATCTGTTTCTGCTTTATTGACTATGCCAAAGCCTTTGACTGTGTGGATCACAACATACTGTGGGAAATTCTGAAAGAGATGGGAATACCAGACCACCTGACCTGCCTCCTGAGAAATCTGTATGCAGGTCAACAAGCAACAGTCAGAACCAGACATGGAAAAATGGACTGGTTCCAAACTGGGAAAGGAGTACGTACATCAAGGCTGTATATTGTCACCCTGTTTATTTAACTTATATGCAGAGTACATCATGTGAGATGCTGAGCTGGATGAAGAACAAGCTGAAACCAAGATCACCGGGAGAAATATCAATAACCTCAGATATGCAGATGACACCACCCTTATGGCAGAAAGTGAAGAGGAACTAAAGAGCCTTTTGATGAAAGTGAAAGAGGAGAGTGAAAAAGTTGGCTTAAAGCTCAACATTCAGAAAACTAAGATCATGGCATCCAGTCCCATCACTTCATGGCAAATAGATGGGGAAATGATGGAAATAGTGACAGACTTTATTTTCTTAGCTTCCCTAGGCTCCAAAATTACTGCAGATGGTGACTGCTGTCATGAAATTAAAAGACGCTTTACTCCTTGGAAGAAAAGCTATGACCAACCTAGACAGCATATTAAAAAGCAGAAACATTACTTTGCCAACAAAGGTCTGTCTAGTCAAAGCTATGGTTTTTCCAATAGTCACATATGGATGTGAGAGTTTGACTCTAAATAAAGCTGAGTGCCAAAGAATTGATGCTTTTGACCTGTGGTGTTGGAGAAGACTCTTGAGAGTCCCTTGGACTGCAAGGAGATCAAACCAGTCCATCCTAAAGGAAATCAGTCCTGAATATTCTTTGAAAGGACTAATGCTGAAGCTGAAGCTCCAATCCTTTGGCCACCTGATGAGAAGAACCGACTCATTGGAAAAGACCCTGATGCTGGGAAAGATTGAAGGGAGAAGCAGAAGGGGACGACAGAGGATGAGATGGTTGGATGGCATCACTGACTCGAAGGACATGAATTTGAGCAAGCTCCAGGAGTTGGTGATGCACAGGGAAGCCTGGTGTGCTACAGCCCATGGGGTCGCAAAGAGTCAGACACAACTGAGTGACTGAACTGAATTGAAGAAATTTGCCCAAAGCTGTACCATTAATAATTAACAGAGTCATGCTTTGAATCCAGACAGTCCAATGACAAGAGTCCCTACTGTTAATTCCTTCATTTTACTACTTCTGAAAAGAAGCAGATGGTAACATGCATTGGAGTCAGTCAGTAGAGAGAGGCAGTGAGTGACATGGAGAAAGATGAAAAATAAGGAAGCTGAAAATTAAAGATGAGTTTTTCCTGTTGTAAAATTTGCTGAGACTGGACACTGTAAGGGGACGGGAGGGGTTTCTTACATTCCATTTTGTCATGCATTAAATTTCCTTAATGATAATATATGACTATTATTTTCCAAGGATCAGAATAGAAATAAACTAAACATCAGTAATTCTCACATTCAGTTGTATACTAAGCTACCCCTCTTTTTGCTAAAGTGCTTTAAATACTGTCTTTAAAACAAAGAGTCCAGGAAGGGAGGTTTGAAAAGGAGGGGATATATGTATACCTGTGGAGAGTGAAAAAGTTGGCTTAAAGCTCAACATTCAGAAAACGAAGATCATGACATCCAGTCCCATCACTTCATGGGAAATAGATGGGAAAACAGCGGAAACAGTGTCAGACTTTATTTTTCTGGGCTCCAAAATCACTGCAGATGGTGATTGCAGCCATGAAATTAAAAGACGCTTACTCCTTGAAAGGAAAGTTATGACCAACCTAGATAGAATATTCAAAAGTAGAGACATCACTTTGCTGACAAAGGTTCGTCTAGTCAAGGCTATGGTTTTTCCTGTGGTCATGTATGGATGTGAGAGTTGGACTGTGAAGAAGGCTGAACGCCGAAGAATTGATGCTTTTGAGCTGTGGTGTTGGAGAAGACTCTTGAGAGTCCCTTGGACTGCAAGGAGCTCCAACCGGTCTATTCTGAAGGAGATCAGCCCTGGGATTTCTTTGGAAGGAATGATGCTAAAGCTGAAACTCCAGTACTTTGGCCACCTCATGCGAAGAGTTGACTCATTGGAAAAGACTCTGATGCTGGGAGGGATTGGGGGCAGGAGGAGAAGGGGACGACAGAGGATGAGATGGCTGGATGGCATCATTGACTCGATGGAGGTGAGTCTGAGTGAACTCCGGGAGTTGGTGATGGACAGGGAGGCCTGGTGTGCTGCGATTCATGGGGCCGCAAAGAGTCAGACACGACTGAGTGACTGATCTGATCTGATCTGATGGCTGATTCATGTTGCGGTTTGACAGAAAACAACAAAATTCTGTAAAGCAATTATCCTCCAGTTAATAAATAAATAAATTTAAAAAACAAAAAAGAGTCCAGAAGAGCTTGAAAGGGTAAGTTTTCCAAGCAGTTTATCTGGGCACTTGCAAAACTGTTTTACCTGCCATGTTCACCACCCTCCTCCCAAATTGGGAAGACACGACTTCAAGTGTGCCTCCCTGTGCCAAGACCAGCCATTAGCGTGTGCTACCTAAGTTTTTCTGTCAAGGCAAGGCTTCTTGTTGAGACTTCTTTATATACAAAGACAAAGACCATATCTGTATGTATAGATGAGAAATTCTCAACCCCAGCTTTATTGAGATTTTGAGCCAGATGATTCTTTGTTGTGGGGAGGTGCTCTCTGTGCACTGCAGGGTATCTAGCAGTATCCTGTCCTCCTACCCACGAGAAGCCAGTAGCACCACCCTCGTTTGTGACAGTCAAAACTGTCTCCAGACATTACCGTCATCCCTAGGAAGTCACAGTCACCCTCAATCGACAGCCACCAGCATAGATCAATGACAGTTTACGGTTCAAGAATGCCCACCACCATCTGTGAGTAGGAGTGTACATTGGCACAAACCATTTCAAGAGTGATTTTGAAAGTAGACTTTGGAAAGTCATCATTAACAATATTCAAAATATTTTCATTTGGAAGGAAAAGAAAAGGATTTACTGTTTATAGCCCCCGAAATAGAAAAAGATTCGTTAGGAATAAAGGTTTGACAGTGTATTAAAAGATTTTATTTTCCTTGAATGATGGGCACAGATCTGGTGGCTGCCAGCTCCCCCAAACCCCTGAAGGTTGCCCTCGGGCAATTGATGGGAGGTGTAGGCAGCTGACTTAGTCTATACTTTATTTCCTGGACTACAGTGATTGGTCCAAGGGTGAGCCAATCAGAGTGCCTCGCTCGGGTTCTTCTAACTAATCGGAGGGGACCGGCTGGGAAACCAGGGCTTCTCTCCTCTATGATCACGAAGAGGTAAAGATGTAAGCCCAGCGTCTGATAGCCATGCCCCCACTTAGTGAAAAGCTGCTTCAAGATAATGAAATGTAGACAGCAGCATGTGTGAGAGACACAGAGAATCCTTTAGATGTTCCAGTCTCAAGTTCTGGCCGTCCCTGTGGCCAACTCTGGCCAGGACGTTCCTGTGGTTTCATTATGTGAGCCAGTTTATTCAAGCTAATTCACGTTGGATCTTTGTCTCTTGTAACCATTGGAATTTTTTATATACAGTTTTTTTTAATATTTATATTTCTTTATTTGGCTGTGCCGGGTCTTAGTTGCGCACATGGGATCTTCGATCTTCACTGTGGCACGTAGGATCTTTAGTTGTGACATTCGAACTCTTAGTTGCAATATGCAAACTCTTGTTGCAGCATGTGGACTCCAGTTTCCTGACTAGAGTCCACATGGAACCCCGGACCCGCTGCATTGGGAGCACCGAGTGCTTAGCCACTGGACCACCAAGTTGAAGTTCCCAACTTGGGATTTTTATTTATTTTTTTTAACTAAACTTTTTATTTTGTATTGGAATATAGCTGATTAACAGTGTTGTGATAGTTTCAGGTGGACAGCAAAGGAATTCAGCCATACATATACCTGTATCCACTCCCAACCATTGAATTTTGACTAAGACACCTTAGCAAAGACATAAAGAGAATTCACATAATGCACAGAACACTGGTAAATTTTTCACTCATAAATGTTCTTTGCAAACCACAGGGGTACAAATCCACCTATATTGTAAATTCTAGTGTGGCTCTGGAAAACTAAGCAGATATGGCTGCCTCTTGCCACATACAGATAAAACCCACAATGGCTCCCATTGGTTCAAAGGATTTATACCTCCTGAAGCTTTCACATCCTTTATCTCATTTGCCTTCTACCAAAACTCAACCAGACAGGGAAGGAGACTTTAGCATCTCCATTTCCAGGTGAGAAAGTGGAGACACCATATGGCTAAATAACTTTTTTATGTAATGCAGGGGTTTGGATCGAGATCAGCAGTTCTCAAATTCAATCAGTCACGAACTGTGTCATGACTGATTTGATGCTGGTGGTTAAAGTACCGGAGCAGGAGAATGATTCATCTTTTTAAAAATAACACATTATCCTTGTAACAACCTAATTCTCCCCAGCAGTCGGTACGCTTTCCTGGCTAGGAGAAAAGGAGTGGGGTTGCAGCTGGCATAATCGGAATTCCCATGGGGGTGTTATGCATGTGAATAGTCAACCATGTGCACTCCAACAGTTTGGGGGAATAAAAAAAAAGTTGAGAGTTAAAGGATAAGTCAGGCCTGGAGGTTGCTTCCAGCTCTAAAACTGGATGATTCACCCAAAA
Source organism: Bubalus bubalis (assembly GCF_019923935.1). Taxonomy (NCBI): domain Eukaryota; kingdom Metazoa; phylum Chordata; class Mammalia; order Artiodactyla; family Bovidae; genus Bubalus; species Bubalus bubalis. The sequence continues at coordinate 10,320,331 of NC_059173.1, read as the reverse complement.
TAAACTATGAGTTGATGGCATACAAGATCAAAACAAACCACTTTTCCCTGTCCATGGATCTTATTAAGGATCACTTACTTTAAAGCATTGTAGGTTGATTGTAAGATGTATCATCCAAAACAGGATGGTTTTGTTTTTTAAATATTTGTTTATTTGGCTATTCCTGGTCTTAGTTGCAGCACACGGCATCTTCAGTCTTCACTGCAGCATGGGGGATCTTTAGTCGATTAGCTGCGGCATGTGGGATCCAGTTCCCTGACAGGGATGGAACCCAGGCCCCCTGCATTGGAAGCATGGAGTCTTAGTGACTGGACCACCAGAGAAGTCCCCAAACCAGGATAATTTTAGGAGAAAAGGGGGCATCAATGGAATGGAACATCAGGACAACATATTAAATGGGAATGACTGGATGGGCATGAGTTTGGGTGAACTCCGGGAGTTGGTGATGGACAGGGAGGCCTGGCATGCTGCAATTCATGGGGTTGCAAAGAGTCTGACACGACTGAGCGACTGAACTGTACTGTGTCGAACAAATCAGGACTAGAATCACCCTACGTATATGTAATGCAAGATGTGTGTGCTTCAGTCGTGTCCAACTTTTTGTGACCCTGTGGATTATAACCTGCTAGGCCCATCTGTTCATGGGATTCTCCAGGCAAGAATACTGGATCGGGTTGCCATACTCACCTCCAGGGGATCTTCCCGACCCAGGGGTCGAACTCATGTCTCTTACTATGTCTCCTGCATTGGCAGGCGGGTTCTCTACCACTAGCGTCACCTGGGAAGCCCCAAGTACATTTATAGAACTGGAAACTGCCAGACCTGCCCCCAAGGAACATCATTCTAATGGTGAATTGGATGTGTTTTGATTTCAGTTCCCCCAAAAGAAGACTCTAAGACAAGGATTTTGGTGCAAGTAGTTGATTAAGAGGTGAAGGAGAGTGAGTAAGTGAGGCAGGGGAAGAAAGGTAGCCAATAAGAGTATATCCTCAAAAAAAGAAAAAAAAAAACAACCAGTATATGGAAAGGAAAAAAAGAGTGTGTCCTCAAGCCAGCAACGGCAGAGGCCAACTGCAGTAGAATCCCCGAGCTTGTCACAGAGATGTGCCACCCAACATTCCCCCTTTAAGAAAGGGCTTGCTGTCCACTTGCAGGGAGTGGGGTCAGCAGATGGCCCCCAAGCTCCTTCAGGGTCTGTTTTAGGAGCAGAGCTGCGTCGCTCAAGGTCATACCCTTTCCAGAGCAGCCTGCACTACTGAGCAACCAAGGCAAGGCTGTGAAGGGTGCCCATCTCCTCTGGATGCAGAGCACTCTGATGGGCAGTCCTCACTGCACACCTTCCCTCTGGGTTGGCCAAGACTTTGTCAAGCTGGTACTGTAGCCAGACTCTTCCTCTCCTTTCAGAGGGTCTGATCCCTAATAAAAACCCCATAAGTATCTGCTTGCATAGAACCAATCCCAAAACCATTCCTCTAGGGAAACTCAGTGAATTAACAATTTTTTTAATGCCTTAAAAATGTTTATTTATTTATTTATTTGGCTGTTTCATGTCTTAGTCACCACACTCAGAATCTTCAGTGTTTGTTTTGGCATCCGGGTTCTTTTAGTTTCGGCAGGCGGAGTCTTCATTTGCAGCATGTGGAATCTTTAGTTGAAGCATGCAAACTCTTAGCACCTGGGATCAGTTTCCCTAACCAGGGATCAAACCTGGGCCCCCTGCATTGGGAACTTGGAGTCTTACCCACTGGACCACCAGGGAAGTCCCTAATCATGTTTGTTTGTTTTTGTTTTTTTTTAATATTCTATATCTTATGAGGTTGTGACATCTTGGGGGACCTTGCAGATTAGAGGAGAGACTGCATTTATAGAGCTAGCTAATCCCTTAGAGGAGGTAGATTGCTTGCTGGAACATGTCTAGTTATGCAAAGGCCATCTGACTCAGTGTCATATCCCACCCACCTGCTTATCTAACTCACACACCAAGCCAATAGTTGCTCCTCCCTAATCACCCTGAATCAGGTACCAGACAACTGAAGACAGCTCCTATGGCCTAGAGCCCGCTGGAATTACGCAAAGGAGCCCATCCCAAGTGGTGTACGCTGTCTCTCCTTTTCTGCAGAAACTTGAGTAAAGGCTGTGGCTTAGGCTTTCCGCTTATTCCTGCTTCTGCCTCCTGATCAAGACCTGACCCCTCCCCTGTGGCCCTGAGTGGCGTGCTGTGTCCCCTTCTCTCAGGAAGGTAAGTAATAAACAATCCATTCAGTGGCACTGGCTTCTCCACGTCATCACTCAATCAGAGAATGCCTGTAGCACCTTTGTTTAAAACTGCCCCCACTCTGAAATTCTTCAAAAGGTGAAAAAACAAATGAAAGCAGCCAGTTTGAAAAGTTCAAACTCTGTATGACTCCAACTACACAACATTCTGGAAAAGTCTATAGTCAAAAGTAAAAAGGCTTCTAGTAAAAAGAGATAGGAAGAGACCAATGGTTTTCAGCACTTTGGAGGCAGGAGGGAGGGATGAATAAGTAAAGCACAGAGTATCTTCAGGGCAATGAAACTACTCTATAATAACAGACATATTACATATTTGTCAAAAGCCATACCACCGTACAGCACAAAAAAAGGACCGTGATACAAACTAAGGGCTTTAGTTAACAATAATGTATCAATATAAATTAAAAATAACCCTGAATCAATATTGGTTCAGCAACTATAACAAATATATCGCACTAATGTATGATGTCACTAAGAGGGGAAATTGTGAGCAGAAGAGAGAAGAGGTATATGGCGACTGTCTGTGCCTGCCTGCGTGCCAAGTTACTACAGTCATGTCCGACTCTTTGTGACCCCATGAACTGTAGCCTACCAGGCTTCTCTGTCCATGGAATTCCCCAGGCAAGGATATTAGAGTGGGTTGCCATCTCCTCCTCCAGGGGATCTTCCAAACCCAGGGACTGAACCCACATCTCCTATGTTTCCTGCATTGACAGGCAGGCTCTTTATACTACCACCACCTAGGAAGCCCAGCAACTCTTTGTCTCTTTGTACTATCTGCTCAAAATCTTCTGTAAACCTAAAACTGTTCTCAAAACAAAGGTATGTGAAAGAAGAAAGATGGTGGGGGCAGGGGGGAAGATAGATGTTTGTTCCACGACAGGTATATCAGGGCTCAGACAGGACAGGGGGAAATTTAAATTAAAAAAAAAATAATAGAGGTATCCCACAAGATACCACTTCACACTTACTAGGATGGCTATGAAAGTGAAAGTAAAAGTCGCTCTGTCTTGTCCGACTCTTTCGGACCCCAGGAATGTAGCCCGCCAGGCTCCTCTGTCCATGGGGATTCTCTAGGCCAGAATATTGGAATAGGTTGCCATTTTCTTCTCCAGGAGATCTTCCCAACCCAGGGATCAAACCCAGGTCTCCTGCATTGCAAGCGGATTCTTTACCATCTGAGCCGCCACTTTATTATTTTTTAATATTTATTTATTTGATTGTGCCGGGTCTGTTATGGCTTGCAGATCTTCAGCCTTTCGTTGTGGTATGTGAACTCTTAGTTGCAGCATACGGGAGCTAGTGCCCTGACCAGGGACTGAACCCAGGCCCCCTCCATTGGGAGCACAGAGTCTTAGCCATTGGACCACCAGGGAAGTCCCAGGTTGGCTATGGTTTAAACACACACACACACAGAATAACAAGTATTAGTGAGAATGTGGAGAAATTAGAATTCTCATACATTGCTGGGGGGAAAGTAAAATGAGTGTAATCATTTTGGAAAACAGGTGATTCTCATATGACCTAGAAATTCCAATCCTAGATAAGTACCCAAAGAAATGGAAAGTAAGGACTTGAACAGATTACTTGTATGTAGGTGTTTAGTTCAGTTCAGTTCAGTCACTCAGTCGTGTCCGACTCTTTGCGACCCAATGAATCGCAGCACGCCAGGCCTCCCTGTCCATCACCAACTCCCAGAGTTCACTCAGACTCACCTCCATCGAGTCAATGATGCCATCCAGCCATCTCATCCTCTGTCGTCCCCTTCTCCTCCTGCCCCCAATCCCTCCCAGCATCAGAGTCTTTTCCAATGAGTCAACTCTTCACATGAGGTGGCCAAAGTACTGGAGTTTCAGCTTTAGCATCATTTCTTCCAAAGAAATCCCAGGGCTGATCTCGTTCAGAATGGACCAGTTGGAGCTCCTTGCAGTCCAAGGGACTCTCAAGAGTCTTCTCCAACACCACAGTTCAAAAGCATCAATTCTTTGGCGCTCAGCTTTCTTCACAGTCCAACTCTCACAACCATACATGACCACAGGAAAAACCATAGCCTTGACTAGACGGACCTTTGTTGGCGAAGTAATGTCTCTGCTTTTGAATATGCTATCTAGGTTGGTCATAACTTTTCTTCCAAGGAGTAAGCGTCTTTTAATCTCATGGCTGAAGTCACCATCTGCAATGATTTTGGAGCCCCCAAAAATAGTCTGACACTGTTTCCACTGTTTCCCCATCTATTTCCCATGAAGTGATGGGTCTTAGTTTTCTGAACGTTGAGTTTTAAGCCAACTTTTTCACTCTCCTCTTTCACCTTCATCAAGAGTTCCTCTTGACTTTCTGCCATAAGGATGGTGTCATCTGCATATCTAAGGTTATTGATATTTCTCCCAGCAATCTTGACTCCAGCTTGTGCTTCTTCCAGCCCAGCATTTCTCATGATGTACTCTGCATATAAGTTAAATAAGCAGGGTGACAATATACAGCCTTGATGTACTCCTTTTCCTATTTGGAACCAGTCTGTTGTTCCATGTCCAGTTCTAACTGTTGCTTCCTGATCTGCATACAGATTTCTCAAGAGGCAGGTCAGGTGGTCTGGTATTCCCATCTCTTTCAGAATTTTCCCCAGTTTATTGTGATCCACACAGTCAAAGGCTTTGGCATAGTCAATAAAGCAGAAATAGATGTTTTTCTGGAACTCTCTTGCTTTTTCCATGATCCAGCGGATATTGGCAATTTGATCTCTGGTTCCTCTGCCTTTTCTACAACCAGCTTGAACATCTGGAAGTTCACGGTTCATGTATTGCTGAAGCCTGGCTTGGAGAATTTTGAGCATTACTTGACTAGCGTGTGAGATGAGTGCAATTGTGCGGTAGTTTGAGCATTCTTTGGCATTGCCTTTCTTTGGGATTGGAATGAAAACTGACCTTTTGCAGTCCTGTGGCCACTGCTGAGTTTTCCAAATTTGCTGGCATATTGAGTGTAGCACTTTCACAGCATCATCTTTCAGGATTTGAAATAGCTCAACTGGAATTCCATCACCTCCACTAGCTTTGTTCATAGTGATGCTTCCAAAGGCCCACTTGACTTCACATTCCAGGATGTCTGGCTCTAGGTGAGTGATCACACCATCGTGATTATCTGGGTCGTGAAGATCTTTTTTGTACAGTTTTTCTGTGTATTCTTACCACCTCTTCTTAATATCTTCTGCTTCTGTTAGGTCCATACCATTTCTGTCCTTTATCGAGCCCATCTTTGGATGAAATGTTCCTTTGATATCTCTGATTTTCTTGAAGAGATCTCTAGTCTTCGCCATTCTGTTGTTTTCCTCTATTTCTTTGCATCGATCGCTGAGGAAGGCTTTCTTATCTCTTCTTGCTATTCTTTGGAACTCTGCATTCAGATGCTTATATCTTTCCTTTTCTCCTTTGCTTTTTGCGTCTCTTCTTTTCACAGCTATTTGTAAGGCCTCTGCAGACACCCATTTTGCTTTTTTTCCATTTCTTTTCCATGGGGATGGTCTTGATCCTGTCTCCTGTACAACGTCACGAACCTCTGTCCATAGTTCATCAGGCACTCCATCTATCAGATCTAGTCCCTTAAATCTATTTCTCACTTCCACTATATAATCATAAGGGATTTGATTTAGGTCATACCTGAATGGTCTAGTGATTTTCCCTACTTTCTTCAATTTCAGTCTGAATTTGGCAATAAGGAGTTCATGATCTGAGCCACAGTCAGCTCCTGGTCTTGTTTTTGTTGACTGTATAGAGCTTCTCCATCTTTGGCTGCAAAGAATATAATCAATCTGATTTAGGTATTGACCATCTGGTGATGTCCATGTGTAGAGTCTTCTCTTGTGTGGTTGGAAAAGGGTGTTTGCTATGACCAGTTCTTGGCAAAACTCTATTAGTCTTTGCCCTGCTTCATTCCGTATTCCAAGGCCAAATTTGCCTGTTACTCCAGGTGTTTCTTGACTTCCTACTTTTGCATTCCAGTCCCCTATAATGAAAAGGACATCTTTTTTGAGTGTTAGTTCTAAAAGTTCTTGTAGGTCTTCATAGAACCGTTCAACTTCAGCTTCTTCAGCGTTACTGGTTGGGGCATAGACTTGGATTACTGTGATATTGAATGGTTTGCCTTGGAAACTAACAGTTGGTGTTCATGGCAACCTTATTCACAATAGCCAAAAAGTAGAAACGGCCGAGTGTCTGTCCATGGGTGAATGGATAAACGAAGTGTGGTGTAGCCATACACCAATGGAATATTCTTCAGCCACGAAAAAGGAAGTATTGATACATGGCACAACATAGTGAAACTTAAGATCATTCTGGTAAGCAAAAGAAGCCAGATTGGAAAGGTGACATATCATATGATTCCCTTTATATGAAATGTCTAAAATAGACAAATCCACAGAGATGAGTGGTTGCCAGAAGCTGGGAAGAGCGGGGAATAGGAAATGACTGCTAATGAGTATTGGAGTCTTCGGGGGGCAAAGGAACAGTTCTGGAATTAGCGGTGACAGTTGCATAACATGGAGAATGTACTAAAAACCGCCGCCCGCGGTGCGGGAGACGCAGGCAGACGCGAGCGCTATCCCGGCTCGGGAAGAACTCCTGGAGGCGAGCATGGCAGCCCCCTCCAGTATTCTTGCCTGGAGAATCCCGTGGACAGAGGAGCCTGGCGGGCTACAGTCCATGGGGTCGCTAAGAGTCGGACACGACTGAAGCGACTGAGCACACACTCACTGGTTCATTCACTTTAAAAAGGGTGAACTTGGCTGCCAGACTTGCCCTCTGTGATGGCCCATACTCTGTCCATGGAGTGTGTTTCTCTCTAAATAAATCCACTTCTTACTTATCAAAAAAAAGTATGAACTTTATGTTATTCAAATTATATCTTAATTTAAAGACACATAAATAAAAGAAGTGACAAACTATTTCTTCTCCTTTGCTAAGATCTATATGAAAATGGAGCTTCCTAGAAGTGACCTACTTATGGGTAATGCTGATCTGTTAAGTGGAAAAAAATTTGTCTTTCAGAGGCTACACTTTAATTTCTACCTAGTGTTTTATTAAAACTACTGGGGAAATGTCACAGCCAAAAATAAAAAAGGAGGGGAGATGTGATAGCCCCCCCCCAAAAAAAAACCCAATCCAGATACCTACATGCCTATAACCTGCCATTTAAACCACAACTTCTTTCTTTCCTGTTTCTTTCTTCCCTTCCTTCCTTTCTCTGTGCTGAGTCTTAGTTGCAGCAGGCAGGATCTTCAGTTGCAGCATATGGGATCTAGTTCCCTGACCAGGGATTGAACCTGGGTCCCCTATGTTGGGAACGTGGAGTCTTAGCCACTGGACCGTCAGGGAAGTCCAACAATTTCTGATTCATGAGATATAAAGCAGTCACTCAGCTTCTAGCATCTGAGTTTCCTGGGGAGCCCAGTTTCTCAGTAGGAGTGTTATGAGAACAGTTTGCCAGGACACCTACAAGCAAAGATTGGGTTCACAAACAGGCTGCATTTGCGTTACCAATGGGTGTTCTGAGATGCACAGAGCCTGCTGGATATACACTTTAAAACACCATCTCTAGATCTATCTTTAGTTCCTGCCTCCCAGCTTATTACACTCATGAAAATAAGTGCATCCACAGGATAAGGGCAGTTTTGCCCTTAGAAAACACACAATTCCAGTGTGTTGATGGATTTCTAAATGGTGATCCACTGGAACCCTTATTGATATAGGTGTTCCAAGTCCCATTCTTTCATTTAACAAACATTGGCTGAGCATCTGCTATGTGCAGACAATATTTTAAGCTCTGGATTCAAGAAAGAAGGGACCAGAGAGTCCTGTGCCTCTGTTTCTGGTCACACAGTCAGTTTATAAACTCACTGCATATCTTTGTGCTGCTCGACAGAACAATAGTCAAATGCCTTCAATGTGCCCTGCACAATGCTAGAAGCAGGTAAAAGAGGCCCTGGTCCAAAAAGTTCACAGAAGGGAAAAATGGTCAATAAATAAAGGGAAAATGTTAAACCTTGCTAGTGTTTATTTATTTATGTGCTGCTGTGTTCCAAAAAAAGATTTAAGGCAGCTTACAAGGATACATAAAACACAGCCAGATTGCATAAATTGTAAGTGGGAGAGAAGGGAGAGAAAGAAAAAAAAGAATGAGGACTGGAAATGGGGCCAGAAATTAGACTATGTGATAACTTTCTCTATGCCTGACGCTGCGTAGTAGATGCTGCTGGGGTCCTGCCCGGAGTTCCTCAGTCCTAATCTCTGTGCACAAAAAGATGCTCCTTGCTACACCTGTGAGCCTCTGAATGAGGGCTTTGTCCTGGCTGTGGGGGACACTGGCCAGCAAGCAGGATGGCCCAGAAGTCGCAAGGATTTTCTGTCTCTAGAAACGGCCCCACCAGTTGGTAGATGAATATCCCAGCTTCCTCTCCTTCCATGGAGATAACACAGGGCTTGTTCTCTGCAGCCTGCCAGTGCCCCCCGCCCCCAAGGATGCTGAGCTCCAGTTGCCCACAGCAATAACTCGCTTGCCACATGTCCCTTATTGGCCCTCTTCCTTTCTGTGTCTCCCTTTCCATCCTCCCTACTGTGCTTCCTGGAATCATCTCCAGAATAAACTACCTGCCCTTGAATCCTTGTCTCAGAATGAGCTTCGTGGGGAACCCAACCCAATATAGCTCACCATACCCTCATTTGCTATTTATTGAACCTGTATCCCCTGCATCGGAAGGTGGATTCTTAACCACTGGACCACCAGGGAAGTCCCTATGCCTTGTTTTGAGTTTGAAATTATTTGACTGATCTTGTCTTTCCTTTTGGGCTTCCCCAGGTGGCTCAGTGGGTAAAGAATCTGCCTGAAATGAGAGAGACCTGGGTTTGATCCCCGGGTTGGAAAGATCCCCTGGAGGAGGGCATGGCAATCCACTCCAGTATTCTTGCCTGGAGAATCTTCATGGACAGAGGAGCCTGAGGGGCTACAGTCCATGGGATTGAAAAGAGTTGGACACAACTTTTGATTAATTATCTCCTAGTGGCGGGGGGCAGGGAAGGTGGTCCTTGGGCCCTTGGAGCAAATAGTATGCATTCAAGGTGTCTTGGTATACAGCAGTATTAACTAAAATACTACTGAATACTGGAGGACATCTACCTGAACCGATCAGTTCTTCTTTCTGGCAACTATAGAACAGGGTCAGCTGTCCACTGATGCTACTGCTGGATCATCTGTATGAAAAAGAAAAAAAAGCATCTGTTACACCAAGGCTCCCCATTACCCATAAAATAAAATGTAGATTTCTTTACATGACCTACTGGGTCCTGCTTGCCAGTCCTGTCTCCTGTTCTTTTCCCTTTTGCTAACCACATCCTCATCATATGACTTCCTTTCTGTTCCTCAAACACACCAAATTCTTTTCCAACTTTTGCTTTGCAGAGTGTGCCTTCTGCCTGGACTGCTCTTCCCATGCCTATTTGTGTGGCTGATTCCTTTTTCTTCAAATGTTAATTGTCATCTCAGAGAGATTGCCCGTTACCTAAATTAGACACATAGTAAACACACACACACACACACACACACACACACACTCCCGCCATTTGATAAAGTTGCTCTTTATTAAGTCATTATATTGATACATTGATATTCATTTTTTTCCCACAGAACATGTCAGCATTGGTGCTTATCTTACCTTATTCATTGGTTTCTGTCTCTTTTCACTGGAATGTAAGCTTCATTCAAGGACAGGCACCTTGTTTGGTCTTTACTCCTAAACATGCAGCAGCAAACACAGTACACGTAGTGTCCAATCAATATGTTGATGAATGAATATGCATAAATAAGTGCTTATTTTCTGTTCTCAACAGCAGAAAAGGCATACTTTTAGTTCATTCAAAACTGAGAGTGTATATCAATATGTATGTCTTAAAAAAGCAAGAAGGCCAGAAAGCATCCCTTATTTTTCCTCACTTAAAATATTTTAGTGATTGTATCATAAGACATTTCCCAATGATTCTGCCTTCATATGAGCATCAGTAATTGGCAGGAGAGGAGGAAACCTTCACAGAATTCCCACAGCTTAACTGGTAACCAATTCTGGTCCAGATGGTGACTGCAGCCATGAAATTAAAAGACGCTTACTCCTTGCAAGGAAAGTTATGACCAACCTAGATAGCATATTCAAAAGCAGAGACATTACTTTGCCAACAAAGGTTCGTCTAGTCAAGGCTATGGTTTTTCCTGTGGTCATGTATAGATGTGAGAATTGGACTGTGAAGAAGGCTAAGCACCGAAGAATTGATGCTTTTGAACTGTGGTGTTGGAGAAGACTCTTGAGAGTCCCTTGGACTGCAAGGAGATCCAACCAGTCCATTCTGAAGGAGATCAGCCCTGGGATTTCTTTGGAAGGAATGATGCTAAAGCTGAAACTCCAGTATTTTGGCCACCTCATGCGAAGAGTTGATTCATTGGAAAAGACCCTGATGCTGGGAGGGATTGGGGGTAGGAGAAGAAGGGGAAGACAGAGGATGAGATGGCTGGATGGCATCACTGACTCGATGGACGTGAGTCTGAGTGAACTCTGGGAGTTGGTGATGGACAGGGAGGCCTGGCATGCTGTGATTCATGAGGTCGAAAAGAGTCGGACACGACTGAGCGACTGATCTGATCTGATCTGAAAGTCTAAGGAAAGGTCAATAAAATTGTAAACATTGTTTCTAACCTACTTTTTCACAGGATAGCAAAATTATATATAAAAGTTCATGGTGGGGGACTTACCTGGAGGTTCAGTGGTTGGGACTCCATGCTTCCACTGCATGGGGCACAAGTTTGATCCCTGGTTGGGGAGCCAGGATCCGTCATGCTGCTTGAGGAGTGGCAAAAAAAAAAAAAAAAAAAAGTTCACAGTAGGTAGTTAAAAAGTTTTCTGAATTAGTATCTAGCTTGAGTTAGATCTTTTGATAGACCAATATTGTCCAGTAGAAATAAATGTCAGTCACATGCATTATTTTTTTCCTCACGTGCATAATTTTAAATTTTCTAGTAGCCACAATGTAGCAATACATTGTATTAAACTTAATATTTCTAAATAGTATTATTTCATTATTAATCAATATATTTTTTAAAAAGATAAATAAAATCTTTTACATTTTTCTTATTTTGTAGCATACCTCAATTGAGATGATACATTTGTTGTTTTTTTTTTTTTGGTCATACTCTATGGTTTCTTCATATGGGATCTTCATTCCCTGACCAGGGACTGAACCTGGGCCCCAGCAATCAAAGAACAGAGTCCTAACTGCTGGACCACCAAGAAATTCCCTAGATGATAAGTTTGAATTGGAAATTATTGTTCTGTATTTATTTTATTTTTTAAAACATTTTTTATATGGACCATTTTTAAAGTCTTTACTGAGTTTGTTACAATACTACTTCTGTTGTTTATGTTCTGGTTTTTTGGCTATGAGGTCTGTGGGATCTCCACTCCCCCACCAGAGATCAAACCTGCACCCCAGCTTTGGAAGGCGAAGTCTTCACCACTGAACTGTCAGTAAAGCCTCTACTCCTCTGTGGTTAGATTTCAAAAATGTAGAGTTGAAAAAGTAGATTCATAGACCCAAGGAATTCCAAACATATTTAAAAGTTTTTCCAATAGTGGAGTTAAGTATCAATTTGACTTGATACTTGACTCCAGTATCAAGGGGGAGGGGAGAGTGAGGAGGACTTACTTAAAGGATATGAGGTCTTTGGTGGGGGTGATGAAACGTTTTGAAACTTGATGGAGGTGGCTGCACAACAGTATGTGCTGTGGTAAGTCACTTCAGTCGTGTCCGACTCTGCGACCCCATGGGCTGCAGCCTACCAGGCTCCTCTGTCCATGGGATTCTCCAGGCAAGAACACTGGAGTGGGTTGCCGTAGGCTCCTCCAAGGGCTCTTCCCAACCCAGGGATCGAACCCGCAGCTCTTATGTCTAACCTGCATTAGCAGGCGGGTTCTTTACCACTAGGGCCACCTGGGAAGCCATGGAGTTGTTCATTTATAAATGTTTAATTTTTTGTTGTGTGACTTTGACCTCGATTTAAAAATTTGAAAAGAATACAATTTAATTATGACATCAGTTCCACCATCCCACTAGCCCCAATCCAAGTACTCAACAGCACTAGACTATGACATCACTCAACATGGGACCAAACCACTCCCACGCAGAGGCCGGGGCTTTTTAAATCATTTATTTCTCTTTTTACAGGACACAGCTTCCCAGCACTTCCTGAAAGTTTTCAAGGTGAAGTGCCCTCGTTTTATTTAAGCACCCCCCTGGCAGCCGCTGAGGTGTCACGTTTCCATTTCACAAGAGCCAGCCTCGAATCTGATTGCTCCTGTTCCACATGATTAGCACGTTTTGGGGTGACATTGTTAGGTCGGTCACACTTCTGAGCATGTTGTGATTCTTTAATAGTTTTTCTGAAGGGCGCCAGGCATCCAGAAGCCTGTGGCCTGTGCTTCAAAAGACATTAGAAGTCATTTTAGTGGTTTGCAGAAGCTTTCCTCTCCAGGGAGCTGAGGAGAGCAGAGAAGGGAGGTCAGGGAGAGGAGGTGCTGCGGTGTGACACCCATGAAGAGAGCAGTTTAAATGAGGAGGGGCGCAAAACCCCGAGAAACTCCGAGGAGGACTCATAGGACTCTGAAGGCTCTGATCAGCTCACCCGGTCCATCCCAAATGAATACCAGCGATTTGTTCTTTTCTCTCAACTCCCCAGAGATAAAGATCCACAACCACTCTTGTTTTCTGATTGAACTATATCGTACTTCTCAGGTATCAAGAAGTATTCCTCTAAGTCTTTCTTACCCAAAACTCTCCTATTAGTTTCTCTTTTTTCTCTTGTAAACCTCCCAGCTAAGACCGGGAGGCTGTTCCCTGAACATCAGGACCCTTTATCTGGAAATATCTCCTTAGTATTTTCTCATTTTTGATGCTTCTGTATCCCAATATGATTATTCAGTTTGTAGACTGGACTGTTTATTCTCTTTCCATTTTTCTTGCTCCCCACTGCCTTTTTTGTTCTTCTCCTTTATCAGATTGGAGAAAAAAGTGATTAAAGTTTCCACTGGTCAGTTTTTCCTTGGCCAGTCCTGTAGAGGAAATGTATTCAAATTCTACTTTACTAATACTGAAGTGATAGCTGTCACCAAATATCTATGCCTCTTATTTATTTATAACACAGACAGTGGATAGTTTCTTTGAACAGCAACAACAACAGCAAAATATAAATCATGGTGACATATTCAATCCTGTTGCTGACAAAAGTGATATCTTTTATAGACGCCTCAGAAGAAATGACATCCTCCCAAAGAATTGCTGTCTTTTTACCTCTTTTAAGATTAAATTTGGCTGTATGCAATGTCTCACTTTTAAAAAACTTTTTTTGGCCACACTGTGCCCCAGGCGGGATCTTAGTTCCCTGACCAGAGATTGAGCCTGCGCCCCCTGCATTGGAAGCACAGTCTTCCAGTGTCCCACTGGACAGCAGGGAGGTCCCTTGCTTGTAAAATTTTGATGGCAATTAAAAGAAGTGTCCTGTGGTTAGTGTAAACCAAAGAAGAAAAACTGGATAAGAGAGAAGAGGAAGTTAATGAAAGGATGCTGGAGGTATTTTGTGGCATCAAAGGAAAAGCTGAACTATTAAAATTTATCAAAGGAGGAATCCAGGGGTGAGTCTTGAGAATTCGACAGCAGCTCATGAACTTGTCCTCCAGAGCCCTGCGTGAAGGAGCACACCATTTGGTTCCACCACTTGGTCTCCTTCTGCTTCCTTCCTTTCTATTTCTGAGTTCAGATTCCTGAGAGAGAGCCCAGGGTGGGTCAGGTGACTTTTAAGAGACTTGGTGCAAGTGAAAGATGAAACTAACATTTAAGAGGTGTGACATTTGATTTGCTCAAATGATATAAAACATGTAAGGTGAATTGTGTTTTCCGAAGATGGCTACGACCATATCTGCCACATACTCTTTTGCAATGTAACCTTGTCACTCCCTCATCAAGAGATGTTCTAATCCCTCCCCTTGAACCTGAGTTGCCTTAATGGCTCACTTGTAACCGACGCAAAAAGACCGAACCAGTAACAAAGTCACAACAGTCCTTGTGCCCTACTGTTAGCGTTGACAGGCAAAATACGGGACACACGCCAGCTTTGAATTGCAGATACCCAATAAATAATTGTCAGATAAACAATGAGTGTGTCCAGATGGGACACACTTACACTAAAAACAGTTGTTTATCAGAAATTCAAAGTTAACTAGGATTCGGTTCAGTTCAGTGCAGTTGCTCAGTCGTGTCCGACTCTTTGCGACCCCATGAATCACAGCACATCAGGCCTCTCTGTCCATCACCAACTCCCGGAGCTTACCCAAACTCATGTCCATCGAGTCGGTGATGCCCTCCAGCCATCTCATCCTCTGTCGTCCCCTTCTTCTCCTGCCCCCAATCCCTCCCAGCATCAGGGTCTTTTCCAATGAGTCAACTCTTTGCATGAGGTGGCCGAAGTATTGGAGTTTCAGTGTTAGCATCAGTCCTTCAAATGAACACCCAGAATTGATCTTCTTTAGGATGGACTGGTTGGATCTTCTTGCAGTCCAAGGGACTCTCAAGAGTCTTCAACTGGGATTATTATGCTCTAATTCTGGCAATCTTATCCAGTTTCTATTCTCCCTTTCTTCCTTTTAGTACTAGTACCCACACCCAAATCCAGGGGTTTTAGCCCAGCTAGAGATGGTTTCTTTACCTCCCTTGCACTGGAAGTGGTCAGGTGACTGGTTCTTGTCAGCAGAATGACTGGAAGTGAAGTAGGCCACTTCAGTGGCTTGCCCACTCAGTTCCTCCCCTTCCTTCCTTCCCACAGGGTCAAAAGCTGATGCTGTGCTGGAGAGCCAGCTTGCACCATGTAGATAAAGTCAGTACCCACCAGGTACAGAAGGGCAACAATAAAGAAGGAACCTGGGTCCCCTTTCAGCTTCCTGGAGCAGACGCCTAATCTTGGACCAACTCCTACCTATGGACAAGAGCGTGAGAAAGAAGGGAATGTCTAACTTGATTAGCCCTCTCTATTTTGAGGTCTGTTTGTTTGCTTTAATGTTTATTTATATTTATTTATTTGGCTGCACCAGGTCTTAGTTGCAGCACTTGGGATCTCTAGTTTCAGTTATGCAAAGTCTTAGTTGCGGTATGTGGGATCTAGTTCCCTGACCAGGGATCAAACCCTGGCCCCCTGCATTGGGAGCATGGAGTCTTAACCACTGGACCACCAGGGAAGTCCCAGGGTCTGTTTGTTATGGTGACTTATTCATGAAATAATAGAGCTGGGATCACTGCACTGGATCTGAAGGGCCTTACAGTTCCTGCCTACAATCTAGGCATTCAGAAACCCAACAAGATCCAGTTTCCATACATGCAGGGAAGCTGAATTGTGTGCTTTTATCTGGGTTCCCATGAGGCAGCCTTTTGAGTTTTCTGCCTTCCCCATTTCCATTTATATGCTTGTGGTAATAGGAGACCATCTGTTTCTTGACACCAAAAGCCCCTAAAAAATTCTCCCCTTTACTCCTGCACTTTTCACTTGTATGTGTCCTTTCTGTCTTCCCTGCTGAAAGTGAGTTCTGTCAGGACCAGAATCACTCTCTCTCCAGTGCTATTTCTTCAGCAGCTTGTGGGGTTCCCGACACACAGCAGGTGCTCTATAGAGGATGGGTGGAAGCAAAACTACACTGTAGCTTATAGGAAGGAAAGCTTTATGAAATTTCTACCCTTAAGTTCTGAATTCCTTCATCCTTAACCACCTTTGTGTCACTGTGACATTTGAGTAGGCCACATTCCCTTTTTTCTCCAGTTGTGGAGGAATGCTTCACTGGAAGTGTTAAATTAGGAAAATGTGCCTTTAGGATCTTCCTTTTTGGTGTTTTCTACAGTCTTACAAGAGCCTCCCAGGGGGATTCATGGTAAAGAACCCACCTGCCAATGCAGGAGACACAAGAGATGTGGGTTCGAACCCTGCGTCAGGAAGATCCCCTGGAGAAGGAAATGGCAACCCACTCCGGTATTCTTGCCTGGAGAATCCCATGGACAGAGGAGCCTGGTGGGCTACAGTCCAGTGGGGTCCCAGAGAGTCGGATGTGACTTAGTGACTCAACTATAAGAACAATCTTACTGCCTTCCTCCTGAGCACCTAGAGGCCTGATATTATGGACCTTCCCTTAATCAAAGATTCCTTTCCTTGGTTCTACTTACTTAGCCAGGTTCCTCTAGAAAACAGAAACTGAGACAAGGATTAAAGTGCTTTATTTAGGAGGTAAAAGCCTACAGGAGGTGATGATTTGGAAAAAAAGAGAAAAGAAGTGAGGAAAGATGCAAAGCAAACATGATGCAATTCCATGCTGGCTTAGTGATACCATGATGAGTCGTATATGCCACCCAGTAATTTCTGGTTTTTCCACCAAAGGGAAAAAAACCATCTGTAAGGGAAATTTCCCACTTGCTGCTTGAACTGTTTCACCTTTTGTTATCCTAACCACCAAGGTTAGTTAATCACAAACAGGACTTTGAGACACAGCCTCTGTGATGAAAGAAAATAAGGTTACGAGGCAGGGAGGGGGCCAGCTCGTTACCATGCTGAAGCGGGTGAGCGCATCTTTGTAAAGATGAGGGGAAAGCAGGGACCGACCAGGGAGAGGTAGACACTGGGAGGGGAGGTTGAGTGGAGTTTTAAAAAAATTTGGCCAAGAATCTAACAGTACATCATTTTGCTTGCCTGTGTGTTTTAGGCTAAACGATACCTGAGATTTCAAACAGCAAGCATGAAAATTGCATTCTTTATGAATTTTTAAAAATAACTCAGGCTTCTTGGCTAAGACCTATAAATTTGGATGAACACATACATTCAGAGTTTATTTCATCTGTTTTCATTAAAGTTAAATCCAATTGGTATGACTCAAGCCGAAATTTAAAAGTGGCATCAGGTGTCTTTTAGCTTTTCTTCACTCCCCCCACCCCCCAGGTAGCCAGCTGAAATGAGAAAGTGATAAAAGTAAACTTAAAAAAACAGAACTCATTTTCTTAACGAATTTCTCAGCTCTGCAACTCACCCACACAGAGCTGTGTGCAAGTGGTAATTGATACTGAATACATTAATGGCTTCCTAAAATAAGCAGAACTGAACCACAGAAGTTGGGAAGGAGGCTTAAAATAAATAAATAAGATAAATAACAGAAAGCACTCCCTACCACAAAAGACTCACTTTTAATCATCATTTGAAATAATACCAGATAATTATGCTGGACACTCCCAAGAATGCCCTCTGCAAAGAACAATCAGCCTCAAAAGTTAGTCCTCTCCAATTCATTGAGAGCCTGAGCAGAATAAAAAGGCGGAGCAAGGCTCTATTTGCTTGTTTTGTGTTGTTTCCACCTAAGTTGGGACTTACATCTTCTGCCATTGAACATTTTTGCTTGTTTCTCAGGTCTTCAGACTTGGAATGAGACTTACACCAGCAGCCCCATCCCACCCCCAACCCCCTTTCTTGAGCTTTTGACCTTGGACTCAATTGCACCGCCAGCTTTCCTGCTTCTCCAGAAGGCATACAGACAGATTGTGCGATTTCTCAACCACCATAATCATGTGAGCCACTTGCTATAATGTTTCTCTCTCTCTCTCATACACACACCTTATTGGTTCTATTTTCCTGGAGAACCTTGACTGATAACAACCAACCTTCAGTAAAATAACACAGGGTATGTTATTAATATTACCTATCTCTGGTTAAATACTTCTCTTCACTCACATTTTCTTTGTAAGTCCTATTTACCAGTTGTTTAACCATGTTTTGTGATTCTCTGAACCATCTGCTAGTTTTAGCATCGAATGCTGGCTCATGATTAGAAAGTAGCAAAGTGAATGGTGACTAGTCCCTCTCTTTGCTTGAGGTCCCCTGAATCAAGCCTAGTTTGCTCCAAAGGAAACAATGTCCTAGGCTCAGATGAGCTCCATTTCATGTTATTCTTCTGTACCTGCCCCAAACTACCTTATAGTTACTATGCAGCAGCTCACCCACACCTGAAAACCCCTAATTTAGTGCAAGAATTTCCCTAGTCTCACCCAAAGTCCTATAAATCTCATAAAACCCCTTGAATTCACACAAGAGCAGAAGTTTTCTTGCTGTAATGGCCCAGAATTCTTTAAAAGGACAGGGGAGAAAATTGTAGACTTGAGAGGTGGCACCAAACAAGGCCTCATATGACCCAAAGTTTTCTTTTTTCCCTATTGGCCAATTTCAGTCAATTAAATTCTACAATTTGAGAGCGTTCCTTTGGATGTTAAAACATTGACATTATCAGTTGTGACTTCGCTGGCATCAGTCAAGTTCTTATATTGGCTGTAGTGACCAGTCCTTATGAACATGCAAGTTGGGTTATGTGACAGCCAGAGCGTGAGGTAATGCCTGTGGGGTGCTGGCTTTGTCTTGCCAGAGCACAAAATCCTGGGAGTGTGGGATACAAGGAAACAGAGGGAGGGGCACCAAATGAAGAGGTAAGAGTAGACAATTCAAATAAATCCTTCACAAGTTGGCTTGTGCTTTGAGAATAAGAGTTATGCAGATTCCAACAGAAAAGAAGCAAATGTGCTCTATGAGGTCAGATTTTGTCTACCAAGAAAACTCATACAGTATTAACACCTTGGAGAATTTCCCATCAATAACAAGATCAACATTTGATCAGCAACTCCATAATGTAAGCACTATTTTTTTTAATTGAAGTATAGTTGATTTACAGTATTCTGTTAATTTCTGCTATACAACAAAGTGATTCAGTTTACCATGGGATACTGAATATAATTCCCTGTGCTATGCAGTAGGACCTTGCTGTTTATCCATTTCATATATAGTGGCTTGCATCTGCTAATCCCAAACTCCCAAGCCATCCCTCTCCCACTGCCTCTCCCCACTGACAACCATAGGTCTGTTATCCATGTCAGAGTCTGTTTCTATTTTATAGATAGGTTTATTTGTGTTATATTTTAGATTCCACATATAAATGATATCATATGGTATCTTTCTCTGTCTGACTGACTTCACTTAGTATGATAACCTCTAGATCCATCTATGTTGTTGCAAATGGCATTGTTTCCTTTTTATGGCTGAGTAATACTCCATTGTATATACGCACCACATCTTCTTTATCCATTCAATCTGTTGATGGGCATTTAGGTTGTTTCTGTGTCTTGGCCTATTGGATAAACATAATTTTAAAACTTAATTTTCAAGTAGGAAAACCAGGGTTCAGAGGCATCTATGACCTGTCCCTGGTCTATTGTCTAAAGGCTCAGAAATCTGACCTTTGCCAGCACATCAAGAGTAGGTTTGTATTTTAGAATTGGACTCACATTAATTCAGATTATTAAGTCCAGTGTTGAAAGCCAGGATGCCAAATTATTGACTTACAATGAGAAATGTAAGCTCTCAAAGACCATGATGCTGAGGTTCACGTACCTAAAAGCACTCTCCCTATATAGGCAGAAAAAGCATATTACAATCAGATCACAGCTTAAAGAGCATATAATTAAAACAAAGAGAATTAGGTGCATGAGCTAAAAGAGCATTCCTCAGTTTGGTTTTTGAGATGCACTCTGTCTGTCTTTGGAGAAGGCAATGGCAGCCCACTCCAGTACTCTTGCCTGGAAAATCCCATGGACAGAGGAGCCTGGTGGGCTGCCGTCTATGGGGTCGCACAGAGTCGGACACGACTGAGCGACCTCGGTTTGGATTTTGAGATGCGCTCTGCCTGTCTTTGGAGAAGGAAATGGCAACCCACTCCAGTGTTCTTGCCTGGAAAATCCCAGGGACGGCAGAGCCTGGTGGGCTGCCGTCTATGGGGTCGCACAGAGTCGGACACGACTGAAGCGACTTAGCAGCAGCAGCAGCAGCTGCCTGTCTTGCCAATGACTCAGTAATACTGGTCCATTGCTGAACCATATTTGAATAGGACTCTCCATATTTATTTCTGTGATGCTCTTTTTTTCTATGCTTTCAAATAGACCAACGTCTCTTCTGTTAGGCATTTTTTGAAATTGTGTTGAAACTCTGAATCCAAGGTTTGCTCTGGCTTAGGAGTCACTGTATCTATTTTGGTACATTTGGTATATTTATTTCAAATTGTTGCCCAGTCTCTTAAGTTGTGTGTCAGTCTCTTTGTGGCCCCATGGGCTACAGCCTGCCGGGCTCCTCTGTCCATGGGATTTCCCAGGCAAGAACACTGGAGTGGGTTGCGATTTCCTTTACCAGGGGATCTTCCAGACCCAGGGATTGAAATTGTGTTTCCTGCTTGGCAGGCAGATTCTTTACCATTGAGCCACCTGGAAAGCCCCATATTTATTTCATAGATCTCTTTTATACCACCAGATAAGTCTTATTTATAAACTTCACAGAGCCTAGCTCAATCATTATATGAGGCAAGTCCTCAGAAATATTTGTTGAAAGGAGAGTGAAAGAATGAATAAGTACATCTCAATGACAGATGACTTAAAAATAGCTCTCCCATCAATGTGGAAAACAATATGACAGTTCTTCAAAAAATTAAAAATAGGATTACCATATGATCTGGCAAGTCCACTTCTGGATAATGCTCTAAAGAAATAAAATCAGGAACTCAAAGAGATGTTTGTACACTCATGTCCGTAGCAGAATTATTCACAATAGCTCAAAGGTGGAAGCAACCCATCTGTCAACTAATGAAGAAAGGGGTAAACAAAATGTGACATATACAAACAATGGAATGTTATTTGGTCTTTGCTACCACATGGATGAACCTCGAGGACATTATGCTAAAGTGAAAGAAGGCGCTCACAAAAGAGACATACACTGTCTGACTCCAATTGTATGAGTTACCTAGAATTGTCAAATTCATAGAGACAGAAGGTGCAGTGGAGGTTCCCAAGAGGCTGAGGAGAGAAGGGAAAGGGGAGTTGGTTTTTAATGGGTACAGAGTTTCAGTTTTGCAATATGGAAAGAGTTCTATGGTTGGATAGTAGTGATGGTTGCACAGCACTATGATGCATTAAATGCTTTTGAACTATACACTTACACATGGTCAAAATGGTAATTTTTATGTTATGTGAATTTTACCAGAACTGAAAAAAAAAAAAAAAAGCTCTTTCATGCTGACTCATGACTTGTGTTTTTAAACCTGAGCTGTCTCCACAAAACCGGTGTATCAGCTTCTATACCTGTCTTCACGTAGTGCAGTGGTTTGTCTTGTTAACTTTCATTCTGTTTGAGACTATTATATAATATCGCTATATCAGCTTTATGGTAGAGCTGTGCAACACAAAACACACTTCAAAGTACAACCACAAACAATACTGTCACTACTTGCCAATTGAAAGGATCAACTTTCAATCAAGAAAATAAATGCATTATTTTTTTTTTTTTTTTTTTTTTTTTTTTTTTATTTGTGTTCAAGATCCTTTTGGGGTAAAGGAGTGGGGAGCGTGCACTAGCCATGTGGTTACAACTGAGATCACATCTAACAGCCGTTTTTAAAGGCTCAACCCCAATCCCAAGTGCTGAAAAACCAGAGGCTGAGGGAGATGGGTGAGCTTCCACTTCAGTGTTTTACTGAGACCAGCGCTGGGGCAGATGAGGCACACGGAATCCAGCTCCATTCCCTAGAAGCCGTCCACAAGGTTTTCCTTGTAGACATCGTCGCTGTAGACAATCTGAGTCCTCTTGTCCCGGTGGCAGCCCTTAGGGCTATTCTGGACAGCCAGGGAGCCCCAGACAGACTTGCCCGTGGCGGCATCCAGCATGGGCTGTTTTCGGGCAATGCTGACTTTGAGCTGTACAGACTCCACTTGGGTCCCGTTGAGCTCAGCAACGGCCTGATCTGCTGACTCCATCTTTTCATAGGTGACGAAGGCACAGTTTCTGGGTGGGTCCATGGAGAGGTCAATGATGTTTCCAAAGGGAGAGAAGGCCCCACGGAGGAGGGTGGGCGTCATGTCTTCACCATACACATACAGAGTGTTTCCCTTCCGAGGGGCCCGGCGTTCAGGGAACGAGTCTGACCTGCGGAAAGGGCCCTCTCGGTCGCGCTCCCTGTCCCGGTCTCGATCTCGGTCCCTATCTCGGTCCCTGTCCCGGTCTCGATCACGGTCTCGGTCCCGCTCCCGGTCTCGCTCTCGATCCCGATCTCGGTCTCTGTCTCGGTTCCGCTCACGACTGCGGTCCCGGCTGCGGCTTCGGGGAGGGGAGGCTGAGGAACGGGCACCACCACGTTCTTCGTAGCCCCAGTCGAAGCTTCGAGGGGGACCATCGCCAGCTCCTGGGCCCTCTGCCTCTTCCCCATCTGGCCCCAGTTCCCGAAGCCGATCACTGGAAGATACAAAGCTCTCATACAAAGATTTCCTCTGTGGACGTCTGGACGACTCCTGTAGGTCGTCGTCAGCAGATACGCTCCTCTGGAACGGTTGGAAAGTGGGGACCGGCCCCTTCTCAGGGTCCTTTAACTTCCCCTCTAGGGTCCGAGAACGCTTGAAGCCTGAGTTCTTGGTCTCGGCCTTGATGGCACTGATGGCTCCTGACTTCACCAGCTGCTTGGCCTGCTCTGTGGCTGTGGCTGTGTCCACCACAGGCTGCTCTGACAGCGAGCGTTTGACACCGCCTTGGCTGGCTGTGCTGCTGCTACTTTCCTTCTTCAGAGCCAGCAATGCCTTTTTCTTTTTCTTGAGTTTGTTGAATTTCTTCTGCAGAGCCTCCTCCTCCTCGCTCAGTCCGGGGGGTATCACCAACATGGTGGCTCCTGAGGGGGCGGCAACCGGGCCCCACGGTCTCGGGCGGCGCCCGCGCGGGCAGCCAATAAATGCATTATTCATGGTGGATAAATAAGGAAATTTTATATTGGGTTAACAACAACTTTAGCAATCTTAACATACTTTTTTTTTTTTTAAGATCTGCAAGAAACATATGTACCAGCTGAATACCGCTGAAGAAAATCGTTATAGGATTAGCAGTTTTCTGACCCACTTACTAAAAAAAAGCCAAATCACTCAATTGAAACCCCAGGGAAATGCAGATTTATACCTTTGACGTATTACTTGGTTTTTCTTCAGTTAACTTAAATTCTGTAACCAGTTTTTGAGTCCTTGCCATCTTCTTTTCTTTTAATTGGGTGATTTTATATGCCTTATTGAATATAAGCCTTTGCAAATTCTTGGTTTTTCTAAGTGCAAATGTATAATGAAACCTGCATATGGCTTTCTTCTATGCAATTATTTTCTAAACCCATCAGGAGGACTGCTTCTCTCCCTAATCCTTTCCTTTACTAGATTGGGGCTGGATGGGTGGAGTGGGCAGTTGAGAAGAAAAGTCCAGTGCTCTTTGCTTCCTGATGGGAATTGGGGAAGATGGGGAAGAGGGTCTCTCCACCTGTGGCCATAGTGGTCCAGTAGATGAGAGGCGCTTCCATTCCCACAGGCATGGAGCCATGATCAGCTGTTTCCTGTCGCCTGGCCTTGACGAACGCTTTTCCAACCACAAGGAACAAGCCTTTTCCTCCTGTCAAGTACTCTAGACCTTCTCTTCCATCCAGTGTAGCTTTCTTTAAGAAGGTTTCTTTCAGTTGAGGAATCTCTTTTTATTTTCAAGCCCACTGATACAATTCCTGACCAACATCTCCACAACTTACTCTTACAACTGCTGTGTTTATGCTGATTACGTGCTTGTCTTATTTCCCTGTACAGGCCAGACGTCCTCGGCCACAAACAAATCCAAGGGCCTGATTGTGGAATTCTCTTTTTTCTGGCTTTCTTGTTTCTGGCAATAGCACCATCATTCTATTGCCCCAGTTAGTAACCTCAGAGGCATTTCTGCACCCTCCTTTTTCCTCACTCACACTCCCTAATCTCCAATCAGTCTCCAAATCCTAGCAGTTCTTTTTTATTATTCTTTTTTAAACTTTACTTATTTTTGGCTGTGTTGGGTTTCTGCTGCCGTGCGGGCTTTTCTCTGGTTGCGGCAACCGCGGGTTACTCTCGAGCGGCAGTGCGCAGGCTTCTCGTTGTGGTGGCTTCTCTTGTTACAGAGCACGGGCTCTAGGGCCCAGGCTCAGTAGTAGTGGCACATGGGCTTAGTTGCTCTGCAGCATGTGGGGTCTTTCCTCACCAGGGGTCGAAGCCGTGTCTCCTGCATTGGCAGGTGGATACTTTACCACTGAACCACCAGGGAAGCCCCCCTAGCAGTTCTTTTTTTATAACCTCTCTGACTTCTTTTCTGTATTTCCCTATTTCTTTCATCCCTTTCATCTAGACTCTTCCAGCTGCATCTTAACTGCTGTCACTGGTTCCCAGCTCCCACCGCGAGCTCGTCCTTAATACCAGCGCCAGGTGGGTCTTCCTGAGCTACAGCTTTATTCAGGACACTTCACAATTTTAAAATCACCAGTAGCCCTCTGTTGTCTTGGGGTTAGCATTCAAGGCTGCTGTTGCTGCTGCTGCTGCTGCTGCTAAGTCGCTTCAGTCATGTCTGACTCTGTGCGACCCCATAGACGGCAGCCCATCAGGCTCCACCATCCCTGGGATTCTCCAGGCAAGAACACTGGAGTGGGTTGCCATTTCCTTCTCCAATGCAGGAAAGTGAAAAGTGAAAGTGAAGTCGCTCAGTCGTGTCCGACTCTTAGCGACCCCACGGCCTGTAGCCTACCAGGCTCCTCCGTCCATGAGATTTTCCAGGCAAGAGTACTGGAGTGGGTTACCATTGCCTTCTCCGAGCATTCAAGGCTACATAGGTGGAAAGACCACAGGTTTTATAAGCAATCTGAACTCTGCTCACATACCAACTCTGCCCTTTACTAGTTTCAGGGCAAGACCCTGACCCTCTCAGAATCTGTTTCTACATCTATAAAATGGAGATGATAATACCCATCTGGAAAGGTGACTGTAAAGTTTAAGCAAGCAAACATAAGCTAACCCTTTAGCCTCCCACAGCAGGCACTCAGTAAATGGCATCTTTTCTTCTTCTGCAAGTCAATGCCAGACTGTCTTTACCTTTACAACTTCATTCTCCCTCCTTGGTTCTTCTCCAACACAACTTCTGCCTCCTGTGTCTTTGGAGAAGCGGTTCTCTTTACTTGCCTTTCATCTTTGCCCATGGAGTCCCCTATGTCCTTTAAGGGCCAAAGTCATGAAGTGTTCCTTGATCAATTTTGTCAAATACTGTCAGTGGGATGCCAAGGTAGGGGAGGTGAGAGTGTGTTGCCATGGACATTGTTTAGAATCACCATCTCATAGTGATAATAAAAAGCATACAGGGATTCCCTGGTAGTCCAGTGGCTAAGACTACTTACTCCCAGAGCAGGGAACCAGGGTTCTATCCCTTGTCTGGGAACTGGATCCCACATGGCACTACTAAAAGATCCCTCATGCCGCAACTAAGACTTGGCACAGCCACGTAAGTAAATATAAAAGCACACAGACTTTTTTGGGGGCCTTACCACACAACATGCAGGATCTTAGTTCCCCAAACAGGGGTCCGAACCAACACTCCCTGCAGTGGAAGCACGGAGTCCTAACCACTGGACTACCAGGGAATTCTCTATGCTCAGTTATTTTATGCATTTATTTATTTATCAAGCACTCACACTGTGCCTCCCATGTGCCAGGCGCCATTTTAAGTGCTGTACATTTATGAAGTCTTTTTAATAAAAAGCTGAGGGAAAAGGGGGAAAGGGAGTGTGAGGTGGGGTTGAGGCCCCAGAGAGGACCCTAGGAGGGTGAAGGGAAATGTGAAGGGGCTGCCAAGATAAGAACCTAGAAATGAGAGAAGCTGGGTAGGAGGTCCCAGCAAGTTGAGCTGGGGCACAGTGACGGGTAGCAAAGAAAACTTACTCCTACACCAGGCAGGGCATGGCACCTGCTAAAGACTAATGCTACTGAGCATCAGCCACTAAATGTTTTTCCCTTAAAAATCAAGTTGAGAATCCCTAGAGGAACACATACCACATTTTGAAAAATGTTGAGTCAATTCATCTCCAAAAAATATAAAAAGCTTTTGGGTAACATTTTAGGAATTTTTGAGAATTTTATGTTCCCACTACTAGTTCATAAATAAAATATAAAACTTAAAAAAATGCATATGCGCTTATAATTGCTGAATGAAAATACCAAGTGTAGAACTGCTTTATCACATGTTTTGCCAGCTCCTCATATTTTTTCCACACTTGACTTTTCAAAAACAAATTTTCTGGAATGTTTTGTCTTCTACATTTTCCAGTTTTTGCAGATCAGGAGGCTAGTAAAAAGAAGTAAGGAAATTTGATGAGTGTTATCACATTTGGAAATATCAGGATTCCTAAGCAAGAATACTCCATGCTTTGCTCTTAGGGGTGTGGCAGCACTTTAATGTGGAAACCCATCCATGGCAAGTTAAGATGGGTCTTACCTAAGTTCACCAGACTATCCAGGTACCAAAAGCAACAGTGATGCAGATATATTATAAAGGAATATAAAAATGATAAAAATGCAAGGCTTAGTAACCAAGATCAATTCTTCATGTATTTCAACCAAAACAAACATCACTACATTGAATGGAGAGGCAGATATAAAAACCCATTTTCTACTGTTAAGTCAAACATTAAAGAGATTTTATAAAAATGAAAAATAATGCCATTCCTCTTTGCTCATTTTTTAAATTTGGGAATTGCCTTAATGGGAGGGCCGAGAAGGCAATGGCACCCCACTCCAGTACTCTTGCCTGGAAAATCCCATGGATGGAGGAGCCTGGTAGGCTGCAGTCTATGGGGTCACTAAGAGTCGGGCACGACTGAGCGACTTCACTGGATGGGAGGGAAGTTTGGGGGAGAATAGATACACATGTATGTATGGCTAAGTCCCTTTGCTGTTCACCTGAAACTGTCACAACATTGTTTGTTAACTGGCTATGGCCCAATACAAAATGAAAAGCTTAAAAACATAAACTTTGGAATATATATCTTTTATTAACTATACTATGTCAACATTTAATAGGTTTATTATAAGTATTTAAAATAAGAATTAAATTTTTTTCAGTTTTAATTTTAATACAGCAAATATCAATATCTAAACCAATATAAAGATTTTTGAGATCTTCAATGATTTTTAAGAGCATAAACAGGTTCTGAGAGTGAAAAGGGTAAGAACCACTATTCTAAATAGTTCTCCAAATTTGGGCTGGTCTCCTTTGACTATTCACAGGAAGATAGTACTTTAGGGCCAAAGTTGTAGTAGAAAATGATTGCTTCCTAGTCAGGTTAGGCAGGGGAACATTGGGAGGAAGGTTCTTCAGAAATGAGAGTGAGCATTGTAAAAGTTCATTCTCACAGTAACAGGCAAGTCTAATAGAGAAGGCCCACCGAGCTTAAGGAAGGCAAGACAAAGACCTCTGGGGAGAGATAGGCTGCAGGTCTGCTTCAAGGGAAAATAAATAGCTGAAACCCCTTTTGATTAGGATTTTGTTTGCTCTTGATATGTGTGTCCCTAATCCAGTGTTCTTGCCTGGAGAATCCCAGGGACGAGGGAGCCTGGTGGGCTGCCGTCTATGGGGTCGCACAGAGTCGGACATGACTGAAGCGACTTAGCAGCAGCAGCAGCAATCTGTTTACAGGAGTAACTTCTTTCCTGATCAAAAAAGACAAAAGGGATTTGCAGTTGGCTCTCACCATGGACCCACTATTTCTGCTCAAGGGGGCATAATAAAAACTGCTGTAACAATGCATTGTTGGAATGATACCACCATCAACTTTCAAAACTTGGTTCTGAGATGTGTGAACCCCTCTATTGTCTGTCTTCTTTTCAATCAACTAGAGAACAGAGTCATCCCCTTCAGTCGGAAGGTAAAAAGTATGTACTGGAGTTTTGTTTAGGCTTTGACTTTAATAAGGAGAAAAACCCATGAGAAACCATTTGACTCATTTCAGCCAATTGGTGTCCTGAAATATTCCATCTCACTGTGATGAAAAGGATCAAACTGTGATCTAACTCAAAAATGGATTGTTGTCCATAAGAAAAGGGAAAGAACAAGGACAAATTCTAGCCTCAGATGGGGTTGTTTCTGAAAACAGGAGACTGAGCATCACCAATGAGGTCAAAGCAAGAACTGACTGGAATCACCCATTAGGCTCTTCAGTCCTTGATTTTTGATCATTGCAGGAAGCTTTCCTGATAGAACCATGGATACTGACCCAGGCCATCTTGGTCACAAATTACTACTTATCTTCCTCAAGACTTGTATGTGAGGAAAGTAAACAATAATAGTATATACGTGAACCCTGGAGTCAGCCTGCCTAGATCTGATTCTGTATCTCAGGGCCTCAGTCTCCTCTGTAAAATGAGAAGAGTGGCAGTACTGACTTAAGATTCTTGTGAGGATTATTTAAGATAATGCCTATAAAGCACGAGACGTGGCACACACTAAGTGCCTAATAAACAGAAGTTATTAGGGAGGGTCTTTGCTTCGCATTCCCATTTGTGAGCATTTTTCCACCGTTATTTCTCAACAGCACCCCTTTCTTTCGGAGCCGCTGATCTCCGAGGCTTCGAGTTCCTTATATCCCTGATTCATCATCGAGATGCTGGATTTCTGAAGTCGTCCCTTCTACTGCTTTCTAGGGCTCCCTCTCCTGACTGCTTAGCTCTCGCGGGGGCTCAGACCCACAGTCCGTGGCAGCTAGTCTCCGTCGGGCTTGGCCACCCGTATTGGAGAAACGTCCTGAGTCCCGTTTGGAGACCAACCACCTGAGACCCATCGCACCCACAGAAGCTCGCCAGTCCGGAATCCCGAGAGAGGTCGAAGGCGGGGCCAGGCCTTGAGGTGAGAACGAGGCTGGGGGCGGGGCCGTGCTCGGAGGTGCGCGCGAGGCCACACCCCGAGGTGAGCGTGCCGGGGGCGGAGCCACACCGCGAGGTGGACGCGAGGCCGGGGGCGTGGCCGCGCTGAGGAGCCGCCCGGACCGTTACGGATGAGCCGGCAGTCTCCGCGGGCTGCGCACGCAGCTGCCCCCGGGCGTGAGGCAGCGCAGGGGTTAAGGCTGCCTGCGCCACCTGGGCGCCGCTGAGGAGACCCACGAACCGGCGAATCGCAAGCGGGCGCGGCGAACAGGTGCCCGTGCGCGTCAGGCGCCGGCAAGGGGCGGGGAGAGGGGGCGCGGCCGGAAGCCCGGGGCGGGGCGCGGCGCGGCCGGCCCGGTGGAACTGGAGAGAGCTGAAGCAGGCAGGAAGGAGGTCGCCGGGCCGCGCGGTGCGCGATGTGCAGCCGCCGCCTCGGCGCCTGCAGCAGCCGCCGTCGCCGCCGCTGCTGCTGCTGGGGCTGCCGCCGAGCCGAGGGACATGGAGCGCGGCTGCAGAGAGCGGCCGCCGGCAGCAGCAGCGAGCGTCGCAGCGACAGCGGAGCGCAGCCCGCCCCGTGAGGCGCTGCCCGGCCGGCGGAGGCAGCGGGAGCAGCAGCAACAGGGTGGCTGAAAACCCGGCGGCGGCGGCTTTCCTCCCCGCAACCTCCCCTCCCGCTTCGCGTCCCCGCAGCCTTCCCTTCCTCAGCCTTCCCTTTGCCATCCCCCCCTCCCCCCCCCCGCGCCCTCCTCCTCCTCCTCCTCCTCCTCCTCCCCGGCGCGCGCCGAGCAGCTGAGCCCGGGGGCGGGAGGAGGGGGTGCGTGCCGCCGGCGCGGGGGAGGGGCGGGCCGGCGCGCGCCGCGCCCAGGGCTCGCGGAGACCCGAGGGGCGCGTGCCGCGGCGTGAGGCGAGGCGCGGGGCGCCGGGCGGCGCGGCGGGGCCCCTCCCCCCTGCAGCCTGGCGCGCGCCGGCCGGGCCGCACCGCTGCGGGCTCGGCGCGCGCGGGCCATGTCCGCCTTCTGCCTGGGCTTGGCCGGCCGCGCTTCAGCACCCGCCGAGCCGGACAGCGCCTGCTGCATGGAGCTGCCCGCCGCGGCCGCGGACGCAGTCGGGAATCCAGCCACCGCCACCGCCGCTGCCCTCATCTCCTTCCCCGGGGGCTGCGGGGAGTTGGAACTGGCGTTAGAGGAGGAGCTGGCGTTGCTGGCGGCTGGGGAACGGCCGTCCGAGCCCGGGGAGCATCCTCAGGCCGAGCCCGGGCCTCCAGCCGAGGCGGCCGGACTGCAGCCGCCGCCCGCCCAGGATCCCGAGCTGCTGTCAGTGATCCGGCAGAAGGAGAAGGATCTCGTCTTGGCGGCCCGACTGGGCAAGGCATTGCTCGAGAGGAATCAGGACATGAGCCGGCAGTACGAACAGATGCACAAGGAACTGACTGATAAGCTGGAGGTGAGGACGTCCCTTCTGGGATAGGTGGGAAGCGGGAGTGGAGGGAGACCAGGTACCCGCCCGCCGGCCCTGGGTAGCTTCGGGAGCCAGGCACTCACCCACCTCACCCCACTCCTTGCTTATCCTGTCTTAACAGAAAACCACCTGGGAGGTGGGTAGCATGGAGGGTTTGGGGTTATCAGACGAGGGCATTCTTTGAACACACCTGGCTTTGCTACCCTGCTCACAGCAAATGGGTCCATGCACAGCCCCAAACGCTGTGGGCCGTTCTATATATGTACTGTACACAGCATCTAAAATAGAGCTTACAGTATGACTAATTTATACAGCACTGAGGTGATGTCTGCACACAGAGAAGTTACAGAGTCGGGAAGCATTTAAAATATGCTCCAGGTTTTCAGAGAGGTAGTTAATCGCTAATCAGGGTGTTAGCCTAAAGCTTTTTAGCTTTGGAGTTAAGGGCTTCCACATGCCCTTGTCTTAACTTCCACACAGCTCAGAATGGTGGGATACAAGTGCTCCTAAAGGAGCTTTATATAGCCTTCAAATACTCACGGATTAGGAAATATGGTTCCACTGCAGAAATCAGGTGAGCCTGGGCTCAACATGTGACGATTGTGATTTGATATGGACTTCAGTATATATATGTATTTAAACAGTACTTTGTTTCTGTTCTGGGTCTCACACATTTCATTTGGATGGCCAAATGCAACTTGTGAGAACCATATAACTTTAACCATTGTTATAAATACCCCTTAAAATACCTGTAAGATTTCTGCCAATTCTCTGGACCAATGTCTTTTGCTTCTGTTTTCTTGCCCTTAACTAGAAAAGGGCCTTGAAACTGATACAAGTGGCCACCACTTCTAAAAAAAAATTTTAGAGAGGGTCTTTTTTTCTTAAGTGAAGATGGGGAGGTGCATCTGTGGCAGTGGCGATGAGCTTATCTTTTTCTGTCTATGCATTTAACATTGTCTCCCAGTTTGGTGGCAATGAGTTCTTTTTATTCTTGTTACAAGAGAATAGTACAGCCCTGAATGAGGTTTGAAATTGACCATTGCCTGGTTCCATATCACTGCTACTGGTTTAATGGTCAGAGTGTAGATTCAGAAACTTTTCTCTAGTAAGTATGTCTGTAGTCCAACAACATATCAAAAATAAATAAGAGAGGAAAAAAAGGAAACCAGTGAGTGCCCTGTAGTTCAGTTGGCCTGTTAACTAGGTCTGCCAGTCGATGAACTCCTGAGATACCTCTCTGAAAAGTGGTTTGTGAAACCTATATGTAGATTGCCAAAAAGCAACCCAGTGAATTGAATTGTTTGATTTTCACTTGAAGTAGACGTCTCAGACTAAAAGGGTGTCTTTTTTTGAAAAAGAGATTAGATTACAGACTCTAAATAGAAGTACTACTGCAGAGATGTATGCTTGTGATTTGAAATTCCTTCAGTGAGAGACTTGATTAAAGAGACAGCTGGCTTGAAAGGAACATCATATCAGTTGATTTGTCGAGTGATAGTTTTCAAGGGTAATCCTGAATATGTAGTTAAACACATCCTGGGTTCCACTTGGAACCTTTATACATGTCTTCACCAAAGGAAAAAGATTTTCAAATTCTGTAACAAGAAAGATTATATTGTAGAAGAATAAATTACATTTGACTTTTTGCTATTGACTTGATAGACTATTAAAATAGTTTAAAACTCTTATTAAACTATTTTTAAAAATCTTCACTCCTCTCAGGTCAGCATATGAACTCAAGTGTTAGAGGTTTATTTTTAATTTCTTGAAGTTGGTTGCACAACAGTAAGAATGGACTTAGGGCTACTGAACTAACAGTACACTTAAAAATGGATACGGCGATAAATTTTATGTTATGTATGCTATGATCTAAGGCACTAACTTACATTTATACACTTTTTTCTTCAGAGATTTAATCTTTATTTAGTTTATTAAAAATATGTTTTTGAAGTCCAGGATTCTCTTTTTCCCCCATTGCAGGTGAGAGTGAATTCTCTCTTAATGCAGAGGTAGTCTCTTCCCTAGGTTACATTTTCTTCCCTCTTCCCTAGGCCAATTCTAATGATTTTGGCACTACTATTTTTTTTTTTTAAAGAGGCAAAACAAGTATGGTGGGACTTCCCTAGTGGCCCAGTGGTTAAGAATCTGCCAATGCAGGGGTCTGGGTTTGATCCCTGGTTGGGGAAGTTCCACATACTG
The DNA here is from genome assembly GCF_019923935.1 of Bubalus bubalis. Lineage (NCBI taxonomy): Eukaryota > Metazoa > Chordata > Mammalia > Artiodactyla > Bovidae > Bubalus > Bubalus bubalis. Next base: position 10,287,497 of record NC_059173.1, on the reverse strand, counting down.
TTCAATATGGCCAAAAAAAAAAAAAAAAAAAGAATAAATGTTCTTGTTAAACTTCTTTGTTAAAAAAAGTAAGATGAAAATGATTACATAATTGGGTAGTAGATTTAGTTAAGCAAATGCAGGAGTCTTTGTTTACATTCAGTGCTTGATCCACTTAAATAGTATTTTTTTTCTTTGTATTTTTCAAGAACCATATCCTGGACTTAGGAGAATAATATGCTTTTTTGGTTCGTGGCAGAAGTCCATTTCTGTAACAACCAATTTTAGGTGAGCTAGTGATACTACTTCAGAGTTTTAAATAAACTGTTTTTAGAATGGTTTTAGATTTACAGAAAAATTGGAAAGATGGGACAGAGTATCCATATGCCCTGCCCCCAGTACTTGCCATAATTAGTAAACCAATATTAATACAGTATTATTAGCTATGAGGCTTTCTTGGTGGCTCAGATGGTGAAGACTGTGCCTGCAATGCAGGAAACCCGGGTTCCATCCCTGGGTTGGGAATATCCCCGGAGAAGGGAATGGCTACCCAGCCCGGTATTCTTGCCTGGAGAATTCCATGGACACAGGAGCCTGGCAGGCTACAGTCCCTGGGCTTGCAAAGAGTCCAACACGACTGAGCGACTAACACTTTAACTTTTTCATTTAGTTTAATTAGATTTCTTTGGGCTTCTCTTGTGGCTCAGCTGGTAAACAATCTGCCTGCAATGTGGGAGACCTGGGTTCGATCCCTGGGTTGGGAAGATCCCCTGGAGAAGGGAAAGGCTACCCACTCCAGTATTCTTGGCCTAGAGAATTCCATGGACTGTATAGTTCATGGGGTCGCAAAGAGTCAGACACGACTTATTAGTATGTAGATTTCTTTAGCCTTTGCCAAATGTCTTGTTCTGTTTCATGATACCCTTACATTTAGTTTCTGTATCTTCTTAGTCTCTTTTTTCCTGTATCAGTTTCTTAGACTTCTCTTGTTTTTGATGACCTTGACAGTTTTGACATTAACTTTTTTCTTTTTCTTATTGAGGTGTAATTGACGTATAGCATTATATTAGTTTCAGGTGTAGATATTACCTTTTAAAGTACAGTGTAACCCCAAGAAACAGGGAATAGCATGGACAGAGCCTGACCGCTACACTTTCTGATATTCTTCCTAGAGTTTACTGGTTAATTTAGCACTTCATTGAAAATGTAATTCTAGGAGAAACCTTTCTTTTCTCAGAATAGACAGAAGGCTAAGTTCTGTATGTTCACTAATAGGAAAGTCTTGATTTTTTTTCCCAAAGTGTTGGGAAACCTGAATTAGGAAGAAATGTAAGGACAGAATAGATTGATCAGCATCACTTGTCCTCAACCCTGCCTCACTCCCTGCACGTGGATTAGATTGTTTTAGTCGCTTAGTTGGGCTGTTCACTAACAGCTGTTTGTGGAATATTTTTAAGTCTCTCTGTTCTTTTAGAACACAAGCCTAATTTATCTGGCCTCTCAGTAATACTGTGATTACTGAGTTCTTGCTGTTGCCTTCTGCTCAGTTTTTTCCATTTTGGAAAAACTCAATAAAACCAAGTATCACAATTTTAGAATTGTAATTACCATTTACTTCTGCATCTCATCTTTCTGAAGTTTGTGTAGTGACTAAAACATCCTCATTTTTGGAAGTTTAACAAAATGAGGGAAGCATAGAACAGAAAATTTTCATGCTGAGAAGTACAAGTCCTTCTCTTGAGAGAAAAATCTTTTTTTAGGCACATCTCAGATGTGAAATAATGAGACTGATTTTCTTGTATAACTATACACTGCCCCTTAAGGCTTTCCAAAAGAGGCATCCTAAAAAACATTTGAAAGGTGAGAACTTGGATAGAATAAGAGTGTAGATTCACAAGGTGAAAAGATGTCTGAGTACGCTGAAGGAGAAGATGCAATTGCCTGTCTTAGCCTGTTGAAACGATCTCAGTGCTTGATAGTCAGCCTTTAGTGCATCAGAATTTCCAATAGAACCTAAATAGATGAATGGGTAGATAGACAGATGCCTTCCTAGGCCTCATCCCATTCTTTACTGAATCACAGTCTGGAATTAGTGTTTAGGTGGATATATTTTGAACAATTATATCAGAGATTTTCTGACAGCAAAAGTTGAGGACCATTGCTTTACTTCTCATATGCATCTCATATACTCTGAGGTATTTACTTGGTTTTTTTGTACTTGCTATGCTTTTTTTTGTTGTTTATTTTTAAAATCTATTTATTTGGCTGCATCGGGCCTTAGTTGCAGCAGGTGGGATCTTTTGTTGTGTTGCGTGGACTCTCTAGTTGTGGCCCGTGGGCTCTCTGGTTGTGGGACGGGTCAGGCAGTGTGTCACGGAGGCTTAGTTGCTCCATTCCAAGGCATGCGGGATCTTAGTTCTGGATCAGGAATCGAACCCACATCAGCCTGTATTGCAAGGTGGATTCTTAACTACTGGACCACCAGTGAAGTCCTCTTACTATGCTTTTTAAATAGGAGAACATACTTGCCTCTGAAAAGAGGCATTCGTATTTATCTTGCAGAAACAAAAAGATGTTCTTATTTCCTTCAATCCAAAAAGAGTTCTTTTCTGTTGTTGCTCCTTCAAACCATCTGTACTTTTCCTGGATACCATTTGTCACACTGTACAACATAATACTTTTATCAACCTCTCACTAGAGTGGAAACTCCATAAAGGGAAAGACCAAGTCTCTTTTGCTCAACATTATTTCAATGACTAACCTATAACAGTCAGTCAGGAATGAATGAATCAGAAATAAACATGCAAGGATCGTAGGCCATGATTTAATAAAAGTAGGCCTGAACTTGCCTTAATGATTCTGAAATGCAGTGCTATATATAGCAGCAAATATTTATTGAGTTGTTATGTAGAGCATTAAACAGTCAAGTGAGGGAGACCCCAATCCCAGCTCTGCCTTTGCTAGAACAGACCTTAAGCTGGTTGCAGATTCTCTTCTGTTGCTTCATTTTAAGAAGAGGTGGTTGATCTGGAGGATCTCTGAAGTCCTTTCTGTCTCTGAAAATTCTAAGTGCCTGGTGTTATACCAAACATAACAGATGACAGCAAAAGAAGCTTTTTCAAGGGCTTGTTTTAAGTTGCTTCAATGTGTATTTCACTGATTAATAGATGACTTACTAAATTTCAGGTGAGTTCCTAAGTCTAAAACCCCCATGCCCAAGGACAGGAATAAACATAATAACATTAAGTATTTCAGTAGGAATGGAGTTCTCTTTATGAAGTTAGCCTTCCCTACTCTGGCAGAAAGGGATATTTTTGCAGCTGTGAAATGGGCAACTTGTCCTACGTGGCAGTGTTTTGTTGTGCTGACTGACTAGGAAAAAGAAAAGTTAGAAGAGTGTGAAAAGAGAAAAAAATTAACGACTCTGGAATTTTTTAACAGTTTGAAAATCCTCTTCATTTTCACCCAGCACTTAGAACAAGAGAAACACGAACTAAGAAGACGATTTGAGAACCGAGAAGGCGAGTGGGAAGGGCGTGTGTCTGAGCTGGAGAGTGATGTGAAGCAGCTTCAGGATGAGTTGGAGAGGCAGCAGGTTCATCTACGGGAAGCAGATCGAGAGAAAACACGGGCCGTCCAGGAGTTATCAGAACAGAACCAAAGGTTATTGGACCAACTAAGCAGGGTGAGTCACGAGTTAAGAACTTATGGTATTAGAAAAAAAGAATTTTGGGGAGGGAGGAGGGAGGAGGGTTCAGGATGGGGAACACATGTATACCTGTGGCAGATTCATTTTGATATTTGGCAAAACTAATACAATTATGTAAAGTTTAAAAATAAAAAAATAAAAATAAATAAAAAAAAGAAAAAAAGAATTTATGGTATAAAATACTAAAAGTTGAAACAGAGCTTCTGTTTAATGTCATCATATATATGGTAAGAGTAGTTCTCGTTTTTGTTGCCTTTGGTATTGATACCAGTAAATAAGGTGTTTTTCACCTCTAAGAATTTCAACTGGGGTGAACTAGGTGCCAGGAGCAAAGACCCTTGCTTGTCACCAACCAACTGTGAGCTTTTGGTAATCATTTAACTTGGGAGTCTTCTCATTTTTAAAATCTAAGAGTTTGCTTAATGATTTGATGTTCCTTATAGCTCTACAAGTCTGTGATTCTTTTACCTAGAGAAAGTCTGTCACTGGTAAAATTATGTTAATGCATTTAGTTCAGATATTAAATGGTGCCATCTTTTTAAAAAAAATAAATTTTCCGTTTTTCTTTTCTTTTTTTTTAAATTAATTAATTAATTTATGTTTGGCTTCCCTGGGTTTTGGTTGCTGTGCTTGGACTTCCTCTGGTTTCAGCGAGCAGGGGCTACGCTCCAGCTGCAGCGTGCAGGTTTCTCTTGTGGAGCGAGGGCTCTAGGTGCACAGGCTCCAGTAGTTGCGACCCATGGGCTCAGGAGTCATGACATTCGGGCTTAGTTGCTCCATGGCATGTGTGATCTTCTGGACCAGGGATTGAACCCGTGTACTCTGAATTGGCAGGTGGATTCTTAACCACTGAAGCACCAGGGAGGTCCAAATGGTGCCATCTGTAAACTGAAAAGCTTAGGGAAAATTTCTAGAGCAAATGATTTTCATTGTGAATGTACATTTCTTATTATTTAAATATGAAAGGAGGTATGTGTAGCTGTATATATAAAATGTGTTCTCTTTATTTCTACATTAAGTAGAAGTTCTTTATTTGTACCTTTATAGTGTGGTGTCATAGAAGTATTAATTAACCAAAGTCAAGAGAATGCAAAGAAGGAGTATGAGAGCTGAGTAGGTGGAAATCTAACTTAAATATGAGCACACCTTTTAACAAATGCAGAAATGTTGTTAATGCCCTGGTCTCTAAAGCCACTTACTTTTGAAAATTAAGAGCTGGATTTACTTTTATACCTTGTGCCTTCTTACGTATTGAAAATAAAACGAGTTCAGTTACTCGTTTTAGAGGAAAAAAGAACTTCTACTCTGATCGCATCCCTAAGCACAGATGCTCTTAGGAGAGCACTGCCCTTGTCCACATGGTTAGTGTTTGGTGCTTAGGTCTCTGGGAAAGGCTCAGCTAGAGCAGCATGTGAAGTTATTTCACTAGGTTGTGTCTTAGTTGCTTCTCATGGGGACCTTGTGCTGTGCTTAGTCGCTCAGTCGTGTCCAACTCTTCGAAACCCCATGGGCTGTAGTCCACCAGGCTCCTCTGTCCATGGGGATTCTCCAGGCAAGAATACTGGAAGGTTGCCATGCCCTCCTCCAGGGGCATGGGGACCCTGAGACTGGTCTAAACCTCGTGCCTCACCAGGAAGTACAAAGTAAATGCTACCACTAGAGAAAGGCAGAGGAAGGAGGAGAGGATGGAACCAAGGGCGCCGGGGGCCAGAGGGGGCAGGGGAGAGACCGAGGAGGAGAGATGCCAAAAGCTTGGGAAAGAGCTAGTCACAGGAGCTCTCAGAATGTATGTGAAGGTGAGAATTCAGGTGGTGGTGGAGCTGCCTGCAGGTTTCTTGCTAGGGAATCAGACTGCCATTTGATTGGCTGGAACGGAGGGGCTGGACAGTTCTTCCCGAAGTCATTACAGGGCCAGCTCAGGAGCCTTTCAGAGTCAGTTCTAAAACCTTTTTCAGCAACTGGGAAGGGAATCTCTATCCTTTTAAGATTTTATAGCTTTTTGAGACTTCATCCATCATTCATGAGAAAATTTTTTAAATTATTGATTTATGGCTGTGCTGAGTCTTCATTGCCGCATGGGCTTTCTCTAGTTGTGGCGAGCGGGGGCTACTCTCCAGTTGCAGCGCTCGGGCTTCTCATTGTGGTGGCTTCTCTTGTTGCGGGGCATGGGCTCTAGGGCGTGCAGACTGTAGTTGTTATGGCGTGAGGACTTGGTTGCTCTGCAGCATGTGTGATCTTAGTTCTTGGACCAGGAATTGAACCAGTGTTCCCGGCATTGGCCAGGACCCCTGGACAACCAGGGAAGTCCTTTCATTAAAGATTGACCAGGTCAGCCTGGCCAGATTGATTTATTTGTTCAAAAACATTTAATACTTATTCTGAATTAATGTTTCTTATGGAGACTTATGAAAGGAATACAACAAACCAGAACAATTTAAGAGGAAATTATTTATTGGGAGCTGAGTTCATGTTACAAAGTGACATGAACAGAAGCCGCCTCAACTCTGCTTTTTGATCCGGTGAAAGATAGGTGGTGGGAGAAAGCAAGTTTTAACATAACATAGGGAGAGCCCTGAACTTAGAATTCAGACACGTGTTGAATCTTGACTCTGGGTGACCTTGTTTATGACTCCCTCTCCTTATCTTTGAAATGGGGGTAAAAAGTTGTACCTAATGCAAGTACTGTTGAAATCGAAATGAGATAATGTGTTTATGTTAAGCAGAATATGAAGTTAAAGAATTTGTTTCAATGCTGATGGTTATTTTACTAAGGTAGTATTTTTATAGTTGAGATTCCTCTGCCTAATTTTTCTGTAGACAATTCTGATAAGTGGTTCCCAGAAGAATATGGGAGGATAACATTTCCACTAGATCTAGATTCTTGTTATCTTCTCTGGCCTTGAATGTAGGCCCTTGGTGAGTTTTGTGGCTTTTTTCCTTTCTCTCTTTAAGCAGGCCAAGCCCCTTGGGTTTCCATCAGCAGCCAGTTTAGATTGCATTTTATTATCATTTTATTAACTGAGTATTCAGAAACTAGAGGAGTGGAGTACTTTGAAGTGAATTAAGATTCTCTTAGAACAAGTTAACAACCAGCAAAAGTAGTAGAAGGCCATGCTTTTCTTACAGAGTGAATAATGTGTTTTTATAAGCATGAAATGTATGATATCTAAAATGTGTTGATATTTCCGTGATGTTTTTGTCCCGAGTATTTTTTTATTGAAGTATAGTTGATTTATTTGTCCAAAGTATTTTTAAATGTATTTCCTTTGCTGCCATGGCCTCCATGGTTTTTTTTTTTTAATGTTTGTTTGTTGAGATAGGATTCATATACCATAATATATGCTTTTTAACAGTGTACAGTTTCACCATCACCACTATCTAATTATAGAACATCTCACACCTCTCAAAGGAAGCCTGTGCCCATTAGCAGTCATTCCTCGTTCCTAACCCCCATCCCACACCCTGACACCTGAAAACCATTAATCTACTTTTTATCTCAATGGGTTTGTCTGTTCTAGACATTTCATGTAAATAGAATCATACATATGTGACCTTCTGTGGCTGACTTCTTTCCCTTAGTATAATGTTTTCAAGGTATACCCACATTGTAGTGTATATCAAAACCTCATTTTTATGGCTGAAGAATATTCCATTGCATGGATATAACACATTTTGTTTATTGATTCATTAATAAATGGACATTTGGGTTGTTTCCACTTTTTAGCTTTTATAAATAAGGCTGCCATAAACATTCATATTCAGGTGTTTGTATGACCAAGATTCTTTTCAGCTCTAAAATAGAATGCTATAATATATATCTCATAAGCTTTCGGATCCACGTTATGATGATGGAAGGGATGGGAATTGTCCTAATTTTATAGCTGAGAAAAACTGGAGGGACCAAAAGATATGTGGCTTACTTAAGGCTCTTCCAGTACAAGACTGATGAGGGTTCCTTTGCCTCAGTTTCACATTTCTAAGGTCAAGGTCACAGGCTTTGGAGCCCAGACAGGTCCCAGGGGGGACCAGACACCAACTGTGCTATTTACTAGCTGGGTGAGTATGGGAAAGTTTTCCCACTTTTTAAAATCTTAGTTTCATTCTCTATATAATGGAAACAATAGTATTATTACTATTATCTGATGTTATGAGGATGGAATGAGGTAATGTATGTAAACTCTAACTATGATGTCTAGCATATAGTGAGTGCTCAATAAATGGTAACCATCATATCCTCATCATGAAGATGAGATTTCTGCATCTAGTCCAATGTTGATTCTCTAATTTGAGAGGATGGAAGAATCTGAAGTGTCCCCAGCACTTATCAGCATGTTAAAACTGTTTTGTCTAGTAGTCAAATCTCTTTTCAAAAATATTTGTGTAAAATTGACCCTCCTGGGAGTTGAGTTAGGTTTATCCTGTAGCACTTAGTATTGACATTGCTGCATATATCCTGAGGATACCTTTGTTGTTGTTCAGTCACTAAGTCATGTCTGATTCTTTGTGACCCTTTCATGGACTGTGGTCCACCAGGCTCCTCTGTCATGGGATTTCCCATGACAAGAATGGGAAGAATTCTGGAGTGGGTTGCCATTCCTTCTCCAGGGGATCTTCTCAATCCAGAGATTGAACCTGTCTCCTGCATTGTGGTAAAGTACTCTTTACCACTGAGCCACCTGGGAAGCCTTTGTTTCTTCTTTGTAGAAATGTCTGGTTAGGTCTGCTCCCCATTTTTCAGTTGGGTTGTTTTTTTGCCGTTGAGTTGTATAAGCTATTCGTATATTTTGGAAATTAAGCCCCTGTTGGTCACATCATTTGCAAATACTTTCCCCCATTCTGTAGGCTGTCTTTTCATTTTGTTTATAGTATGTTTCCATTGCTGTGCAAATTTGTTTGTTTTTATTTCTGTTGCCTTGGGAGACTGACTTCAGAAAACATTGGTACAATTTATGTGAGAGAATGTTTTGCCTATGATCTCTTATAGGAGTTTTATGATGTCATGTCTTATGTTTAGGTCTTTATTTTTGTGTATATTGAGAGGATATGTTGTAACTTCAGTGATTTACCAGCAAGTGGCTAGCTTTCCCAACACCACTTGCTGAAGAGACTGTTTTTTTCCATTCTATATTCTTGCCTTGTTTGTCGAAGATTAATTGACCGTAGGTACGTGGGTTTATTTCTGGGCTGTACCACATCTTACTTTATCCATTCATCTGTTGATGGACATTTAAGCTGCTTCCATGTATTGGCTATTGTGAATAAGGCTGCTGTGAACATAGAGGTGCGTTATCCTTTTGAATTAAACAGTTTTGTCCAGATATATGTCCAGGAGTGAGATTGGTAATTCTAGTTTTAAGGAACTTCCACAGTGTTTTCCGTAGCAGCTGCACCAGTTTACATTCCCACCAGTGGTGTCGAAGGTTCCCTTTTCTCCACACCTTCTCCAGCCTAGGAATGAATGGAAAGCAGGCTGATGTGACCATGGTGCCATTGGCTTAGGAAGATGAGGTCAAAGGGGAGTAGTCAGTGGCCAGATGATGTAGGCCCTTTCCTGCCATGATACAGATTTGGGGTTTTATTCAGTGTGCTGCGAAGCCAGTGATCTGCTTTTGGCAGAGGAGCATCAAGACCTGGTCGATAACTATTTTAAAATTTTACTCTAGCTACCATAGGAGAATGGATTATAGGGGCCAGCAGTGGAAGCCTAAAGGTCAGGGAAGAAGCCCCTCTCCAGTGGAGAGTTGATGGTCACTTTGGTTATAGAGGTAGTGAGAAGGGTTAGATGGGGTGTATGTTTTGAAGGTAGAACCAACCAAGAGTTTTGAATGGAATGGATGGATGTGAGAAAGGGAGTTAAGAAAAGAATCATAAAAAATGACTCCTGGATTTTCGTCTTGGGCTCCCTAGGGAATGGTGGCATCATTAACTTGAGAGACCAAAGGCTAGAGGAAAGGTTGGAATATAAAATCGAATAATTACTGTTGGATGAAGTTTGAGCTACCCTTTGAATATCCATGTTGGTTTCATATAAGTAGAACAGTGAGAATTCTGTTGTATTGAGGTGAAATATTGCGTTAAATTTCCCACAGTCATCTGAGCACTCTCAGGGCCTGAGGCTCTGTTTTATAGTGCCTTCTGTTGATTGTTCCCAAGAATTTATTCAGAGTGACTGAAGCTGTATTCAGATGAGTTCTCATTCCGTCTAGCCCTGACTTCTGCCCTCCATTACCCACCTCTTCTCGTTTGTCCCCCACAGTCTCAGCCGCTAGGAGAACCGCTCTTCTGAGTTGGTGTCTGGAGTGACGTGAGTAGGAGGAAGTTGGTGCAAACAGGTGCTTTGTCTGTCTGCTGCCTGTTCTAAGCTGTATTCCTCAGTCTGCCTCTAATGTCTTATCCACACACGAAGAAGGTAGGATGCACAGTAGCTGGAGCTAATCTTCCTGAAAAGACTAATTTTCCCCTGAAGAGCAAACAGATCCCTGTTCTTTAAACAGCTCATTTGGGATTAGCAGCTCTGCATCCGTGTACTTTTTGAAGCAGATTTCTCCCAGGTTTCTTGCTCAGGGTTAAAGGCTTTAAAAGCGTGACTGTTGTGGCTCTGCCTGGTGACGCACAACTATCCTTGTTTCCAGAACACTTTACAGTGAACAACAGCTGCTCATCAAAAGTAGTTTTAATTATTGACTGGGCTTTTGGGGGCAGGGGCCTGTATTTTACTTGTCTTCTCCTTAGAGTCTGTTTCATTTACCTGTTTTGTGTTGTAGAAAAAAAGACATTGCAGTTTTTAGTCAGCTTATCCTTGAAAGAAGTTTTGAAGACAAGATTATTTTCCAACCAGACAACAGTAAATTCAGACTTCCAAAAGGACACATATGGGACCTCCTCAGATCTCATTACCACTCTGTGATGAAATGGATAGCAATTATTCTTTATTTGACAGATAAGGAAACTGATCATCAGAAAGTCAGTGAATTGCTGAAGGCTTTAAAGTGGTTATGGATTAACTAGTGATGTTAAGATTGGTTTTTGTACCTTTTCTAGGAGAGGTGGTCAATCAGAAACAAAAACCTTCTCACGTGTATTTCCATCTCACTGGCTTGTTTTTGTTGTTGTTGATATTTGCTGCATGTTGTTTTGGATGCCCCTTAACTTCAGAGTCACTGAGTAAAATGAATCCAGAGGTTTAGGGTCCACTTTCAGCAGCTTGTATTTGTTTTATCAAGGAGGTACTATGAAGATTGAGAAGAATTTGTTAAGAGGCTCACTTCAGCTAGAAGAGAAAAGGGGTTTTTGCCTATAGGAGCTCTCTGTGAAGACAGCATTTTCAGCTTTTTCCAGATTGGTACTGTTGCTAATTAGTAGGTTAAACACATTAAGGTGATAATTGCTTGTTCGTTCAGCATATGGGTGTTTTTATGGGTAGATTTGTATCTTGATTATTTGAGACTGATCTTAATTATTTATCCAGAGAGAACCGTGTCTGATTCAGGAATCTTAGGTTGGTTCTGTTAGTTACAACTATATCGTGTTTTGATTCTCTTTTTCAAAAGAGGAGAGCCAGAGGTTCTGACACATTAAGTCTAAGTTTGGGGGGTTGCCAGGCCCAAGATTTAGATGAATCACTGTGGGAGTAGGTTTTCTTAATGCTGCTAGATTTGACTTAGTACATTGGTAGTCAGCTTTTTTTTTTTTTAACCTGGGTTCCCTTGGTCTCTGTAGACAGATTAGTGTGCTGTGTTGGAGTGATGGAAACAATTAAATGAGCTGCCCCTGCCTGATGTGAGGTGAGGCCTCTAAGTTTTATACCTGGCAAATGATTGCAGGTGATAGTAAGGTTGGCCTTTACTGGCAGAGAAAACAAAAAATGGCCACAAACTATGCACTCTTTTGTTACCTATGCTGGCTGACCCACAGGTCTGGTCCCTAAATATTGTTGCCTTGAAAAATAATGTATCTGTATTCAGTGAGTAAACAATCAGCAGAAAAGCTGATAATGTTTTAACTGTGACAGCGTCTTCTTCATTGTTCTTCATTGGTGTCCAGGACAGTGATCCAATATTCTCATATAATTTTTAGAACTGAAAAAGAACTTCCAGTCTAGCTGGACTAGACTAGAAAATGTTTGTAAAATGTCTTTTTGGAGATTCCACAAATTTGATTGTCTTTAAAATTTTGTCACACTCTGAAGAGTCATTACCAGAATACACGTATCATGTGCTCTCTTAAGATGAGCGCCACATTAAATGAGTGAAAGGCCGGTGGTGTCTCAGGCTGTGCCGCCAGCTCACCTTGCCTTTGTGCCCTCTCCAATAACTGAGTAGTATGACATTGTTGTAAGATGAACTGCATAGAAACTGGTCGCATTTGTAACTACTTCAGTGCTTTAAAATCAAAGCTGAATCCACAATTACATGGATACGGAGTAAAGCTAGTACTATCATCCTTATCCTCCAATTTCAATTTTTTTAAAGACCTAGGTATTTTTAATGATCTTCTAAATCTTAGTTAAATTTATAAAATATTTAATATTAGTAAAAGGTTACCCTTATCTGTATTTGTTTATCGAGGCTTCTTATAAGATTATATATGGGAAAGCATATGGAGAGGGAAAACCCACCCCCACCACCACACTCATAACTTAGACAGCCATTGGTTTAGATCATTGGTTCTCAAACTGTGATCAGAAGAGCCATAGGTCTCCAAGAGGTACCTCAGAATAGTTTGAAGGAAGGAAGAGCTGAAAGGGACATTTTGCTGGTAGATTCCTGTCCCCTCCCCCATTTCCATTTCAACCTGAGCAGTTTTATGTTTCATGTATTAAAGTTCTGCTTAATATTTTATTTGTAAAAAATGTTTTTTTTGCCTGTATATGATAACATGATTTGTAAATCACTAATCCGTTAGTGAGTAGTTAAGCTGAGCGGGATGGCAGACCGCTGTAAGAGTGCCATGTATACCATTTTGTTCCAAATAGAGAAGCTGCTGGTCTTTTTGTACTCAGGCAATATATCTGATAATCACAGATTTGAATAAACTCCTTTGAAGCTATAACCTGGAATAGAATTTCCAAAGAAAAAGGATCTGTTTTTCAAATTGCCCTAGAGTAGTACGGTGGTTTAGTCTCTAAGTTGTGTTGGACTCTTGGGACCCCATGGACTGTAGCCTGCCAGGCTCTTCTGTCCATGGAATTCTCCAGGCAAGTATACTGGAGTGGGTTGCCATTTCCTTTTCCAGGGGATCTTCCCAACTAGGGGATCAAACACAGGTCTTCTTCATTGCAGGCAGATTCTTTACTGACTGAGCTACGACACACATTCATTTTTATATTAAGTAGGGTAACATTAACTGTTATAACAGATTAACCCTAAGATCCCAGGGGTTTTTGTTTTTCATTCTCATAAAATCCAAATGATGTTCCTCTTTAGACATGAAGGAAAAGAAAAATGGAATTCTCCTTTAATGGAAAGGGTTGGCATGGAAAACAGAAGACCTCAGTTCTAGCCCATGCTCTGTCACTAACTTTCTGAGCTTAAAAAAAATTTCACTCTGGATCTCAGACTGTGACTGTAAAATGAGGGAATTGAACTAGATATTTCTTCCACTCTCTAAATGTCCATGTATTATATAGATATTTATGTGATCTCTATTGAAAAGAAAATGCTTAAGAGAAACATTCTCACATTTATGTGGTATATAGGGAATCTGGGAGCTTTGTAATGTTGCCTTCTTTACATATAGAACACATCCATCCTTCTCTGAGACCAGGGATGGTTTCTCCTCAACAAAATTCATTGCCTCTGTATAATGAGAGATAGAGGTTGAAATGATTGATGCCACTACAAAATGTATTTTCCATTCTAGTCATGACGTGTAAGGTACTTTCCATGCACACAACTGATACTATAGGCAGTGAGGAGGTGTTTACATGCTTTTCCCTGTTTAAAATTAAGCAGCATGGTGCAAGTAGCTTTTTTTAAAAAAAGCCTGACATTCCCAGTTCTCTACAGATAAGTCAGACTTCCACACTGCCCTAGTATTATTAGTTGCATTCAGTGTTGCATGTTTATCCTTTGCTGAACTGGAAGAATTCCCCCTACACACACCTCTCGTCATCAGTTGCTAGGTTACAGCTTTTTACATGGTCCCAGTCTGGTGATGTTTCTATGGATACCAGTCATTCTTTCCACTATGACATTGCTGTGGTCAGGCTCAGAGTGCAGGGAAGACGTAACCATGATGTCACAGGTGTTTTAGCATATGGCCTTCCCTCTAGATTGATGATAAGACTTAAGTAATAGATGTCAATTTCATGTTTTCTAATATTATATAAATAAGGAAGCGAGGTATTAACTGAATTTTGGATATAGCTCATCACTTAAGATCTTTATTCCATAATTATTTCACAGAAATAAAACTAAAAAGTTATAAACTGTACACAGAAGACCTTCTGTTCTCTGTACATCCAACTCATGCTCCACACAGTCAGCCTCTTCCCTCCTGAAGGGAGAGCTGCCGACAGAGGATAAACATTAACTTGTCCTCAAAGGTTAGGGGCACTGACCTGTGATGCTCTTTCTCAGACTCAGTTTATTTAAATGATAAAGCCTGAGGTCTATATTTTTTTGCCATTTAATCTCACAATGATGATGTTTGTTTTCCTGCTAGGCTTTAGACAATATGAAGGCAAGGACTGTGTGTTTAACTGATTTTTATCCCAATGCTTGGTATAGTGCCACACACATGGCCACAATCCTGAAAAGGTTTATTGATCTGAAGACTGAAAGCATGGGTAATTACCACTTTGACTTCAGATTTCTAGAATAATGTTTTAAGATGGTGAGAATTCCTTCTTACTACAATTTTGAAGGCCAGGCTTAACTCGTTACTTAGCTTGTACCGTATAACTCTTTGATCTTACACTTGAGGAAACAATTAGGGCCTTAAGAGGATGTGACTCACCTAAGGTCACAGAGCAAGAAAAGCTGTGGTTTATGCAAATGTGTGTTATAAAAAGTCTGTAAAACACCGAGTTTAAACTCTGTGCAGTAAAATTAATTCTCTTTACTTAAGCAGTAGTGTTTTCTTTTATGTAGTCTGTATACAGACAGATTATTGAAAAGGAACTTCAGTGTTTAATAGGAACTCTACGAAAAGCATACCAGTTTTTATTTAGAATTGATTCAAAGTCTTGCAGTCTATTTAAATATTTGACTTATTCTTCAAAAACCAGATTGAAGTTGAACATAGCATAGGATTGAGGCCAGTTTTTCAAAATTAACATCCTATTTAAAAACTGGCAGAAATGAATTAAAAAGTCATTCCTTGCATGCACTTCCTTAAAGTGAAAGGAATTTATTTGCCAAATAGAATCCTTTGGGGTAAAGCAAAGTAAATGAAAAATGTGTCTTCTGAAACACAGACTGCCAAAGGTGTTAGTAATGGACTCTTAACTGCCAGTGGGAGAGACAGACAGATCCCAAGAGCATTGGAAAAAATGACAAAGCAGAAGCTCTCAAGAGATGAATTGTAATTCAGCATGAACTCCCCTCCTTCCTGGGATCAAAGAATCTGCCCCCTCCTTTCTATACGGCCACATCCTTTGTTGAACTTTAGGCAATAATCACACCTTTGTCTTGCATTTATGCTCTGCCCCTTCATTTTTTCCTTTTGTCAGATTACCTTTTTCCATGGAAGTTCTGAACAACTCATTGCCTTCTGGGGACTCCCCTTTGCCAACTAGATAAAGTTGAGGCTCCTTGGCATGGCATTCGGGCCCTGTATCATCTGGACCTACACGTTTCCAGCCTCATCTCCCATTCCCTCTCTGTGCCGTGTGCTTCGACCGGACTAGCGTGTTTCCTGAGAATGCCCTGTGCTTTCCCTCCTCACACTCTCCTCCTGTTGCCACCTGTTGGAATTTCCCCAGGCCTTAAGGCCAAACTGAGTTACTGCTTCCTTCATGAGGCCTTTGCTGTTCGTTCCCCACCTGTGTTAATCTCTCCTGACCACCAAGAGCTCTGTAGTACTTTTCTTCTGTCACTTAGGTTTTGTCGTCTGTTCTGGTTAATTCATGTCCTTAATTCCATTGAGTCGAGGGCTGTGTGCTCAGGGCATCTCCTGCAGGAGGCTGAGCACCTTGATGAAATAGAATGAGTATAAGATGACATTCACAAGTCAAATAGGCATACACTACTTAGTTCTGTGGTTCTAGTGTATAGTAAATATAACTGTTACTAAAAATTTTTACCCAGAGAATTTCTGTTATACTTCGTTTATGCACCCTCACTCTTGCTGAATTCCTTCACTATTGTCTATATCGCTGGTTCCCAGTCTTTCAGTATGATGACCCTCCTCTTTTACAACTCTAATCCAGTGACCGTCTACAATATTTTTGAATAACCTTTTTGAGATATAGGGCTTCCCTGATAGCTCAGTTGGTAAAGAATTCGCCTGCAGTACTGGAGACCCTGGTTTGATTCCTGGGTCAGAAAGATTCGCTGGAGAAGAGAGAGGCTGCCCACTCCAGTATTCTTGGGCTTCCCTAGTGGCTCAGTGGTAAAGAATCCGCCTGAAATGCGGGAGACCTGGGTTCTGATCCCTGGGTTAGGAAGATACCATGGAGAAGGGAAAGGCTACCCACTCCAGTATTCTGGCCTAGAGAATTTTATGGACTGTATAGTCCCTGGGGTCACAAATAGTTGGACACAACTGAGTGACTTTCACTTTCGTTGAGGTATAATTTACAGTATAAAATTCACTCACTGTAAGTGTAAAATTTAGTTATTTTTAGCAGATTTACAGAATTGTGCCATCATCTCTGTGATCCAGTTTTAGAACATGTCTATACCCCTGCCCCCGAAAAAGTTCTCTCCTGACCTTTTGTAGTCGGTTACCACCCCCACTCCCATTCCCACCCTCAGCCCCAGGCAAACACTAATCTGCTTTTGATCTGTATTGATTACCTTTCCTGGATATTTTGTATAAATAGAATCAGACAGCAGGTAGTTTTTGTGTCTGGCTCTTTAGCATAATGTCTGTGAGGTTCACTAACATTGTAGCACATATCAGTAGTTCCTTTTTATTGCTGAATAGTATTCAATTGTATGATTATACTATATTTTGTTTATTGGCTCATCAGTTGATAGATCTTTGTATTGTTTCTAGTTTTCAACTATTATAAATAGTGCTGCTTTGATCATGAATTGATTCATGTACAAGTCTTTGTGTGGACATTTGTTTCATTTCTCTTGAGTGGAATTGCTATCTGATATATCTCTGTAACTTTTTAAGTAACTGCCAAATTGCTTTTCAAAGAGGCGTGTATAATTTTATATTCCCACAAGCAGTGCCTGAGAGTTCCAGTTTCAACACAGGAGGACCCCTTCTTAATATTTTTTAAAATCGTATGCTCTCATGTGATAGAGGTTATTTTAGTATCTGCAGGTCGATAAAAAAAAGAGTAAAAATGACACAGAATTAGTGATACTTCTAGAAGGATATGTATATTCTCTTATCACAACAGCATTTAATGACATAATGTATTTTGTCTGTAGGCAGTGCTTTGTGTGCACTGGAATAGCAATTCAGTGCCCCCAGGATCACAGTTGGGTGTTACTGGTCCAGATGACTTGTTTAGTAATAAATGCAAGCTATCTTTTTTATCCATCTTCTGTAAAATAGAGACCTATTTGATAAAGTTGTTTAGAAACTAAAACATTTGGCTCATAATAGGTACTCAATTAGTGACAGCTGTTACTGCTGGGGATAGTGTGACTTGAAGAGCATAGGCTTTGGAGCCTTACAGGTGAGAATTCTAACTTTGCTGAACCAGGCTAGAGAAATAGACTCTCCTTTAGTGAAAGTGCCTTTGAATGGAAACAGTGTAAATTCTTGGAAACACTGCTTTTCATGCTTATTCCTTGCTGACTTCAAAATGCTGTTTGTTGTCTATCCATTTCATTTGGTCTCATCTTTTTTGGATTGGAACCTTCTCCTCCCCCCACTCTCCATTTATCAAAGTCGCTTAGTGAATGCTATTCTTGTATTCTAAAGCTAATTCTCACCCCTGATTGCACATAAGGATCACCCAGGCAGCTTTTGCACTGAATTCTGATTCCTGGGTCTCACCCCCCAGAGATTCTTATTTAGGTGCTCTGGGATGTGACCTGCGCATCACGAGTATTTTTTAATCAGGTGATTATAATGTGTAACCAAGGATGAGAATTACTATTTCTGATATGAAACTAGGATTGGTAACAGCTGTTCTTGCCTACTTGAGTATTAACAGCCAGTGTTACAAGTTTCCCAATTCCTTCATCAGTAAAGGCATTAGGCAGAATAGAGCCTCTGGGATACCCTGTTACAATGACACAAAGCCGAGGAGGAACCTCTCAGATAAGCACTTTCTTCCACCTCAGTGGTACAGTCGGTGTCTGGAAGGTTGTGTGGAATGAAAGCAAAAACTAAGCCATGCTGCAGTTAGGGCATGTTTCATCCATCATCACTCCTTCTAGGAGACAGCGTGGCATAGTGAGGTGGACTCAGGTTTTGGTACTAGATGAGTCTGGATTTACTTTGTTTCTGTTGATTACTAGCTGTGTTGACTGAGATTCAGGGTTTGAAACTGCACATTTTTCTCATGTGGACAAAAAGTAGGGATTATTAAATACAACCAGAATCATACTATATACCTTACAAGATTGTTAGGATTGTTGCTGCTGCTACTAAGTTGCTTCAGTCGTGTACGACTCTGTGTGACCCCATGGACGGCAGCCCACCAGGCTCCCCCGTCCCTGGGATTCTCCAGGCAAGAACACTGGAGTGGGTTGCCATTTCCTACTAGCTCTTATCATACTTCCTGGCTTATTAAAGAGCAGTTGTATGTGTTGATACAACTCATGCTAAAGACTGTCTTTGACTTGTTTGTATCTCTGTGCCAGTCACAGTGCCCTTAAAGCTCAGAAGTCTGTAAAATTTGATGATAATATAGAAAACAAAATTTCGTTTTATAAATTGATGTGTTTTCGCAGTTAATTAAGAGAGATGTGGCATTCTAAAATTAGTGCTCAGCAAATAAATGTTGCTACACATTACTTTAATGGCAATATCCCTTCATTTTTGCTTAATGTGATTCATGGTCAGAGCCATGCAATGTCATATAATGCAAGGACAACAGTAGAGGCGCTTCAGTATTTAGCAGGAGATGGCTTTAACAGTTATAGCAGGCTGAGGTGAGCAAGAGAATGAGTATGAGGACAGCTGTGAAGAGGAATCAGTCAAGGAGTTAGTATCAGAAAAATCAGACACGAGGACAGATAGATAAGCATAAATCAGAAGATTCAAGACATGTGAAGTTCATCGTGTATTTTTTTTCCTAGCTCTGTCTGCAGAAGAACGTAAACTAATCAAATGCTAGTAGTAATGAGTACCTCTAACGCACAGATTTTACTTCCTATATCCTTCCCCACTAGAAGGAACCAGGGCTCCTTGGAGAAAAAGAGAAATTCCAAGTCTGCAGTAGGAACTCAACAGGGTAAGCCTGAGAAATCATTTTGTGCTAGAAACAAGAAAGCTTTGCAAAACCTAATGGAATAATTATATGTGTACTTCAGTTTAAATCAAACAAGCTAATGGAGTTGTGTCAAAGGACACCGAAGGCAGTTTGAAAGGACCCACACTGGCTGAAGTTGCGACAGCTGGAGCATCAGGGAGAATAATGGCTGCAGTTGATTTATTCACATGAATATGTAAAAATCCATGAATCCTCAGAAAAGAGACCCTTCCCTCATCCCACAATTGACCATCTTAAAAATTACTCTAATATCAGCTGCTTACTCTAAATACTGATTGAATTGATCATTTTTCTAGTAGCAGCTGTTTTAAGGTAACTGAATAACTCTAGGTAAAGAGGGTATGCTCTTTTTTTATATAAGAATGCCAGCTAGTATTTGGAGAAGTAATGGTATAATTAGAGAATCACCATTTCAACTCCTAATAAAATATCTGATTCAGGCAAAAACCATCTACATATGATAAAAATTATTAGGTGAAAGGTAGATGTAGAACTGGAAATATCACCCCACAGATTATTTGGTTATTTCAAGGGGAAAAACACAGCTTTACAACAGAGGGATTACATTTTTAAAGGATTGTTAGAACAAGACAGAAATAAACTAGGAAGCAAAAAAGAGCATATGACAGAAGTAGTAAGTGGCCTACAAAGCCTAAACTATTTCCTGTCTGGACCTTTAAGGAAAATTTGCCAACCCTATTTTAGAGGAGCAAGTTAATTGATTTTATAAGGAAGCAGTTAGACAAATCCAAACTGATTAACTTTGCCATATACCTGAAATGAACACAACACTGTAAATCAACTATACCCAAAAATTAAAGATTAAAAAATAGGGACTTCCTGGTGGTCCAGTGGCTAAGACTCTGCATTCCCAATGCAGAGGGCCCAGGTTTGATCCCTGGTCAGGGAACTAGATCCCATATCCCTCAACTAAAGATTGAAGAACCCGCATGCCCCAGCACAGCCAAATAAATAAATACTTAAAAAATAAATAAGTTAAAAAAACCCAAAACAGCATGAGAAAAAAAATGAAAAAAGATTAAAAGAGACTTGAGGTTTATTCCTAGGTATTTTGTTGTTGTTGCAGTAGTAAATGTTTTCTTAATTTCTCTTTCTGATCTTTTTTTTTTTTTTTTTACTGTATAGCAATGCAAGACATTTCTGTGTATTAATTTTGTATCCTGTGACTTTACTAAATTCATTGATTAGCTCTAGTAGTTCTCTGGTGGCATCTTTAGAATTTCTATGTACAGTATCATGTCATCTACAAACAGTGACAACTTTACTTCTTTTCCAATTTGAATTCCTTGTATTTCCATACTGTTCTCCAGAGTGAGGCACCAATTTACATTCCCACCAAGAGTGCAGGAGGGTTCCCTTTCCTGTACATCCTCTCCAGCATTTATTGTTTGTGAGTTTCTGATGATGACCTTTCTGACCAGGGTAAGGTGATACCTCTGGTACTACTTTGTACTACCTCACTGTAGTTTTGATTTGCATTTATTTGATAATTAGCAATGTTGAGCTTCTTTTCATGCACTTTTTGGCTGTCTGTATGTCTTCTTTGGAGAAATGTCTATTTGGATCTTCTGCCCATTTTTTTATTGGGTTGTTAGGTTTTTAAACTTAGATTTGCATGAGCTGTTTGTATGTTTTGGAGATTAATCCCTTGTCACTCTCTTCACTTGCGAATAATACCCTCCAGGTTCATTTATGTTGTTGCAAATGGGGAGATTTCATTCTTTTTTATGACTGAGTAGTATTGCTGTGTGCATGCATGCACGTGTGTATCTATCACATCTTCTTTATCTGTTAGTCTTTTGATGGACAGAATGGTACTTGCCAGCACCAGTGTCCACGGGGTAGAACAAGCTCCCAAAACGGCTGCCACCAGTGTTTGTCCCCAGTGTGAGCTCCAGTTGCCCCCTGCCTCTTGGGGGACTACAAGTTCAGCAGGTGCATCTGACTCAGGCTCCTTTCAAATTGCTGCATCTGCCTTGGGTCCTTTAGCAGGTGGGATTCTATGTGCACCCTTTAAGACTGGAGCCTCTATTTCCCACAGCCCTCTGGGTCCCTAAAAGTAAACCCCACTGGCCTTCAAAGCCAAACATCCTGGGGACTCATCTTCCTGGTGCAGGAACCCCGGGCTGGAGAGCCTGATGTGGGGCTCAGACCCCTCGCTCTTGGGGAGAACCTCTGAAACTGTAGTTACTCTCCCGTTTGTGGGTCACCCACTCGACCGTTTGGATCTTAACCATATGTCCACTCTGCCCCTCCTACTCACCTTCTTGTGGTTCCTTCTTACCTTTAGCTGTGAAAGGTCTTTTCTGGAAGGTTCAGGTCTTTTTCTCATCAATAAGTTCTCTCTGAATAGTTGTAATTTTAGTATGCTTATAAAAGGAGGTGAGCTCAGGTCTTGCTCCTCTGTCATCTTGGGAATTCTTCCTGGCCATTGACAGTTTTTTTCCTAAAGATTTATTTATTTTTGTGATTGTGCTGCTGTGTGCAGGCTTTCTTTAGTTGCGGTGTGCAGGCTTCTTGTGGTGGCTTCTCTTGTTGCAGACGACGGACTCTAGGGCACGTGGGCTCAGTATGTGTGGAGTCTTCCTGGACCAGGGATTGAACCCATGTTCCCTGCATTGGCAGGCAGATTCTTAACCACTGGACCAGGGAATCCTCCTGGCCATTGGCAGTTCTTATTTAACTTATTTTTTAATTATTACAAAAGCAGTGCATGTATCCTGAAGAAAATTAGAAAATAGAGACAAGAGGAATAATGAAAAAATAAAAACATCACATGTCCACTTTCCAGAGATCACCATTATAACAGCTTAGTGTAAATCTTTAGGAACCTTTTCCTAGGTATATGTAAATTCATCTATACTTTTTTTTTTTAATCTATACTTTTTTAAACCAAATCATATGCTGCATGTATTGTTTTGTAACCTGCTTTTTAAATTAATGACCTATGCCTTTTTACTGCAGTAACTTTTCATTATCTTAACTTCAAGCTCATATTCAGATTTTCCCAATTAATTTCCAAAGATGTTCTTTTACTCTTGGTTTGCAAATCAGGATCCCACCCAGGACCATGCATTATGTTTGTTCTAATATGTCTGGTCCCATAAGTGTTATTCTAGCGCAATTCCTCTTTTTCACTGACATATTGAAGAAACTGGGCCAGTTGTCCTGTAGAAAATTTTAGCCTCTGAATGTGTCTGGTTGCTTCCTCATAATGACATTTAAATCATTCTTCTATTCCCTGGCATATCCTACTAACTGGAGGTTATGTATTACAGCTTGCTGGATTCAAATCAAACATTTTTTACTAGATGTGCACTTAACGATGATAATGTGAGATCCCCTGTTATTCAATTGTGTTGTCTCACTTTTGACAAGACACGTAATCTGTGGAGTTTTCAGGCATTGACTTTTTCTTTATTAAACTTTTTATTTGTATGGAGTCTAGCCAATTAACAATGTTGTGAAAGTTTCAGGTGGATAGCAGAGGGACTCAACCATACATATACATGTATCCATTCTCCCCCAAACTCCCCTCCCATCCAGCCTGCCTCATAACATTGAGCAGAGTTCCTTGTGCTATATAGTAGGACCTTGTTGGTTATCCATTTTGAATATAGCCGTGTGTACATGTCCATCCCAAACTCCCTAACTATCCCTTCCCCCCATCCTTACCCTTGGCAACCATAAGTTTGTTCTCTAAGTCTGTGAGTCTGTTCCTGTTTTGTAAATAAGTTTGTTTGTATCATGACTTTTTAGATTCTGTGTGTAAGGGATGTCATACGTTGTTTCTGCTTCTCTGTCTGACTTCACTCAGACAGTCTCTAGGTCCATTCATGTTGCTTCCCTGTCCGACTTCACTCAGACAGTCTCTAGGTCCATTCATGTTGCTGCAGATGACATTATTTCATTCTTTTTAATGTATGTGTAATATTCCATTGTATATATGGACCACATATTCTTTATTTCTCTGCTGATGGACATTTAGGTTGCTTCCATGTCTTGGCTATTATAAACAGTCAGGCATTGACTTTTAAAAGATTCTGCTTTCCACACCATCAAATACTGTTTCTCATCCTTTGTGGTCACTGAGCATTTTGACAAAAATAGCATATCACCAACTAAATTTTCACATGTTTCCTGTGGTTTCCTGTGGTCAT
This sequence comes from Bubalus bubalis, assembly GCF_019923935.1. Taxonomy (NCBI): domain Eukaryota; kingdom Metazoa; phylum Chordata; class Mammalia; order Artiodactyla; family Bovidae; genus Bubalus; species Bubalus bubalis. The sequence goes on along the minus strand of NC_059173.1, from coordinate 10,264,057 downwards.
ACAGTTTTGGTTCATATAACCTAGTGTTCTGATGTTGGAAAATGAACCAATATTTTTTTTAGGCTAACATAAATTGTATTTTATCTCTAAAAATGAGATTAGGAAGACTTTAAACATAATGAATAAAATTGCCTGACAAACCAAGAATTGTCTTTTAATGAGTACAGGTTTGGGAACATGCGAAATACAATCAAGGCATAAAGTTATGATACTAGAGTTAACTAAACACAGAGGGGTTTGAGAGCTGCAGCCTCATGGTGGGTCTCCTTCCCTGGAATGGGAGTGCTAGGCTGGAACAGAAGTTTCTGGTTCTGGGCAGTTGATCCCTAGAGAGACCACAACATGTGACTCTAGTTGACATATAAGGACATCCATGAAACTCCCAAACTAGAATTTGGCTTCACATGCCAATTTCTTTGAAAGGATTCAGGGGTCAGCAAACTATTTATTATCTCATCATTGCTGGTGATCAGGAGTCAGCCTGGCTTCACTGAGCCTCATGCTCTAGGTCTTACAAGCCCAAGCATAAGCAGACTCCACCCTCCGTACAGAGCAGCCACTCCCCAGACTTTTGTGGTGATCGTTCCTTACCTTTGTTTTCTTGTGAGTTTTACTTGCTAAGTGTGAATCCATAAATAATCCTGTTTTGTTTTGCCTGTTTTGGGATTTTGCACCAATGGAATCATACAGCATGAATTATTTTGTGTGTAACTTCTTTTGCTTAACATTTTGCTTTTAGAGTTCATCTGTGTTGATACACGTATCTTAGGTAATTCACTTGCTTTGGTGTATTGTATTCTGCTGTGTGAATATATAACATACCTATTTTTCTGGTTAATGGTTGTTTATGGGTTTTAGCTGTTAACAAATAATGCTGTTATAAGCAATCTTGAATATCCATTCTGGTGGACAGAAACACATATTCCTATAGGGTATACCCATAGGGAATTGCTAGGTACATAAAGCTTTGATGGCTTCTCTGATTATTCTTGAAGATAGATTCCTAGAAGTAAAATTAGTGGATCAGAAAGTGTAACCATGGAAGGTGATTTCAGGACTTTTATAAATTTACTAGCCTTTATTCTAGTTTAATTCTATAGTATAAACTAGCTACACTTTGTTCAGTTGGCAGCAAACTATAGAATCAGGAATACAACCAGTTCCTTGTATTGTGAGCATCAGACTTGTTTTTTCCCTCAAGTTAATCTGGTAATGTATTTTTCCTTTTTCTTCTTTCTAATTTATCCCTCCTCCCCCATTTTCTGCTTCCCCTTTGGTAACCATAAATTTGTTCTCTCTGTCTGTGAGTCCATTTCTGTTTTATAAATAAATAAGTTAATTTGAACTATTATTTAGATTCTGCATAGAAGTGATATCATATAATATTTGTCTTTCTCCAACTTTCTTCACTTAGTATGATAATCTATAGGTCCATCTAGAAGTGTACTTCTGTCATGCTTCCTGATACCCATTCATGTGAGTTTATGTAGTAATTATGGCTGATTGGGAGGAAACTTAGAACTGTTGAATCTTATTGTATAGAAGTCATAATTGTCCATGATCAAATGTATAAATACATTGATTCAGTATGCTTTTTTTGAGGATTCACTTTCCAGAACTTAAGTTCTATCAATTGAATGTTTTAATGTATGTGCTTCTCTGTTGCTGCTTTCGCTTTAGCAAATGTGAAATGTGTTTGTTCATTTACCTGTTTCATGTCCTTCCTTGAATGTAGCTGCATCCTAATCAGTGCCTAACATCTTGCCTTTCCTGTGGAGGATGTTTAGTAACTGTGTTGGAATAGTATCGGATTACGACGTTATTTGGAATTACTGCTGTTTTGGATTTTTGCTTTTCCTTCATATGTTAGGTGTGTTAGTGATTATGATCATTTTCATTTTTATAGCACTTTCTCCTCCATCTGGGATCTCTCAGGTGACAGGTTATTTGGATTGTTTTCGGTTTGGAATAATTATTCTGACATTTAAATAAGCCTCTGTCTGAATGGGCCCTAATTTTCATTTCTATATTTTTAAGCTTCCCTGCTCTGAAGAATTTTCAGGTTTATTAGACTGCAGTAGTTAATCATCTCCATCATTCCATCCCAGATAGACATGGAAGATGACAGAAAAGAAACAGAAACAAGTTTAAATAGAATAGTGCTTAGCTGTGAGATAGCACCTTATACCTGAAAGCTTTAGCAAACATTAACTCATCAATTTTCCAACATGTTGGAGAAGTGGGAAATGGGTTTTTATTATGTATTTAGTGGCTGAAAAAGTGAGATATGCTTTTGATCAGAAGTGGACACTCACTTGGAACAACTTCCTTTGTTTAAAATCATAGACATTTTTTGTAGCCAACTTTCCATAATAAATTTCTGTTTTTCTTAATCTGAAGTTTTTGAAAGAGGCTCATCCTCTGACCTTCTGTTTCTCTCAGAAGGAGACAACTGAGTCAACTTTAAAGCTTATGGGTTCCATTTTCATGAAGCCAATACCTTCGGCAGTTTCCAGAAGCAGGAAGCTCCTCCTGCTCTCTCACCATCTTGGAGAAACAAGAAAATAGACCAGATGCCAACTCAGAACACAAAGTAACATCTCATTGTCCCTGAAGGACAGTTTGGCCGTGGGCAGAGTTAATGTCCCTGTGCTGGAAGGCCTGAGGAGACGGAGGCTAGATTGCTTACCTGAGTTGCTTATGTTCATCGAGCTAGGAAAGGAGTCCAGCAGCAGCTGATCCCTGCCCCAGTGCCCTTTGCTTCTTAACCTTTTGTCCATCAAGACACATGTTTAATTAGTCCAGAGGACAAGCTCTAGCTCTAATACCTTTTTTTTCCCTAGTCATGAAAATATGTGAACATTTTGAATTTACTATTGAAATTTTTTTGAAGAAATGAAATATTAACTTCATTACATTATTAGTAATAACAAATGTCTTGTAATATATCTCGCAACTGATCAAGACCGAACAGTATGTTCATAGAATATAGCTTTATATAAGATCTTTTATTTTTTTCAAAATAGTAAATGGACATTGTTAGAAATCTTTCAGTATGTTTGATTTCTTAAAACAAAAACCAAACAAACAAAAGCCCCAGCAGTGTCTGCCTCCCCACTTGTTTATATCCAGGGTAGTCTTTTTTATTTTTTTTCTCTGTTGATTTTCTTTTTTTTTAATCTGTTGATTTTCTTTAAATCACTTTTGGCCAGCTGATTGCCTGTTGTGAGCCGAGCCCTTGCTGAATCCTGGAGAAGTGGCAAGAGGCAAGCCTCCCTTTCCTTGAGGAGCCTGTAGTCAAACAGTAATGATTGTTTTGAGGAAATAAATTGTACTGGGGAAATCACTTCACCTCTCCAGAGTTTGGTTTCCTCATCTAAATAGTGGGTTAATGATACGTGCCTAACAGGTATCATTATGAGGACTTAAGGAAGTCATTCACGTGACAGTACCTTGCCTGGTGGAGAGCACACACTCAGGAACTGTTGATTCAGTTTGCATCTGGGAAACCAGGCAAAACAGTATCATTAGATAAGTAAATTGTGGTATGTAGGCCACTAAAGAATGTGAATCAAGAGACAGACTGAGAGTGGAGAGCTGAGATTTGTTAGGAAAGACTCTGTGGAGAATGTGGGATCTAAAGAGGCTCAGAACTTAGGTGATGAAGCTGTAAGGTATTATCCGGGTAGGGAATGGATTGGCTCTAATTTGGAGGAAGGGTTTGGGCTTCACTACTTAAATTTCACCAGTTTTTTATCCCCACGTAGTATCTGTATTGCTTCTCCAGTGACTTCACAGAAAATAATCCTGTACCCAGTGTTAAAACCCTATGGGGCTAATCCTTGTTAGCATTACTACTATTTCCATGGCAACCATCAGATGATATATAATCTTAGTGAGGCAAGATGTGAGAAGTATTTTCATCAACAAATGTCCAAATTTACTGGTGGAATGTCCAATGGGAGATTACCCGACCACTTAGCTGCTGTCTCCAAAATCTAAACCCTGCTCTTCCACGTTTCCATGTTTGACATTTAGTAGGAAATATTTTTTTTTTAAATCTTGCTGTGGATTTTTTCCCATAAGGGAATGTAGTTATGCTTGAATTCCATTTGAATAGTTTTTGCAAAATGGACATAACTGATAACATAAATCTGAGGGAGGAAAAGGCTTTTATATTTCATTTATAAATATTTTTGTGACTATTGATCGTTTGTGACTACTGGTAAGTAATTATGTAGAAGGGTAAAATAGACTTGACTCATATTCCATCAATTTTATTCAAATGAAAGATTTAAAATAAAATTCTTAATATTTTCCTGCTGTAAACAACTCATCCTGTAATATGGGGGGTGAAAGAGCAGAGGGCAGGTGGGGAAAGGAATCTCATAGAGTCTTATGTTGTTGCTGTGTTTGGTCGCTTAATCATGCCCAACTCTTTGTGACCTCATGGACTGTAGCACAACAGCTTCCCCATCCTTCACTGTCTCCCTAGGGTTTGCTCAGATTCATGTCCGTTGGAGTTGGTGATGCTATCTAACTGTCTCTTCTGCTGCCCCTTCTCCTTTTGCCTTCACTCTTTCCCAGCATCAGGGTCTATTCCAGTGACTCTGCTCTTTGCGTCAGGTGGCCAAATACTGGCACTTTAGCTTTAGCATCAGTCCTTCCATTGAATATTCAGGGTTGATTTCCTTTACAGTTGACTGGTTTGATCTCCTTATTGCCCAAGGGATTCTCAAGAGTCTTCTCCAGTACCACAGTTCAAAAGTATCAATTCTTTGGCACTCAGCCTTCTTTATGGTCCAATTCTCACATCTGTACATGATGACAAGAAAATCTGTAGCTTTGTATGGACCTTTATCGGCAAAGTGATATCTCTGCTTTTTTAATACACTGTCTAGGTTTGTCATAGCTTTCCTTCCAAGGAGCAAGTGTCTTTTAATTTCATGGCTGCAGTCACTGTCCACAGTGACTTTGGAGCCCAAGAAAACAAAGTCTGTTACTGTTTTCACTTTTTCCTCATCTATTTGCCATGAAGTGATGGGACTGGATACCATGATCTTAGTTTTTGAATGTTAAGTTTTAAGTTAGCTTTTCATTCTCCTCATTAGTCCTCATTGAGAATCTCTTTAGTTCCTCTTCACTTCCTGTCATTAGGATGGTATTATCTGCATATATGAGGTTGTTGATACTTCTCCTGGTAGCCTTGATTCCAGCTTGTGATTCATCCAGCCCAGTGTTTCACATGATGTACTCTGCACAGAAGTTAAATAAACTAGGTGTACAGCTTTGAGGTACTCCTTTCCCAATTTTAAACCAATCAGTTGATTCATGTTAGGTTCCAACTGTTGCTTCTTGACCCACATGTTGGTTTCTCAGGAGACAGATATTCTCATCTCTTTAAGAATTTTCTACAGTTTGTTGTGGTCCACACAGTCAAAGGCTTTCGCATAGTCAATGAAGCAGTAGATGTTTTCCTGGAGTTCTCTTCCTTTCTGTATGATCCAATGAATCTTGGCAATTTGATCTCTGGTTCCTCTGCCTTTTCTAAACCCAGCTTGAACATCTGGAAGTTCTGGTTCACATACTGCTGAAGCCTAGCTTAAAGGATTTTGAGCATAACCTTAGTAGCATGTGAAATGAGCACAATTGTATGGTAGTTTGAACATTCTTTGGTATTGCCTTTTTGGGGGATTGGAATGAAAACTGACCTTTTCCAGTCCCGTGGCCACTGCCGAGTTTTCCAAATTTGCTGACATATTGAATGCAGCACTTTAACAGTGTCATCTTTTAGGATTTTAAATAGCTCATCTGGAATTCCATCACCTCTACTAGCTTTGTTTGTAGTGATGCTTCCCTAAGGCCCACTCGACTTCATTTTCCAGGATGTCTGGCTCTAGGTGAGTGACCATACCATCATGGTTATCCGAGTCATTAAGACCATTCTTGTATTCTTGTGTATTTTGTATATCTGTGTATTCTTTCCACCTCTTCTTGTTCTCCTCTGCTTCTGTTCAGTCCTTACTGTTTGTCCTTTAGCGTGTTCATCCTTGTGTGAAATGTTCCCTTGAGGTCTCCAATTTCATTAAAGAGATCTCTAGTCTTTGCCATTCTATTGTTTTCCTCTATTTCTTTGTGTTGTTCATTGAGGAAGGCCTTCTTATCTCTCCTGGCTATTCTCTTTAACTCTGCATTTAGATGGATATATCTTTCCCTTTCTCCCTTGCCTTTCACTTCTATTCTTTCCTCAGCTATTTGTAAAGCCTTCTCAAACAACCATTTTGCCTTCTTGGATTTCTTTTTCTTGGAGATGGGTTTGGTCACTGCCTCCTATAGAGTGTTATGAACTTCAGTCCATAGTTCTTCAGGCACTCTGTCTACCGGATCTAATCCATGGAACCTATTTGTCACCTCCACTGTATCTCCCAGAGTTTGCTCACATTCATGTCCATTGAGATGATGATGCTATCTAACCAACTCATCCTCTGCTGCTCCCTTCTCCTTTTGCCTTCAATCTTTCCCAGCATCATGGATGGAGGTGTTAGTTAATGTTAAGGTGGTAGTCATTTTGCTTTATATAAGAATATCAAATCAACGTGCTGTTTACCTTAAATTTACACAATGTTACCTGTCAATTAAAGTACAATAAAGTTGAAAAACAAGCTATAGATTAAGTGAAGAGATTAATGAGGATTGACAGAAAGTATTTGCACCACATATGACAGAGCAAAGGTTGACAGCTTTGATGTAAGTAAATCAATTTCAAAGAAACTAACAACCAATCCAATAGAAAAATGAGCAAGAGATGTGAACAGTTAGTTTGTAGCAGAGGAAGAACACCTGAATTTATACAAGAAAAGATACTCAAGCTCATTCCTAAGAGGAGAAATGCAAATTAACACTATTTTTCACCTACTGGATTACAAAGGCTAAAAAAAATTAATCTGACTAACTGTATTTCTGAGGGTGTGAGGAAACTCAGAGAGGACAAGGGGTAGGGCATAAATTGATGAAACCTGTCTGGAGGATAATTACAGTGACAACTGTATCTAAATTGTAAACATTCCTTGGCTGGATAGTTCCATTTCTGGGAATTTCTCAAGCAAGTCGTCAAGGATATACTTTGCAGCATTGTTTGTAATGACAAATGATAAGAAACACCCTACATGGTCACTCAAGAGCACTTTTCCTGGGTGCTGTTACAGAGGATCTCCCACACAGATTAGTTCAGTTTGGTTCAGTTGCTCAGTCCTGTCCGACTCTCTGTGACCCCATGGACTGCAGCACGCCAGGCCCCCCTGTCCATCACCAACTCTTGGAGTTTACCCAAACTCGTGTCCATTGAGTCTGTGATGCCATCCACCCATCTCATCCTCTGTCGTCCCCTTCTTCTCCCGCCTTCAGTCTTTCCCAGCATTAAGGTCTTTTCCAATGAGTCAACTCTTTGCGTCAGGTGGCCAAACTATTGGAGTTTCAGCGTCAACATCATTTGTTCCAATGAACACTCTGGACTGATCACCTTTAGAATGGACTGGTTGGCTCTCCTTGCAGTCCAAGGAACTCTCAAGAGTCTTCTCCAACACCACAGGTCAAAAGCATCAATTCTTTGGTGCTCAGCTATCTTTATAGTCCAACTCTCACATCCATACATGAGTACTGGAAAAACCATAGCCTTGACTAGATGGACCTTTGTTGGCAAAGTAATGTCTCTACTTTTTAATATGCTGTCTAGGCTGGTTATAACTTTCCTGCCAAGGAGTAAGCGTCTTTTAATTTCATGGCTGCAGTCACCATCTGCAGTGATTTTGGAGTCCCCCAAAATAAAGTCTGACACTGATTCCTCTTCTGTTTCCCATGAAGTGATGGGACCAGATGCCATGATCTTAGTTTTCTGAATGCTGAGCTTTAAGCCAACTTTTTCACTCTCCTCTTTCACTTTCATCAAGAGGCTCTTTAGTTCTTCACTTTCTGCCATAAGGGTGGTGTCATCTGCATATCTGAGGTTATTGATGTTTCTCCTGGCAGTCTTGATTCTAGCTTGTGCTTCATCCAGCCCAGCATTTCTCATGATGTACTCTGTATATAAGTTAAATACGCAGGGTGACAATATATAGCCTTGATGTACTCCTTTTCCTATTTGGAACTGGTCTGTTGTTCCATGTCCTGTTCTAAGGTTGCTTCCTGACCTACATACAGATTTCTCAAGAGGCAGGTCAGGTGGTCTGGTATTCCCATCTCTTCCAGAATTTTCCACAGTTTATCGTGATCCACACAGTTAAAGGCTTTGGCATAGTCACTAAAGCAGGTGTTTTTCTGGAACTCTCTTGCTTTTTCCATGATCCAGCAGATGTTGGCAATTTGATCTCTGGTTCCTCTGCCTTTTCTAAAACAGCTTGAACATCTGGAAGTTCACGGTTCATGCATTGTTGAAGCCTGACTTGGAGAATTTTGAGCATTACTTTACTAGTGTGTAAGATGAGTGCAGTTGTGCAGTAGTTTGAGCATTCTATGGCATTGCCTTTCTTAGGGATTGGAATGAAAACTGACCTTTACCAGTCCTGTGGCCACTGCTGAGTTTTCCAAATTTGCTGGCATATTGAGTGCAGCACTTTCACAGCATCATCTTTTAGGATTTGAAATAGCTCAACTGGAATTCCATCACCTCCACTAGCTTTGTTCGTAGTGATGCTTCCTAAGGCCCACTTGACTTCACATTCCAGGTTATCTGGCTCTAGATGAGTGATTATCTTGGTTGTGAAGATCTTTTTTGTACAGTTCTTCTGTGTATTCTTGCTGTATTCTTCTTAATATCTTCTGCTTCTGTTAGGTCCATACCATTTCTGTCCTTTATTGAGCCCATCTTTGCATGAAATGTTCCCTTGGTATCTCTAATTTTCTTCAAGAGATCTCCATTCTATTGTTTTCCTCTATTTCTTTGCACTGATAACTGAGGAAGGCTTTCTTATCTCTTCTTGCTATTCTTTGGAACTCTGCATTCAAATGGGTATATCTTTCCTTTTCTCCTTTGCTTTTCGCTTCTCTTCTTTTCATAGCTATTTGTAAGGCCTCCTCAGACAGCCATTTTGCTTTTTTGCATTTCTTTTTCTATGGGAATGGTCTTGATCCCTGTCTCCTGTACAATGTCACAAACCTCCGTCCATAGTTCATCAGGTACTCTATCATATCTAGTCTGTTAAATCTATTTCTCACTTCCACTGTATAATCAGAAGGGATTTGATTTAGGTCATACCTGAATGGTCTAGTGGTCTACTTTCTTCAATTTCAGTCTGAATTTGGCAATAAGGAGTTCATGATCTGAGCCACAGTCAGCTCCTGGTCTTGTTTTGCTGATGGACTAGAGCTTCTCCATCTTTGGCTGCAAAGAGGATAATCAACCTGATTTCAGTATTGACCATATGGTGATGTCCATGTGTAAAGCTGTGTCTTGTGTTGTCAGAAGAGAGTGTTTGCTGTGACCAGTGTGTTCTCTTAGCAAAACTGTTAGCCTTTGCTCTGCTTCATTTTGTGCTCTAAGAACAAACTTGCCTGTTACTCCAGGTATCTCTTGATTTCCTAGTTTTGCACCAGTCCCCTATGTGAAAAGGGCATCTTTTTTTTTTTTTTTTTTTTTGGTTTTAGTTCTAGAAGTTGTTTTAGGTCTTCATAGAACCAACTGTTCGGCTTCTTCGGCATTAGTGATTGGGGCATAGACTTGAATTGCTATGATGTTGAATGGTTTGCCTTGGAAATGAACTGAGATCATTCTTTTGTTTTTGAGATTGCACCCAAGTACTGCATTTCATCCTCTTTTGTTGACTATGAGGGCTACGCCATTCCTTCTAAAAGGTTCTTGCCCACAGTAGTAGATATAATGGTCATTGGAATTAAATTTGCCCGTTCCCATCCATTTTAGTTCACTAATTCCTAAGATGTCAGTGTTCCCTGTGCCATCTCCTGCTTGATCCCATCCAATTTACCTTAATTTGTCGACCTAACATTCCAGGTTCCTATACAATATTGTTTTTTACAGCATCCACCTTTACTTTCACCACCAGACACATCCACAGCTGAGCCTCAAGAAAGAAGTTCCTGCTCTGGCCCAGCTTCTTCATTCTTACTGGAGTGATTATTAATTGCCCTCCCCTCTTCCCCAGTAGCATATTGGACACCTTCTGACCGGGGGGCTCATTTTCTAGTGTCATATCTTTT